>NC_135375.1:69428244-69733601 GCF_049243985.1 Paroedura picta | reverse complement strand
TTAGGTAAGAAAAATTATAGTGGGGGGAAATAGTAAGCATATGACATTGTGATACTAAATAATCCAAACAAAAAATTGCCAAAAATATTAAACCCAAATTCATTATTGTTTACATCTGTACTGTAGTGACACCATTATATTTTTCAGCTTTCTTTGCATAGTTTTTTAATAATTAGATACTATGGGATTAAAAGACAAGGGGAATGTATACTGGACTTAGAAATAATCATTTTCTACTACTATGCATCAGTTGCAAAGTGATATTTTCCATCCCAAAACGTAGATGTGCTGCCTTTTGTCAGAGGGTAGCCAGGTTAATATTTCCCTCTCTTTCCCTCTCTCCACTCTGTGTTTATTTTATTTATTTAAAACATTTATTAACTACCTTCCTCCCTTAGAATCATAGAATCATAGAATCATAGAGTTGGAAGGGGCCATACAGGCCATCTAGTCCAACCCCCTGCTCAATGCAGGATCAGCCCTAAGCATCCTAAGCATCCTTGAAGAACTCAAGAGGATTTAGGCTATTTCCGCAGAAGGAAAATGCTTCTGGGCAGCTTTGACATGTTGGCAGCATATATAGAACCCTGCACATGACATCACAAACATCCTGAAGCTGTCCAGTAACCAGGTCGCAGTTTGACCATTTTTAAATCATGATTTCGAGAATCACCAAAACTGGATTTACCAATGTAAATCATGTGAACCACCAGTGAGCCACCAGTGAGCAACCAGGGATAAAACCATATGGAGGGAGAAACATGCGATAGTCTCAGCATCTTTGTCTTACCCTCACTCCTTCCCTCCCCTCTCCATTTCCTGCTTCGAGTAGTTTTTTTTAATGGTTGCTTGCTGCGATTGACAAGCCAAGGAGCAGAGCGAAAAGTTCAGCTTGTTTCCCTTGCAGCCTCATCAGAAGGCAAAAAGCCTGAATGGGGCAGGGGGGAAACACGGAAAGGGTTTCCCCACGAGGAGGACTGCAAATGCGAGATTTGCCATTCTGCATTTGCCAGCAGGAAACCAATCATGATTTACCCCTCCATGCGGAAATGTCCTGACAATATAAATAAAACAGCACAATTTTTTTTGCACATGATGCAATCAAAAAACCTGCTTCTATTTTTCTGTCCCAGTGGTAGTACTAACTACCAACAGAGGATAGCAACATATTTGCTCATTTTCCCACTCATGCCAGGATATGCACAAGCAATATGCTTAGCAGAACATCTGGGAACATCCTACTGCAAGAAAGGACACCTTTCCCCAGCTCAACAATTGTCAGTGTAATTAAAGTTACATCATACATCTGATAAAATGAACTTTGACTCTCAAAATTTTGTTGTTGTATTGTTACATTGTTGTTTAAGATCACTGAAATTGTGTTATTTAGATTATTGTTGTTGTATCGGTTTATGTTATATATTACTTCATTCCATGTATCCCCCCATGTTGTATGTAAACCGCCCTGAGCCATATGGAAGGTCAGGATATAAATAAATAAATAAATGAATAAATGAATAAATGAATAAATGAATAAATGAATAAATGAATAAATGAATAAATGAATAAATGAATAAATGAATGAATGAATGAATAAATAAATAAATAAATAAATAAATAAATAAATAATAGCTGTCTTGCGCTCTGCAACAAGTCCAGTCAGCTGTCCTCTGGAGTAGTGCTCTCAGGCTTGGATAGCAAGGATTGGGGTACTGATGGAAGCTGAAGGCAAAGATCAGGAATAGGAACACTGATGACTTCCATCTAGTGGATCAGTTGATCTACCAAATGTCCTTGCTCAGCCCAATTCTTACATAGGCTGAGAGGACAAGGAGCAACTGGGACTTGTCTTGTCCAGACTTAACTGGGGACAGAATCCTGAAAATGATTACATTCACCATGATCTAGCTTCATGAGCTTGGCACTGTGTCTCCACTGGACTATCACAGCACAAGCACTGGGCTATCTCAGTACTGATGATGCACTCCTGCTAAGTGGAAGCAGATTCTGATGAGTTTGTAGACCAGGCTCTGGACTGGAGCTTCATTGTCCTAGGACCTGGTGGGACAGAGGGAAGTTCTGGTCAAGGAGCTCCAACTGCAGAGTCTTCTGGAGTAGATGAGCGGAGGCATCCATCCTTCAGAGGTCTCCCAGAGTTCCCTGCTCTCCCCTAGGCCATGTTCTGGGGCTTCTCAGGCTCTACCACAAAAAACTCATAGTCAAAGCCATCTCAGTGGAGGTCATGACAATAAACAGAAAGATATTGAGGTGCTACCAGACTCAAATCTAATTTTATAATACAAATCTAGCTCTATCATACAAATAAACACTCTCATACAGATAAACACTATCAGGAATTTTAACTTTGATAACCAGATCTGTGTTACCATGTTGACATTTGTAGTCACTGTCATTAATTATTCTTTGAATTAGAATGGTATGGCACAATCTCATCAAATCTCAGAAGCTAAGCAGGATAACTTCTTTGAATACAGACTACTTTTTCTCCTCACTTGTCTTGGATGCCCCTTGCTGGGATGGTCATAAATCTGTTGCAGCTTGATGGCACTTTACACATGTATTCTTTGAATTAGTTATAACAACTATATTAACAAATGCAACACATTCCATTCATTGAACATTCTTTTTTACTCTCCGGAGAGGGAACAATGATAAGAGGTTTTAAGAAAGGCTGTTTTGATAGCAGAGTTGTTTTCCGGATATTGGCCCCATGAATATTCAGATAGATTTTTTTGTTTTTTTGTTTTTACTGTGGGGACTTTTAGCTGTTCCTCTTTCAACCTATTAATTATTACTTTCCATAAGTGCATACATTTGTTAACTCTAGCCAGAAATTATTTAGAGTTTCAGCATCAGTGAGTGAACACACATGAAGATTACTTTTTTTTCAGAGAAGAGCATTTTAAGACAACAATAAAACCTAAAGTTGATAGCTGAAGGTAAAAATTAATTTGGAGCACAAATACTAAGCTAAATATGCTTACCTGACTCAGTTAAGAATGGTACTGAATGACAATGAGGAAGTACTACATTTGACTTCTCTCATTCCGATTAAAAAAAAAATTTGACTTTGTAATCAATAACTCAAGGCAGATGCTTCAAACAAGCCTTCAACGATAGGCATCACCTTGTTAATTAAAGCCTTTGTACTTGGAGTATCATCTTATTCAAACAGAAGGAAAAGAATTCAAGGCTGATTTAAAAACTGCAATTACTTTCTCTGGTGTAGAATAGCTCTTAATAATTTTGTGGCCAAGCTGACCCAGCTGTATTATTATCAATACTAAAGAGCAAACTCTGACAGAAGCTAAAGCTGTCCTTCCTAGGGACAAGTAAGGGTATTTCTGCAAATGGAAAATGTAGCCGTACAGCCTCTGAATGTAGGTGGCATATTCCGGCCCCTCCACATGATGTTGCCTACATCCAGAGGCTACCCAGCAGCTGCCTCATGATTTCACAACTAAGTGCCTCCTTCCCTTCCTTCTTGGTTGTCAGACTGCTGTCCCTTCTTCTCCTCTCTTCCCCCCCTCCAAGCCTTTGTTCTGCCCACCTGGAGGTCAGGAGGGCAGACTAGGGGGGGGAATCTGCCTCCCTTGCCGTACCCTCTGCTGGCTGGCTGTTTGGGTTTTTCTGGGGAGGGCTTTAACTTACATGGAAATACATATAAAAAGGTAAAAGGTAAAGGTATCCCCTGTGCAAGCACCGAGTCATGTCTGACCCTTGGGGTGATGCCCTCTAGCGTTTTCATGGCAGACTCAATACGGGGTGTTTTGCCAGTGCCTTCCCCAGTCATTACCATTTACCCCCCAGCATAAAGCTGGGTACTCATTTTACCCACCTCGTAATGATGGAAGGCTGAGTCAACCTTGAGCCGGCTGCTGGGATTGAACTCCCAGCCTCATGGGCAAAGCTTTCAGACAGCTGCCTTACCACTCTGCACCACAAGAGGCTCTTGGAAATACATATACAAAGAACCAAATACACATTGCCATGTGTAAGTATCCATTTAAAACAAAAAGCTAGACCAACAAACTTCTGATTGGTTTGTCAGAAAGACACAGGAATAGAATCATGGCACTGGATGGGACCTCTGGGGTAATCTAGTCCAACGCCCTGAAGAATGCAGGAAATTCACAACTACTTCCCCACCCCAATTCCATGCCCAGATGATCCCCCCCCCCCAAAAAAAACCAGAATCTCTGGCCAGTCTGACCTGGAAGAAATTCACCTTCTGATCCCAAAGTGGGCATGCAAGAAAGGGCCATAAGAGCCAAGCTCAGACACAATCCCTTCTGCCTACCCACTTACAAATTCTCAGAATCAGCATTTCTGTCAGATGGCTATCTAGTCAAAAAAACACTACCTGTCAAAGAAGCCAATATTTAGGTCTTGCTGCATTATATAGGGGATTGGACTGAATGGCCTTTAGGATCCTTCCAACTTTTTAAATTATTTCTATGATTCAGTTCAAGGCCTTCATTCTAAATAATGCATATTATCTTTTTTAAAAGATAGAGAATTTTTTTGATACATCTACATTCTTCAACATACTCCAACCTGCAGGTATATATTGTTTATTCATCTATTGTTATTTTAATATTTTTTGTTTCTATTTTTCAATAAGGGTTGTCATCCATGTCAGTTATTAGGGTGGGGAATAGGGCTTTCAGGAGGAAACGTTTTGTGTATGATAAACACGGAATAAGTGTTATTGGTTTTCCTCTTTGCTTATGTATTTATGCCATTTTTATTGGGAATAAGCAAAAACTATCGCAGCCAATTAGAAATCATTGTTAAAAGGATGGTGCCACAATGATATGTAGCTAATCAAAGCTTTAATTGACATCACTGAAGGCATATGAAACAACCTGCATGGTTACACCTCTCACTCTAAACAGATGAAGACATATTCTCTTTTTACATACAATCCCTCCATCACCAAAATGTACCAGTGGTATTTATAATTTATTTATTTAAACATTTATATTCTACCTTGCTAGGTAAAAGTATTTTCAATTAAGCCAAAAATAAAACAGTAAATGCTAAATCTCTCCCACTTAAAATATGCCAGTCTTTGAAAACACTAAAAAGCCTTGGGAAACAGGCAGATCTTGCAGAGTTGGTCTCACACAGCAGTTCAGTCAGAGCTCTCACATCCTGGTCTGGTTGTATGTTGGGGGGAGAGGAAGGTAAGGTGATTGTGAGCCATCTTGAGACTCCTTTGGGTAGTGAAAAGTGGGGTATAAAAAACAACTGTTCTTCTTCAGAAATAGACAGGCAGCCAAAGTAGCTGTTTAAAAATGGGCAACATAAGTTCTCAGCTGCTAGTCTCTGGCAATAGTCAGGCTGCTGCATTCCAGACCACTTCCAGGTTGCTTTTGGGGGCAGCAAAGTTACAAAACAAAAGCATGGATCACTGTGGTCAGATCAGCTAAGTTTAGGTAACAAGGTTACAAAATCAGATGCAACTGATAGAGGGCATTCTTGGCAACTATGGCAACATGTTTTTCAGCCAAACAAGACAGCATCCATGAGCACCTCCAATCTCTTAATCTGCTCTAGGGTAAAATATCGGCTTTCCCAACCAGTATAACCTCTCTCTTGTCTGGATTCAGCTTCAATTTGTAGCAAAAAAAATGTACATAAAGCCTTTCCCCATTATCTGTTTTTTTCAATACGGCTCTGGAGATCTTAAATCTATGAGGCATGGTAGATTAGAAGCTCAAGAAGCCACAACCCTTTTGGTGTATGATACTATTTGGCTTCAGATATGATAGAAGAATTGAACCTTGATCTACCATGTCCAAATACAACAGTCAGTCCATTGTCCATGTCCTCTGTCCTTCATGATGAAATAACCAGGAATCCCAGTTTGTCATTATGAGTTAAATTTCCTATTCAAATGAGATGTTTTGGACACAGTGGGAAATACTTGTTTGTCTTGCAGAAGTTTCCAAGTTCATTCTCCAGCCGCTTTTGTTGAAAGATATGGAAGACCCCACCTGAGACCATCAAGAGCCACCACCAGACAGAGTAAGGAAGACTGACTTGGCTAGACCAATGGGCTATTTCATTATGAGGTATGGTTGTGTGTGTGTCAAGTTGGCTAGGGTCACAAGAACATAGGTTTATTTGTTGTAAATTAAAAAATGCAGAACCCAACACGTCACTAAACCAACCATTCAGAGCATATATTCTTGTTCACAGTTTCAGTGAGGATGGAACATTGTTTCAATTACAGCTAGCAAAAAAAAAATCCTCTGTGAAATAGCACAGGAAGCCCTTATTCGACACTTTGCTTTGGCTCTTTCCATTGCTTTGAGTAAATCTGATGTTATAAGCATAACTGACTCTCTGAGGACCTCTTAAATAATTTAAAGATGCTGAGCCTCATATTCTGCAGCCGAAAGATGCTGACATTATTTTAAATTAGGTTTTTAGACTTAAAGTGTATTGAAGTGCATTTTGGGGAGATGAAGTTTTGCTACCTGTGCTTAAAAAAAAAAAAAAAAACCAGAGAGTTCCAGTGTATAGTAGTAGTTAGAGAAGCTACATGAGTCTAAAAGGAATGGCCACCTTTTAAACTCAAGGATATTGTATTCACTGTCAAAGTTTAACTTGAAATACTTGTTTCATATTTGGGAAATGTATCAAACTTTTTGTTAGCTAAAAGTCATAGGTATTTGCTTTTGTAGGATTTCTTTTACTGATTTTGTCTTAACAGATTTTCACAGTTTGTACACACACACACAGGAAAAAAGAAAGATTTCAGCTACAAACAGAATGGAACTCATACAAAGGGCCTCTGGAGTTGAAATTGTGAAATGATGTTTCACACTTTCTCACTGAAATACAGATTGTTCTTTTTCTTAACTGCCATTTTTATCCTTGGATCATCAGTGGATGACTTTCTTATCATTCTTTACTCAATGTCATTTGCCTCACTTGCTTGAACCTTCTACAGCTATTTACATTTATTTGAAGCTTGTGCCTTCAGTTTCTGCATTCTCTGTGCTTCATAGACTGCTCAGTCTACCAAGGGCTACTACCTGGATGGCTCTTCTTGAAGGAAAGATGGGGGGGCATGTTATGAAGCAGGCCTCACCCTATTAGCATGATATCCTTGTTCTGTATTTTTATTTTGTACTGTGAACACACAATGCTCAGGGTCCAATCACCATGGCCAGCATAAGACCCAAGCCCATCAGAAATCTGCCATAACATAAATCAAGACCATCATAAAAAGAATCCTGAAAACAAATCAAGGAAAATGTTTCATTTTTGAGGCAGGTCCCCATAGTAATGTGGAAGTTTCCTTTTGTTTAAAAAGAATTAATTTTGGGACTCAGGAGGAGGACATCTTTGAGTCCCCAAAACCACTGCTGAGAGGGGATTGACAACTTGAGGTGTGAGGGGAAAACCTGCAGGTTGTCCACACTTCTGGCTTCTCCACCACCTTGTCGAGAAAAGAAAAGCCACAACGAGATGGTGGGATAACGTGGGAGAGGTCTCCCATCAGGAAGCAGCCAAACACATGGTTTACAATCACACTTTAACAAGCAGGAGGCGGTGCACATTGTCTGCCTCCATTTGGAACTGATATCCCCCAAGTTGTGGTACTGTATCTATCAAGTGCACTTAACTGTGGTCTACTTCATACATCTTGGTTGTGTAGTTACTGTCAGAATAAAGCTAAAAAAAACTGCACTAGAGGGTTTATATAACTGCTTGGTCTCTCATGGAAGTGCCATAGGAGCATCTCTACAGCTGGGAGTTAAAAATGGCTCCCAGATAAAGATTTTCTCATGAATGGGTTCAGCCTTCTCTCCATACATGTGGCTGCTTTCTTGCTTAATTATATATCTCAGTTGAAAACATCAGGATCCATTAGTCTCCATGGGCGAGGATAATTATGTTCATTGCTCCTCCATTAGGAATGACCACCCCTTAACTGACCCTTATAAGAAATTGGTCTGGCCATGGCACCAATTCATAAATAATTGTGCTATTCAGATCAAGCCCTGCACAGAATATCAAATCTAGCATGTGGCCTGCTTCATGCCTGGGAGACTCCCAGTCTTGCCATGGCACCCCTGAAGTCTGAGGGTACACCAAGTAAGGATGTATCTGCATTAAAGTCCTCCAAGACAAGCAATCAAGGGAAATGCAGTGTTCATTTAACCACTGCATCTGAGTCTTCTTGTGCAGCCATTCTCAACGTGGGCCATGTGGCCCCCTGGGGGCCCTGGCACATTTGAAGAAGGGCACAGACAGAAAAATGTGAGAAGGGGAGCCCAAAGAGTTTTGGGGAGGCCCTTTTAACTGAACCAATGAAATACCTTTTTCGTCATATTTGTCATCAGTAATTGCTAGAATTTGTCAAGGGAAAGAAAAAGAAATAATGAAATCCGACCCTTTGTGTATGCTTGAATTAATGCATTCAAAAAAAAATGAATACACATATTTCTCTTGGCAAAGGGATCCTATGGGAGGGGAAACAGTTTCAGATGAAAATCACCCCCCACCCCCAGTTTGATGTTGATGGAGGATCATGAATCCTGGAGGAGTAAACTGAGTAAGGAAAACTTTCCCATCCTCACCCACCTGGGTAACAGATGTCAATGGGTTACTGTAGTAGAATGGAGGTTATTGGTAGTTAGCAAGTAGCCTATGAATCAACAACCAGCCAGTAAATGTTTGGGAGAATCATTCTTCATAAGTACTACAGTGCTTAATGCCCATTGTTTTATTTAATAACAAATAATGGTATGGGTTTGGGGAGTTTGGAGCATGATTGTGAAAAACTAATTGATGCAACAAGGAAAATAGAGGAAGAGAGTGCTTGGGTGTTGGGACAGTTCTACTTTAAAGCTTTTATTTGTATATGTTTTGCAACTTAAAAAGGGTGAAATGAGAAAGCATGAGTAATTAAGAATAGTACAACTCCCTTTTATCATCTGATAACAGTTATACCAATGGGAGGGGGGACAATCATAGATAAGCAACCCTAAACCAAAGGAATGGAGTATGATATTGACCAGGCAGAGGAAAGGGGAAGAAACTGAGGGCAAGACCCAGCACTTGAATTGAGCTTGGAAGAGATTCAGATATTAGGGAAAGAAAAGAGTAATGGAAGATGAAAATTATGGGCAGTGATTAGTACTGTCTAACCACTTGGGGGCAAAGTTCTAGGAAGTGCTAACATCTGCAATTCTTCTTGTCACTTCTTAAGGTATTATTTAATCCATCAGTTACTCCAACTGTATCTATAAAAAGCACAGACATTTTATAGTTTCTTAGATGGCCAGTCCACCAAGTCCTGAGCCAAAAGATAAATATTGAAAAGTACTGAAATGTGTCATCTAGCACAAATACAAAGTGTGGCAGACTAAGGGTTAACAGCTTGGTCACCATATACCCCCAGGGATATGTTTGTTGGCTTTTGTGGTTCTTCATTTTTCTGAAACTCAGAAGAGTTGAGATTGGCTTGTATTTTTAATTCAACAAATTATACAAATTAGCTGCACATCCACGCCAAAAAGTGCTGCTGCAAATGAAATGAGGCTGTCTCTATTTTTTGCCTTTTCCTTTAAGCAGGTTCGCCATAATCTCCCGCATGCCTGTCGTGGTGGTTTCAGATGGCATAATTGCTGCCCTTGTGCCATTTGAAGCCTTTCATTTTATAAAAGAGAAACTTCAATCAGGAGGTTACATTCCCTTGTTTTGATTTTAGAAGCAAAAGTTTGAAATGCTGCAATCTGCAGCAGAGCTGAGTTTTGAAGGCACAACGGTGTTGACACTGGATCTTCAGATTTTATCTTTAAAGATTCCGGCAAATGAAATGCATTTAGAAGTTAAATTCTCCTCCTTTTTTCTCCCTTTTAAAACAAGTTTTTTTTTCTTTTGTTTTAAAGATTCTGTATTCATTAATTGAATGTTTCATGCACGGATACTCTCTTTATGTTTTCTAACGGGAGAATTTCAGTGACTGATACACCACAAGCATGCAAATTCTCTGCTTTTCATATTCATAAACCCTACACCTAACATAGCCAACTTCACAGCCTCAATAACGCACCTCAAGGGTGTACAGCTGAAAAGGAGGCAGAGTCAGCAACTACTTTACATGAATTCTTTTTCTTTTCTTTTTTTAAAGAAGACAACAACTTGGAGAAGTTTTTTAAAAAATTAAGAGTGCAAATTATTTCTGCTAAGGGCAGAAACAAAGTTTATAGGATTTTCTCAGATGCTAACAGAAACAAACCCTTAGTTCTTTTTCTCTTGCAAGGCAGAAGAAGAACAGCTTGGTCAATGCTTTGAAATGGATGCCAGCTCTGCAGGAGTAGCAGAATATAGTACTTGCAATATATATAGAAATACTTCAGCAGATGGCCTTTCCCACCCACCCCACTTTCCCCCTCTTCTATTTCACTTCTTATTTGCTTAGGCCAAATTTCTGTCCCATTGATTTTTATTGTGGAACAGAACTTGCAATGATCCCTTGTAGTGGAAGTAGTTAGTGGGGGAGGGAATTGTTCAGTTAAAGACAGGATTTAAAAAAAAATAATCAGGGAGACATGGGAATTAATTTGAAACTATAATAAAACATAGTAGAATAGCAAATATTACATGTAGTTGGGGTAGCTTTTCAGAGGCCAGTCCTTGAGGGGAGGGCTGGCCGGAGGATCTATGTCCAGGAACATTAGGAAAAGGATTGAAAATAAAACAGACAATATTGTAATGTCCCTGTGTAGATCTATGGTGTGGCCTCTTTTGGAATACTGTGTGCAGTTCTGTACACCATATCTCAAAAAGGACATCACAGAGTTTGAAAATGTACATAAGAGGGCCACCAAGATGATTAGAGTACCTTTCAGTGAGGAAAAGTGAAAGTATTTGAGATTTTTCAGTTTAGAAAAGAGGCAATAGGGGAGGATGATAGAGTCTTATACAATTTTACATGGTATGGAGAGAGGACCAAGAAATTTTTCTCCCTCTCCCAGAATGCTAGAGTGCATCTATGGTGACCAGAATGGAACAGAATTCCGTTCAAACTGCTTGTTACTCAAAGGTTCTCAATGCTGTTATTCTGCCCTTTTTCTCATTGCTTTAGGAGATGTTCTTTCAAGCCTCTCCTGTGCAATTGGTGAAGCACTTATTTGCATTTTACATCACCCCCAGAGGCCAAATTTCTTATATGAAAGACAGACAGACAGGCAGGCAGGCAGGCAGACTGACTGACTGACTGACTGACTGACTGACTGACTGACTGACTGACTTCAAACTGCTTTAATGACCTGAACCACTGGGGGTTATGGAGAATGCATCAATGATATCATTCTCCTTCCCTCTTACATGTACAATGTCAGAGTTGAAATCTTGTAACTGGAGACTCCATTTGATGAATTTGCTATTGGCACTTTTCACATGGTTTTAACCAACATAATGAGGAATGGTCAGTGCACAAAGTGAATTTCCTCCCTCATAGGTATGGTTTTAGCTACCTTATGATCAAACTCTATTCTCAAACATTCTCTTTTGCTAATTGAGAGGTGTTATTCACTCCCCACCAACTTTCAACTAAGATAAAGTACAGGATGTTCAGTTCCATCCTCTCCAATCTAGTTTAGCATGACTCCAATCTCAAAATTAGACAAAGATGATGACCGGAGCAGTCAAACAAGCAGACTGCTCCACAAATTAAATCAGCCCATCGCAGGAAAAACCACCCACAAATATCAAAATCTGGCCAAAACCAATCAAAATGATAAATTAAATGCCAAATCAACTTAAACTCCAGAAACCCCTCCCCCCAAAAGGAAAAATCTAAATGAGAACGTACTAACCCAGACAAAAAAAAGAAACCAATTCACTAGGAACTTAATGAGAAGAAGGAAAAGAAATAGAAGAAGCCTAACAAAGAGAGATCAAAATAAAGGAAACAACAAAAAGAAGGTAAATCTACCAGCAACTGCCAAGTGCCACATGAGCCTCAGGAGACCTGCACCGAGCCCATTGTTGCTGCCCCATGGACTCATGCTGCATAGAGAACCGCCTCTCTGATTCCAACTTGCTGCCACCCAGGACGCCTTCAACTTGCTACTACCCAGGACATAGGAGACCGCGCCGGGCTGCTGCTGCCTCCACACCCAAACTGTGTTGGGCCATATCATTACCGCAATCCAGGTCCACCCTGGGAACCAGTAATACTGTTCTGACTTCTGCAACTTGCTCTACACAAGCCTGCCCTTAGCTTTGACTACAGCTGGTCCAAAATGCAGTAGCCAGGGTCTTCACAGCAATACCATGGAGGTCCCACATCTGGCCCATCCTCCAAAAAGTACAGTGGCTACCAGATGAATTCTGGATCATACTAAAGGTTCTGGTAATCAACTTCAAGGCCATATGACCTGACCGCATATGCCCTGACCGCCCAGTGTACCTTTCTGCTATACCCCTCAAACAGCGCTATGCTCCACCACCTAGTGTTCCCTTGCCCCAAAGAAGCCCACTTGACCTCAATTAGGGCCAGAGCCTTCTCTGTCCTTGCCCCACCTGGTAGACCGAATTCCCGGAAGAGAGCAGGGCTCTAACAGAATTAAAACAGTTCTGTAGGGCCTGCAAAAGGGGGCTCTTCCATCAGGCATTTGGTTGAGGTCAACTGGGACCAACAGCACCTCTGGGCCCCCTCAACCTCCCTTCCAAGAATCTCATGCACCTGACTTGGACAACCATGGCCCTGTTTATCATTCGGTTAAATTGTTATATCATTGTTATTATTATCATTACCATTGTTGCTATTTGTTTCAATTCAATATGTAAAAGTGAGTTTGATGTACAGTTATTTCATGTTCCATGTAAACTGGTCTGAACCTCAGGGGAGGGTGGTATATAGATGTGAAGGAAGGAAGGAAGGAAGGAAGGAAGGAAGGAAGGAAGGAAGGAAGGAAGGAAGGAAGGAAGGACGGGAGGGAGGGAGGGAGGGAGGGAGGGAGGAAGGAAGGAAGGAAGGAAGGAAGGAAGGATCTATTAATAGGGTAAAGGATGTCATAAATTTAGGAGCTGTATTTTGGTATTTTCTACTTACAAATTTATATTCCAGATATAATGTCTTTTTAAATTCAGTTTGGGAAATAAAATAACTGTTGATACCCAAGGACCTTCTGAAGGTAGTCAAAGGTTCAACATTTCTTTAACTTCTTTTTTGATATTGATGGCATTAGTATCAGTTACTTTATAAGGTGGAAAAGCAATAGGCCTGGTATCTCCAATAATGATTTTGCACTGTGCTTACTTAATTCTCCATGGAAAGCTTGAAAATATTAGTAAATTAAGACTACTTTAATGTGCTAATGATGATATTTAGTTAGGGTTGGCACTAGGGTGACTTCTTTCACAGTGCTCCCCTTGGTTTACTTCCTCCAAAGTGTTAATTCAATTTCTTCTTTTTGCCCCTTCACTGGCCATAAGGTTCATATTACATCTGTCATGCTAAGGCTTTAATATGTTTCCATAAAACAATTTATATTGTTCCACTACAGGATTTATATTCACAAAATAAGTAACATTAAAAATCTGGTTTACAATCTTAAAAGATCTTTTCCAAGCTACTTCTAGCATGTTTTCTCCAGATTTCAACATGAAGGCTTGGTCTCCTGGCTTGAAGACTGTCTTTCTCCGGCTTTGGCATCATACCAGTCTTTTGTTTTTACTGGGCTTGTTGTCTGAAACAGCTTCAGTTCTTGAAGGTTTTCCTGTAACTCCTGTAGATAGGTGACTGCATGTTTGCTTCAATGTTCTCTTGTCTTTGCCCATGCTTCTTTTGGGATGTCCGTTTGGCCTTTTCACATGGTGTCCGAACAAAAGCTGGAAGGGACTAAAACCAAAACTGTCTTGTGAGGTCTCTGCTTGTTGCCACAATTCTTGTAAAGACTTATCTTGCCTTTGATCCGTGGAAAATTGTGCAGTAGAGCTACTCAGCAACAAACTTTCTGATTCTTTCACACTGTGCTCGGCCTGGGATTGTTCTGCAGAATGGCCACATTCTGTTTCCATAGCAACCACTTGAGCTTCAGGCCTAGTATGCATCTCTGAAGCCTGAATCTGAGGCCTATGCGTGGTCATACCAGTCACTAATTTAGCTTGTGAAGCCAGATCATTTCCCAGTATTATTAGAACTTCCAATTCTCCCCATGTTTCCATTATCTATTTGCCCTGGAATCCTTTGAATTTGATGATTCACTGATTCCCTTGATTCTGAATGTTTTTTCTGGTAAGTACTGTTTTTTCTGCAGAAAATATTGTTTTAAAAAGGTAACTTCTGCCACTGTGTCTCTGCAAACTATTAATCTGCTGTTAATCTCCACTGACTATATATATTCCCTGACTGACTTGCAGGAGGGCATTTTAGGCTCAAAGAACACACGCATACATTTCTGTTAGCTTAAACAAGGCCACAGCTTTATTATTAACTCTACATAAATGTTGGCACAGTGTGGGAGAAGGAACCTGGCTTGTGGTCTGCCAACCACCAGAACCCAGACTGCAGTGGCTCTCTGGAGATCCTGCACTGGTTCTCTTGGCCACTGAGATCCTACCCAAGGGAAGTGTCCACCTGGAGTGCCAGAGGGGGCACCAACCTCCCGTGGACCCACCCTAGACCATCTAGCACTCTGATCTCCATGACTTCCCTATTGGGTCAGCCTGCTTGCAGACATGCAATCTCTTATGGAGGCCCCCAACCTGGGGAGTCCAATGCATAGACCGGACTCCCCACAAACAGGCACCATCCCATGCCAAACCACCAGCTGTGATGAATTTGCAAACCAAGGCCTATAGAGCAAGCCAACATAAACATTACATCCCAAACAATATAACAGGATGAGAGGGTGGGAAGCTGTCCCAGCAGTGGCTCTGGGTAGAAGAAACCAGTCACTCACACATGGCACCTTTTAAGGTGCCTTGGACCCGTGCTTTTCCCTTTCATCAAGGGTATGCCATATCCTTGTGCTGCTCGACACCCGGCGCATCTCCTGTTCCTCCTGCTCCTCTACCGCATCAATGGTGGCAGAAGGTGAGTCTTAGCTTAATGTGACCAGATTTTCAGGCCACAAGGCGGGATGCGCCACCACTGCCACTGTGGCGGCGGGTGGGGCGGCCCTCCCCCTCCCCTCTCCCTGACTGGCCTCAGAAGGGCAGCGGCGGGGCGGCGGCAGTGGCAGCAGACGGGCTCTCCCTCCCTCCTCCCTCCTCCCTCCTCCCTCCCTGACTGGCGTCAGAAGGGCAGCAGCGGGGTGGCAGCGGCAGCAGGCGGGCTCTCCCTCCCTCCTCCCTCCTTGACTGGCCTCAGAAGGGCGGTGGTGGGGCGGCGTCAGCAGCAGACAGGCTCTCCCTCCTCCCTCCCCGACTGGCATCAGAAGGGCAGCAGTGGGGCAGCAGCGGCAGCAGGCGGGCTCTCCCTCCCTCCTCCCTCCTTGACTGGCCTCAGAAGGGCGGTGGTAGGGCGGCGTCAGCAGCAGACAGGCTCTCCCTCCTCCCTCCCCGACTGGCCTCAAAAGGGCAGCAGCAGGTGGGCTCTCCCTCCCTTCTCCCTCCCCGACTTGCCTCAGAAGGGCGATGGCGGTGGTGGCAGGCGGCAGGCAGGCCCTCCCCCCACGGACTGGCTTCAGAGCGGTGGAGGCCAAGGAAGAGCCGCCCGTGGCAGCAGAGCCAGCCGGGAAACCCTGCCCCGGAGCCCAGGTGCCTGCAAGGGGGCCTCCTGAGCCCGGGGGCCTGCGTGGGGGCCTCCTGAGCCTGGGCTGCCTGCTCAGCTGCCTGCTGAGCATGCAGCCAAAAAATTAAAAGAAATAAAAAATAAAAATAATAAAAAAATAAAAATAAAAATAAAAATAAAAATAAAAATAAAAATAAAAATAAAAATAAAAATAAAAATAAAAATAAAAATAAAAATAAATAAAAATAAAAATAAAAATAAAAATAAAAATAAAAATAAAAATAAAAATAAAAATAAAAATAAAAATAAAAATAAAAATAAAAATAAAAATAAAAATAAAAATAAAAATAAAAATAAAAATAAAAAAATACAAATTTGAGAATGCCGCAGGACAAATTACAGAACTTGGCGGGACATGGAGCATGTGCCCCAAAAGCGGGACTGCCCCGCCAAAGGTGGAACAGATGGTCAGCTTATCTTAGAATCATTTAAGTCTTCCTGTACTTTCTATACTAACGAAAGCAGCACCTATACCTTAGAGAAATTAGTGTCTGCTGCAGTTGCTACTTGAGGAGTTTCTACGCAGTCACAAAAGTTTTGCTGTTTTGGTTTCTGTTAATTAAAAAATTTTAAAAATTAAAAAATTAAAAAAATTAAAAAAAACTGGTGATGGCTACTTTTCATGGCTGTTTTGGTCCTCGAGGAATAACTCTGTGAGGCCAGGTTCAGAAGCTCTGAACTACTTGATCCCACCCAACTTCCCTGACTCATCCAGGTCTGGCTGCTTACTACTGTTGAACAGTGGCCAATATGGTTTGATGACTAGATTTTCAGAATGGGATCTGAGAGACCCAGGTTCAAATCCCCACTATCCCATGGAACCCCCCAGTGTAATCTTATACTATACACTCTCAGGCTAACCTACCTTACAGGATGTTGTGAAGATAAAATGGAGGAGAGGAGAATAATGTAAGTTGCTTTGGGCCCCAGTGTATATAAAGTAAATAAATAATATGTATACCTCATGATGGAGAGCAGATACAAGGTTGGTTTATTAATAGTTGGGAAGTAAAGATGGGAACCAAGATAGTGGAGGGCATGGGGACTGCTGAAGGTGATAAAGAGGAAATTGTTTGAGGGGGGGATATAGAAGGAATCCAAAAGTTTTTATTATCCCCAATTTAAGCAAAATATATGGTTACCCACTGTCTTCTATTTTATTTTATTACAATGTAATATAAGGGAAAATTATACTATTGTTCTTGATTAGATATCAGTAATATTCTTCTTACTAACATGGAAACAGAATACATTTTTCCTCCTGTCCGTTTTATGACATAAAATCAACTGTAACCACGAACATTGTATGATCTGTGAACCATTTCATTTTTAGGAAACGATTGTGATGTGTTTCTTTTAGCATATTATATACACTATACCCAGATATATATTAAGTGATGAAACTCTAATTTTTAATAAATCCATTAACTTCACACCAGAGCAGAACAATGTCTTCAAAGACACCTAGTTTTTTTTCTTAATCAAAGGTAGACTGAGAAATTTGTTGAAGATCAAATGCATTCAATGGCATGAAAAGGACTGTGATTAGAATATATTAAGAAGTTACATTTTAAAAGTCAAGAACTAGACAAAAATCAGGGGGGGAAACAGATAATGTTTGAAGAGGTCAGTGCTAGGAAAATGCTATGTTGCCTATGACAGAGTATTGAACTGTCATAGAAAGATCAATGAACCCAGGCAAGGGTATATAGGTGTTATCTCCTTGAATGAGATGCCTGTCTTAACCTGGAAGCTGTCCACTGACCCCCCTCCTTTCTCTTTATCGTCTCACTCTACATGGCCTTCCATGGAGACTTATCACTGCAGGTCTCTCCTATAAATACAATGCCCAGCTCCTTTTCCTGATGGATGGCTGCCCGGACTCCCCCCGGAAACATTTGCCATATGTTTGGAAACTCTGTCTGGATGGCTCAGGCAGAGTTGCCTGAAACTCAACCCCACCAAGACAGAAATCCTGTGGTTGGATAGAAGGGGGTAGGACCAGGAAGCGAGCCTCTCCTGCCTGGATGGGGTGTAGTTTATGGCTGTGCCTGTGGCCAGGAATTTGGGGGTGATCTTTGATGCTTTCTCGTCTAAGGAGGCTCAGATCAAGAAGGTAGCCCATATGACATTTTATCATCTGCACCATGCTAAGCTAGCACCCTACCTATCCCCAGAACGCTTGGCCACAGTGATCCATGCAACTGTCACTTCCTGATTAGACTTCATTAACTCGCTCTACATGGGCCTTCCCATGTCTCTGATCCAGAAATTTCATTTGGTGCAAATGAGGTCATCGTGGAGGGCCTATGTCCAGCCTATGCTAAGGTACCTGCACTGATTACCAATTAGCTTCTGGATCAGGTTCTTACCTTTAAGGCCATCTGTGGCCTGAGCCCTACATATCTGAGGGACTGATTGTTTCATACCCCCCACAGGGCTCTTTGCTCTGCAGGTATGAATCTGCTGGTTATCCCTGGCCCTCAGGAGGCATGCCTGGCCTCAACCAGGTCCAGGGCTTTTACAGTCCTGGCCCCAACCGGGTGGAATGAGCTCCTGGAAAAGCTGAGGGCCCTGATGGATCTGGAAAGTTCTTCCACTAGGCCTTTGATTGATGCCAGGCCAGGAAGATCGTGTCCCTCCCTATATAGGCCCCTGCAGAGGAACAGCCTTTGGTCAACTGGTCAGAGGCGCATCTCCTGAGGATGATGGTTGATACTGGAGACTGGTGTGCCCTGGTGATCCAGGCTGTGATTGGGGTATGGGGAGAGTTATAAATTATTTTACCCACCATTGAGCACTTTTGTTGTTTCTGTTTTGGGGTTTTATTATTTTATTTTAAACCGACATGAGCTAGACTGGCTTCAGGCGTGGAAATGGATAAATCTAATTAATAAATAAAATACTCCCATATACATGATGCCAGATTAGCTGGCTATTTGTGATAAAGTACTCTTTAGATTAGGCTTTTTTCTCTTCTTTTCACTGCAACCTAAATGTGAACTTGAACTATTTGAATAAATATAAATTTACCTTTTTGCAATATACCTCTTGGGAGATTTATTTATTGCCCCAATATCACATATCTATGACTGGGCAAACTCTTCTTGTAGTGGTTGAGCAACAGCCTCTAATCTGGAGAGCTGGGTTTGATTCCCTACTTCTCCACATGTAGCCAACTGCATGACCTTGGGCTAGTTACAGTCCTGTTAGAACTGTTCTCACAGAACATTTTTGTCAAAACTCTCTCAGCCCCACGTACCTCGCAGTGTGTCTGTTGTGGAGAGAGGAAGAGAAGGTGATTATAAACTGCTTTGAGAATTTGCTTAACAGTTGGTCTCAAGCCCTGAGTGCAGAAAAAACTTTTCTTCTCTCTCCCTTCCATTTGCCCTGCTAATATGACACAATGATATGCAATGCTAGAGAAAGTAAGTAGAGATAATTTTAAGCTAATTTTTCATTAACTGCTCTACAGCCTTTGGAGTCTGAAAATGAGGTCATGAGATGGGAGAATGTAGATGGTAAAGTGCACTCATCAGCATGTCCACCCAAGACCAGGGATGGGGGAAGTGAACCAGGCCCACTCACACACCCAGCAGCAGCAAGTGTAGCCTCTATGCCTGCCCAAGACCAGGCAGGCGGGAAAGGGAGCCAGGCCATGCTCATCTGCTCTGCAACAGCAAGCATGTCCTTTACACCTGTTCACCCGAGAATGGGAGTGAGAGGGAAAGGCAACCAGGCTCACCTGTGGCTACAAGTGCAACCTTTATGTCCTCCTTTCCACCTGAGACCTAGGGAAAGAGAACTGGGCTCCTTGATAGCACTGCTCTGCCCCAGGTCACTTGACCACTCAGGGAGTGAGGGAAGGAGGGTTGGGCCTGTTCTGTGACACTGCAGGTGCTGGTGCTGCTCACCAGCATAGCCACCGCATGGTCACCTCTAGAACTCGTTGCATTCCTGTATGCAATGGGTTTGCCTCTAGTACAGATACATTTATTTGCAACCCTTAATAAGTGAACACAGGTCCATTCACCATCAGCAATATAGCAATAATACCTGCTGTAAGAATTATTGAGTAAAGAACAAGGAGGTGAGAAATGTTACAGAGAACAGAAAATAAAAGCCCTAGTTAAGACTTAAAAGGTTGAATATCTGTGTAAACTAGACACTGAGTTACAAGAATATGTGAACATTTATTGTGTGCAACTTTAAAGAAAACTTGAATGTTAAAAATACACAAAGACCTTCTTAGGATTTATTTCAGATACCAGTAAATGGCTTCTGAAAATTCTAGGAACATTTTAAAAATTATTTTTATTTATTATTTTATTTATTACCCACCATTCCCAGGCTAGCTGGCTCATGGCAAGTTACAATAAAATATCCCCACAACAAAAGAAGATAGTATATTAATGTGTGTTGTCAGGCACATGTGTACTCTAGATATATGTTTCTGTGAAGGTATTCCTACTCCATGAAATAGGAATTCTGTGTGGAGATACTGTTTTCCAGATAACCTCTCACTCTTAGACCTGCTGCCTTGTGACATTAGTGGAAGCAAAATATCCTCGGGAACAGTATTCTTACCTGCATTCACATACTTTAAACAACTAATAAAGCAGTTTCCCAAATGCCAGAGATAATTATTCTTGACTGCACATTTGAGAAGTGCAAAGGAATAGAGAGAGTAAACAGAGTAAAATGGAAATAACATTGATTGAAGAATACAAGCATCAAGGCAGAGGTAGTTGGCAAATATGGATATGAATGCAATTCCAAGAACCAAGAGTTTTGAGTACATTAACCATTTGTGGCAGTACCAGGTCGATATGCTGGAAAAGAAGTGGATGGGAGAGAGATCTCTAGCTATCAACTCTGATATAAAATGGAGGATTTAACTCTGATGCAAAGCCCGTATGGCTGAGCAGAAACAAATCCAAAAAGAAAAAGCTGAAACATGTTTTCTGCATCAGATAATGGCCCAAACTGCATACAAAGGAAAGGAAATATTTTGACCATTTCTGCACGCAGGGGTAAAACACAAGTGGCTTCGTGCTTGCAAATTGTAGTCCTTCTAATGGGGAGACCCTTCCCATGGTTTCCCTCTGTCCCATTGTAGCTTTTTGCCTAACAAGGCTGCAAGGAAAAGCAACCCCAACTTCTCCTTCTACTCCTTGGCATGTCAATCACAGAAAGCCACCAATCACAGCACAGCAGTTCTCTCGTGGATTGAAACTTTCTGCCCCCGCCCAAATTAATTTTTAAAGGCACTTCTGTGTTGCTATGTGGTAATGCCACAAGACAGATGCAATTTTAATAAAAATCAGCACTGCTGCATTGCTATTGAGAAACGCCAGAATGATACAGCACCCCCCCCCTTTTTGGAGGGATTAGTGTTTCTTTATTTTTGTCTGGGTGGATTTCTGAGACACTGAGCATGGTCCCTCAAGCCCAAAAAGTCATTTTGTGTAAATGGTTAGCTTAAAAACAAGGTGCTCAGACCCCTGCATGATTGGTAGAAGAATGCTTGATCACCCGCCTGCCCCCTCTTTCCCAGCTCATTTTCCACCTCCATAAAACTGTTTTTACCTGCCTGAATTGTGAGAAGGCTGAACATGGTCCCTGGAGTCCAAAAATACATTTTTTATTAATGGTTGGCTTTAAAATATGGTGCTAACCCCTGTATGATCAGGAGAAGGATGCTTGATCACCCCCCCTTTCCCAGCTCATTTCCCACCTCCAGTGGGTTGTATTTTGCCTGCCTGCTCCCAAAAACACCATGGACACTTTAAATAAGATTTTATTTTACCTTTGATAATGTAGGTTTGCGGTCGTGCTGCAATGCAGACTGTGCCATTAGGAAGAAAAATTACTCAAAGCAGGAAATTAAGACGAGAAGGTGCAAGGGTAGAACAACACTGCAGAGATGATTGCACTTTTCCCCTTCCATGTGGGCTTGTCCCTGGTTGCTCACCGGTTGCTCACCGGTGGGATGTGCAATTGAGGGTGGTAAATCCAGGTTTGGCGATTCCCCTCGTAGTGATTTTAAAATGGCCAAAACTCGACCCACCTCCTTGATAGCCTCGGGATGCAGTTGACATCATCTGGAGGGGGCTCTGAAAGCCACCAACATTCAAAGGCTATCCAGGGGTAGATTCCTCATGCAGAAATGGTCTTTGATCGTTTGAGGAAAGATTCTGTCCTCAGTAACTGGACAATTAAGCATGGCACTGAAAAAAAGATTCGGTATGCAAAACAGAGAACGGAAGTGGGAATTAGAGGTGTACCAGATCTACAGATTTAGAGATGGATGTGCTGCCCTAGCCAGCCACACACAGGGTTAGTCCAAAGGAATGCACGCTTTCCAAGTCACCGAAGTTCAGACTGCATACCAGAGAGTAGTCAAAAGTCCAGTCCGGGTCTTATCCGAAGCCTTGACATCCAATGTTCCAAGGAATACCAAAGGGAGAGTCGTTTAGCTCACCAAGGTCGAAAGCCTGAAAGTTAGTCAAGCATAAATCAAGGCCACAATATCTATTCGTCGTCAGTTATCGTACCAAGGGTCATCAAGCCGGGAATCAGTCAGGCAGAGCTTCGCTGAGACATAGGTAAACCGGTTAAGGTAACGGGTGGGCTTGTGCAAAAGTTGCACCCACACTGAGAAGCAATGTTGCCGTGCATAAATGCAGGCTAAGCTGGCACCTGTACTCAGTCTCCGTCCATTGAATCAGCCCCACCTGGGCCTCATCTAGCTTCCTCCCTTGCTCTCAGCCGAGCACTTGAACGGTGTGCTGTCAACGCCGTTCATCTCCATTCCTTACTGCGTTCTGGAGAGGAGTCTGGACTGCGAAGGGGTGTTGCTGCAGGCTGAGGTGCTGCTGGTGCAGAGGGCATGAAGAATGTCTGGCTGGGACCTGGTTGTGTGTCCCTATCGGAGCTTGCCTCTGTAACCGGCATCCTGCTGCTATGCCCCAGCTCCTCATCTTCCTCCTCCGAGGGATCTGGCAAAACAGGCTCTGGCATTGGTGCAGAGGCACCCTCCGGTAACGGGGCCATAACCATGGACTAGAGCCAGTGTGGTGAGGTGGTTAAGAGCGGTGGCTTCTAATCTGGCGAGCTGGGTTTGATTCCCCGCTCCTCCACTTACAGCCACCTTGGACTCATCACAGTGCTGATAATAATAATAAGAAGAAGAAGAATATGCTCCTTGAAAAAAAAAACAACAGTATTTTTTCAGATCTGGATATCAGGGAGCCAAGAAATACCAGTATTTCTGGTTACATGGGTTCCAAATACAGAGGGCTGGATGGGCTTATTTTTGAACAAATGGCACTAACATTAAATAAACCCCAAGTTTCAAGTGAATTGGACCTCTTGGTGGACCCCTGAACAAGGTGCTGCTGGCCATCTTTTTTATTTATTATTTAGATATATCTCTCTGCTATCGAGGTTCATCTTGTGACAGGTTACAATTATAAAATATAAAACCCACAAAGATTAAAGTTAAAAATTACCAGCACCAAAGAGAGAGAAAACCAAAGGAGAAACCTCAATCTCCTTCCCTTCCCTTCCTTTCCATTCCCCTTCCCTTCTGTGGCTTCCTATAGGTGGATGGGAGGCAATTCCATGCTTTCTCCAGGGCAAAGCACTGCTAAAGGCATAAGAACAAAAAAAAAAAAAAAGCAACCACTAGCCAAATTGGATAAAGAATGCTCTTGCAAACTCAACAAATGTAAAATTAGAGAATCCAACCTAACGTACAATTCAAGAATCCACAGCAAACTGAAAACCAAACACAAACCAATTTAAACACAGGAAATAGTGTTGCAAGATCAACCAAACCAATTTCAAAAGTTGGAATAAAACCAAGCCAACATGGCAAGCCCAAAACCAGTCCCAGGAAGATGCAAACTCACCATAAGAAATATGGCTGGCTACTTCTGAATATTTTGGGGATTTTTCAGGACCCATTGCCTGGTATCTCAAAAAATCCTGGATGCCATCCAAACTCCTGAATATATTTAGAATAGACCAATAAGGTGCTCATATTTTCTGATACCTGATAGAAAATAAAACACTCTTAATCCTGCTCTGGGGGAGGCAATGTCAGTATCCCTGCTCTATAGAGATAATATCATACAGGGGCCAAAAACAGATAACAACCTCCCAAATATATGTTTGTCTTTTGCAAAAGAGCTGAATGTCCTTCTGAGAGCTCATAGAGTTTTTCCCTACATACCGGTAGAAGTACTACAGAAACTGCAAAACCAATTTTTCCACAGATGATAATAGACTGAAAAAAGGAACATCAGTACGATGAGAGAGAACTCTGCAATACTTCTCTTTAAAAAACAATACTCTTCTACTACTACCACCACCACCACCACCACCACAACCTTCTGCATGTAGCCTTACCCCAGGCTGCACATTTAATGAAATCCTAGTACATCTGATCATATGGCTTGTGGATTAGGCCACATGATGAACCTATGTTAGCTTTTTGTCACCTTGTACTATAGGGAATGCTATATTTTTGGAAACTGTTTTTAGCAGTGTTGTAGGATCACTTCTGCTCTTCTCAATTTTTCCAATCTCATATGAGCCTTTCACACTGTAGCTAAATGTTCATCTTTCTGTTGTCAGTTTGTTGTTCAAACTAAAATGAACCAAACATTAGAGCTTTGCCTTAAGATTAAAAGAGACCAACCTTTCGCCAGCAGCAGCACTGAATCAGCATTCAGCTTTTTACAAATATGCATTCAGAAGAAGCAAAAGAGCATTTTACCTGGATTACTTTAATGGACTTGTCTTTCAACTGCCATTGTTCAATAGACAGTTGTCAATAAAATTACTGGTAAATCATGCATCTAAGCCCATGGGGCAACAGAAGCACACAGTAATTGAAGTTTGACCATTTACTGACATTTCTATCAAAACAAGGACCTCAACTGTATGTGCATTGTAGAAACATGCACTTGCTTTCTGTTTTAGGATGGTGCTTTAACGCAAGGCCTTTCCAATTAAGTAGCCTCTGAGACACCACATTTTTCCAATGAAAGTTTTTTTAAAATGGGAGTAGCAACAGGAATCAAAGTCAGAGTGGGAGACTGATGATTTGCCTGTTAATAAAATGGTCACCACGGAGGATATTTTCTCTTCTGAATCTGATATCTAATAAAAACTTTGCATTGCAGCTAAGCTAAAGTTAATCAGATCTCATCATCTTTATTCCAAAACTCAAAAAGCTCCAGCCACATACGGTGCTGCTTAATTGAGATGTTAAATTGGGTAGTGGTTATCTATGTTAGCAAATTAATCCATTATGAATTGCATATCCCTTTCCCCACTTCCCCCTATTGTTATGATGGATTTGATTAACCCAGGCTTTGCTATGCATGAAGCTGGGGTGCAGAGGGAAGATTTCTGTTGAAAAACATCCAAGGGTAACATAAAATATTAAGCTGGGGGGAAAAAATGGTGTGTCCTGAGGAACTTTTGTATCACCCAAGAAATATATGGAGCATTTCTGAATATCTTTATCTGGAAAATTGACTTTTGGTATTCTGAATTAGGAAAGGTTTCTGCCCTTTGGAGTCACGACCAGAAAGTTAATGAGCACAGTATTAATCTTCTTAAAGAAATTTAGGAGCAGTTTTTTGAAGCAAGTAAGAAATGTGATTCCAAAATTCCCTTTCAATCATTTTCCTTCAGATATTAAATGACATTTGTGTATCCACATTTGCAGGACTATTATAGGCAAGATTTCCATATATGAAGAAGGTAATTCAGTCAGAATCTTTTTGGGAACAAATGACCAGAAATGTCTTGCTGTATAAAAGACAAATTGGCAACTGATAAATATTTGTATGGATGATTGAATCTTTAATAACTACTACAGTATGACATGCATCTCCATCACACAAATGTATGGATATCTTTAAATATGATGAACGAACAATGCCCCTGGTTATAGTTTTAGAGCAATAATATAATGTCTGACAGCTAGTGTGGCCCCATCATATTACAATACAACTTCTTCTGTCTGGGATTGAAAGCAATGCTTTCCTTTGTGCTCTTCTAGAGAGAGTAGGTTGCAACAAAGTGCCCCCCTCTAGAATGTTTATAAGGGCCTGAACTCATTGCTTGGCTCAAGATACGACTGATCTGTGCCTCTACAGCTTCTTTAGTGCAGCCCTTCTTCATCTTGCATTTAAGCTTCATGTTGTCATTCTGTTATACCTGTTGCATGTTGTGATATGTTCCCCCTCAAGATTGCTGTCTATAAAATATCTGTTAAAAATTTAGATAGTGAGGAAGTTGTATATTCGTTTAGAAGAGATCAATGGCAAAGCACATGCTTCTACATGCAGAAAATCCCAGTGCTTAACGTCTTTAGTTAAAGGGCCTGATGTAGCAGACTTGGAGAGAAATCTTTATACACATGTGTTCATACATTGTGTGATCACATGTATTGAGTGCATTACAAGAATCAGCATACTGATGCATACAGCTAGCAGGCCCCCTCTTCATGTGAATGGAATGCTTATATAACAACTGCAGAGGGCTAATATCACTGTATAGATATTGTAAATGGAATAATATGGACATCTTATAAGTAAAATATTTAATTTGAGCAGATTCAGCCATATCCTTTGAATTCATTAAATGTCCAGTTTCCACTGTAGATTTTGAATTGATGAGTGTGAATCAATGTTTTTAGCTGAATGGATCATGTAGCAGAATGTAAATGTGCTATGCTTGAATCCATGGCTCAACAAATATATTCAAGAGGGAGAGAAAACAATTTTTGATGAATTTGAGCTGATATTAATAGTTCCCTGTTCTGTTATGCATTTTCTCCAAAAACATAGACTTGTCTGCTGTTCAAAAAGGACACTCAGCACATTTCTCCTGAACTGATGAGGCTGTTCATGTGAGTAAGGATTAAATTCCTATATGGTATGCATAAAGATAGTTTTGAAAATACTCACTTTAGCTGGGACAGGTCAAAAAACAGTGCCCTGACTCTCTTAGCTATTTAGAACAATGACAGGAAATAAAGTCGTACAAGAGATTATGAGTGAGATGTAATAGTTTGCATGCTGAACTATGACTGGGGAAGCTCAGAATTCAAATTCAAACTCAGCCATGAAACTCACTGTGGGTGACCTTAGGATAGTTGCTCTAAATCAGCCTAACCTACTAGACAGAGTATTATGATGAAACCCTTGGAGGAAGGATACTAATATGATAGACAAAGTCATTTATTTATTTATTTATATTTTTATACCGCCCTTCCCTACGGCTCTGGGCGGTTTACATAAAACATTTTGGAACATTTACATAGAACATTTAATATGTGTATTGTTATTAAATTCAGCCTGCAAAGAGAGAGATTTTTCTTGTCATTGTAAAAGCTCTATTTATGTTCATTATTTTTGTTTTTCCACAAGTTTTTTCTTGCCATTATATTCATTTTAATTTCTATTGGGAATGACCCCTCTCCTTTCCCTTCCCCAACAACACTAGTTGCTGCACGATGGCTCCAACTTGACAGTGGCAGCTGGCCAGCAAGTCAGCCAATGAGCAGGTTTATAATCTCTCCTTCCATTTCTACCTTCAATCTTCCTTTCAAAGCAGAGATGAATCCATGGGAAATATAGTTCCAAGACTGTACTAAGGGTGCATGAGGCATGCTACTCATATTCTGGTATCCAATAGGGATGCAAGCCCACTGTTGGCAACTGGCAGATTTGGGGTACGGGAGAGATGCAAAAAGGTATTTTTCTATGCTGCAATACCACTTATGGTGTAGCTTCAGAAGTGACCACACTGAGTTTGGGGGGAATCCTAGACCATTACATTGATTCAGTGATGTCACTTCTGAATGCTGGAAGAATTTAAATATGCAAGATGGGAACAAAGCAGCAGACTGCTTAAAAGAATAAAATGTGTTTTTTTAATTTAAAAAAGAAACAAGTTTGTGTAGAAAGAAAGGAAAGTGACGTAACTTGTCTAACTGTTCCACTGTTTTCATTCTGTTCTGGAGACAAGCAGGGGAAGTCTACTCAAAGGACTAAGAAGTCTCCAAATGTGCCAATCAGGAAGATGGAAAATATTATTTGAAAAATATCTGGGAGTTCCTATACTAATGATGTTAAATACACCTCTTCCAATGCTCCTTTAGGATATTCTTCATTTGCTTTTGAGTCATGAACACTCCAAATCTTGCATATTCAGATACCTCTACTCAAGTCCTTCAGGTTCATCTTCTTCTGTAAAGTCTTCTGGGATTCTTCTTAGAAAACCCATCTGCATACTGCTCCTCTCTTGCCTAGAGGCAGGTCTGTGAATGTCCATGTTTGATACTTAATTAGAGTTCCAATTTCCTCTTCTGCAGTCCTCTTCCAACGTTTTGTTTCGTTGTTAGGCATCTTCTCTACGTCTTCCTATGTGGAAGGTTCTCTACAGCCTCTCATTTGGTTAGAGAATCTAGTAGTATTTGTTCTAGTTGATTTCAGCTTCTGTATCCTCTTCTGGTTTTTTGGGTTCTGCCGGTACTTCATCTGCTGGTGCTTCAACATAATGCTCTTTTGCACCGATTCTGGCTACTGTACTCTGTTTTCTTCCATTGGTATGGATTCTTTGAGGTTTACATTTTCTATATTTGTAGGTGTCTCTTCTCAATGTAGACTGTTACAGATCAATATAATTTCAGTTCTCAAATTAAGAATCCAGTATCCTTTCCATCTGAAGGCATATCTACAAAAATGCCTTGTTCAGTTCTCACGTCCATCTTGCTTTGTTTCTTCTTGGGAATGTAGGCATAGACTTTTGACACAAACACCTTCAAGTGGTTCATGCTTGGTTGTGTCCATACCATAATTCATATGGCATCTTCCTGGCACCTATTCTGTAGGTATAGCAGTGCTAATTGTTTCTCCCCAGTATTTTTCAGGCAGCATGCATATGCCAATCTCAGTTAGGGACAAATTCTTTCTTTTTGCTATGTTATTCTGTTCTGGAATGTATGGATCAGTGAGCTGATGCTCTATTCCTTTGTTAACCAAGTAGTAATTTATTTCACATCCTACATATTCTCCTCCATTTTCTGTATGAATGGTAAATGGTTTTCTCTAGAACCTGTTGCTTATTATTGTAACATATGTCTTAAGTTTCTCCAGTATTTGGCTTTTCTCGATTAAATATATAACTGTATACTTTGAGAAATCATCAATGATGATTTCTCCAGCAAGCGGAGAAAGCAAACGCACCCACCTGCAGAGCTGAGAAGTTCTGTCTATTCTGTCCTGCTAAACTAACTTTTCCCTGCCACACAGACTGTATTATCTATTAGACCAACATTTAGGAAAGAGTGGGAGTGAAAGCTGTAATTGTTTATTTAAACAACATTGAGAGACACTGGTAAATTGAGGAACCCTCCCCCTCCGAATCTCACTCCTTAAGCAGCTAGAACAACTGAGATGCTCTGGGTGCTTGGTTCACATTTATCTCAGGAACACTATTTTAAAAGATTTTAAAAGATTTTGCCTTGATAAATTTTAAACTTCTCCCGTTGGATCATTTTTGTAGTCATCCTCCCTGAAGACTGCTTTCCTTTCCCTAATTACTAGGCTCACAGCTTGTAAGTGGGTGCTGGCCGGAGATAAAATATATCTGCTCTGACTAAAGGTCTCTGTCTTTTTTGGCCACACACAACACTATGAATTAGCTCTAGATAGTACTGTATATGGCTTGTCTCATGGTTGTTAACAAAGTTAGGTTTTGTCCCAAGGGTAGCAGTTTCTTTTGTTCCATGGTGGTACTTCTGTCACTTCTCTGTGGAAATAGCAATTCTACCATTCACAAAATCACCCTCTGAAGTTATACTTCTTAAATGGCATATAGGAGGCTTTATAGTGTTAAAAATTAAAATATTTTATTTCACATAGAGAGGGAAAAGTCAGGTGGAATTAGGGGTTAAATGTCTGTAGTAAATCAATAAGAATCCCGAGGCAACATAATACTTTCACAAACTACAATTCATATGTTTCCAGAAATTGAAATGTTAAACTTTTCACAGCCTTAAAATCTTTGAGATGAGTGATTTTTGTTTCAGTTTTTCCTAAATACTCCAATATACTTTCTTGAGTTTAACTGACTTTTCAGGTTTCAGAAGGAAGGGGTACACTAAAATAAAACATGCAAATGCCTTGTCTGAACAAGCCAGGAGTCACTCCCCTGTAGGCATGGGTGATTCGGTTTGGATAAGCCAAAAAGTATTGGAATCAATGCTGATTTGGTGATTCAGCTAGTTTAAATGCTTCTCCACCTCTGCTTTCTCAGGCATCAGCTGAGGTGGGTAGGAGAAAGTCCACAAGCAGCTGAACTTGACAGATCAACTCCTTTGTGGGCCCTTTCAACATCTCCCACTATGCACTTGGCTAGTCCAGTCCTTAGAGTTATCTTCCTTTCAACTGGGCAGTTCAACTAGAAGTTCTATCCCTTTTCCTGGTCCAAATGGGAGCATTTAGCAATCTTCCCACTTCTCCTCACCAACCTTCCCAGTGTTCAATCAGTGCTAAACTGAATTCTAACCAATCAAATCCCTTTAAGCAGCCTGTCACTCAAGGCTCAGTGACTTCATCAGGCATTAACCCATCACAGTCCTTCACATGTTTACACAGTGCTTATGAACTTTTAAAGTGCAGTCCATTACTCAGCCACACCCACACACTGATCTCTGTTTTTATAGTAGGTTGCAAATTGAAATATTATATCATATATTTAAATGAAAATATATTCTGGTTTCTCTTCAAATTGCATATAGTATACCCACACACAATATGACAGTGACCCATGTAAAAGTTAAATAAATTGTTAAATGTGAGTTCTTTGTTTATTGCAGATACACCTATGTTAGTCTCATATTTTCCAGCATAGTTTCCCTGCTGGGTTCAGATTTTTGTGTACTTGTACCCGCATATAATTTCAGTTTTCAATTGCCCTTTTTTCATCTGACAAATGCAGGATGTACTAGCCAGCCACTTAATTACCATAATCAATATGATACCAGCATAGTAACGGTAATTAAAATGGTGTGGTCAATAAACAGTGTGAGCCTGAAACACTAAGGCCTGCCTAACTGATAGAAAATATGTAATTAAAATGAGCTGTATAGTGTTAGTGGGAAATAGGACTAGTCTAATGGTAATGGATTACTGTTTAATTTTAGAAATAGATAAATAACTTGGAAGACATTTTTTCCCTTGATAATAAACCCTTTCTTCTTCATAAAATCTCAAAGAGAAGGGGACAGGATTGGGGTAAAATTGTTTCTACCATTCCCACAGGGGCAGAGTTGTTAGTGCCTACTTTACCCCTTTCCTCTAGCTCTTGGAAACACAAAGAGAAGCTGCCTTCTGAAGGCAGAGCTTTTCCCACCTACTTTGGTCTGTTGATGTAAGGTAGAACTGCTGTTAGTTAACAGTGTGTGTGTGTGTGTGTGTGTGTGTGTGTGTGTGTGTGTGTGTGTGTGTGAGAGAGAGAGAGAGAGAGAGAGAGAGAGAGAAAGAGAGATTTGTTTTCTGTTGTGTGGAACATTGGCTGCTGTATACTCAACCAGGTGTAGTTTCAAAACACTTTTTAGTGTTCACACTGCAGTAGACCAACCATAGGTTATGAAGGCATCAGTCATCTGTCTACAAGATGAGATGAAGTTCATATACTAACTGATGTTGGTGAAAAGTATTCCTATCCACAAAAGTCATTGGCCAGAGCCTAATTTAGCATTACCCACCAAGTTGTGAAAGAACAGCTTGTTCTTTCTTCAAATCTGAGGAAGGTCCAACATTTCCAGAAAAATTTGAAATAAAAAAAAATTGGGGGGGGGGACTCTTCAAAATTATAGAAGCAACACCTGTAGTTTAAAAAAAATGAACATCCTCACTAGCTGTTTCTGGACAACCACAACAGTATTGCCAGACCTCAAGCCTTTGTTTCTGACAGTAAAAGACAGGGGGAAGGACAGGGCCTTTCTAGGATTGTTTTGGTCTTTGATGTCTAAAACTCAGCACAGGTTTCGCAAGAACAAGTCATGTCAGACCAACCTTATCTCTTTTTTTGAGAAAGTGACTACTTTGCTGGATCAGGGGAATGCTGTGGACATGGTTTATCTGGATTTCAGTAAAGCTTTTGATAAGGTTCCACATGATATTCTTGTTGACAAGTTGGTAAAATGTGGTATGGATCCTAATTCTGTCAGGTAGTTCGATAACTGGTTGACAGATCATAACCAAAGGGTACTTGTTAATGGTTCAGCATCCTCTTGGAGAAGAGTGACAAGTAAAGTTCCCCAGGAATCTGTTCTGGGGCCTGTGTTGTTCAACATATTTATAAATGATTTGGATGAGGGTTTAGAGGGAATACTTATTAAATTTGCAGACGATACTAAACTGGGAGGGGTGGCAAACACAACCGAAGACAGAATCAGAATACAGGATGATCTTGATACGCTCGAGAAGTGTGCTAAACTGAATAAAATGAAGTTCAACAGGGACAAATGTAAAGTTCTGCATTTAGGTAAGAAAAACCAAATACAACAATATAGGATGAGGGAGACTTGTCTTGGCAGTAGCAAGTGTGAAAAGGATCTAGGAGTCTTACTAGACCACACATTGAACATGAGTCAACAGTGTGATTTGGCGGCTAAAAAGACAAATGGGATTTTGGGCTGGATCAACTGGAGTATCGTGTCCAGATCACGGGAGGTGATGGTACCACTTTACTCTGCTCTGTTTCGGCCTCACTTGGAGTACTGTGTTCAGTTTCGGACACCCCAGTTGAAGAGGGATGTAGACAAACTGGAGCGTGTCCAGAGGAGGGCAACGAAGATGGTGAGGGATTTGGAGACCAAGACATATGAAGAAAGGTTGGGAGAGCTTGGTCTGTTTAGCTTGGAGAGGAGATGACTGAGAGGGGATCTGATAACCATCTTCAAGTATTTAAAAGTCTGCCATATAGAGGATGGCGCAGAGTTGTTCTCTGTTGCCCCAGAGGGACCGACCAGAACCAATGGAATGAAATTAATTCAAAAGAAATTCCATCTAAACATCCGAAAGAAATTCCTGACAGTTAGAGCACTCAGTGGAATAGGCTTCCTTGGGAGGTGGTGGTGGGTTCTCCATTGGTGGGTGGTGGGTTCTCCATTTTTGGAAATGTTTAAATAGAGGCTGGATAGCCATCTCACAGAGAGGCTGATTTTGTGAAGGCGCAAGGGGGTGGCAGGTTACAGTGGATGAGCGATAGGGTTGTGAATGTCCTGCATAGTGCAGGGGGTTGGACTTGATAACCCATGCGGTCCCTTCCAACTCTATTATTCTATGATTCTATTTCACCTCTCATTACTTTTGTCGCCTCGAGGTGGCTCACAATTAAAACCATAAACAGTTATCCCATAAAAACCCAATTAAAACAATAACAATACATACAACAACCTACAAGATGGCGGAAGTAACTATCCCAACTCAATCTACAAAGTCCAGCCAAAGGATTAAGTACTAGATGTTATTGTATTACAAGGGATGCTTCTTAGCCATCTTCACTTTCACCCAGTAGGTGCTAAGATAGCCTCCAGCTTGCATTTGAATGTTGTCAATTTGCATTCAAACCAGCTTTATTTACAGTTTGAACACTGAGCTCCAGAGAAACACCAAGGCAAACAGTATTAGCCTATAAAGTGGCATTCATTTCCTCAAAAACAAATGGCATGCTTTAAATAGGTCCCTAATTTCAAAAGGTTGCTTCTTGAAAACTACTGAAGTCTTCATTCAGGTGTTTCTCTCCTGCTTCACCTAAGAATTCAATATCTCCAACCACTTAGTAGTCATCAACTTTCAGAAGTCATGCTTATATAACCCAGCTTATTTCAGCCACTAGTGCTTGTATCAGCTATTATCCTAGATAATGTTTTAGAAATAGTATGTAGAACATCTGGATCAAGAGCAGGTTTCCATGTTTTTAAAAATTAAGGAGAAATTCTGTATGTGAATCTTTTTCCACCACAGTGCACGTATGAGCAGAAATGCTGCATCTACTGAGCTGCTTTCTTGCTTTGTCCATTTATCAAGGCAAAATAGCTTTACAACTTCAATAGTGTGTTCTTTCGATGGTGTGATCAATTTTAGCAATGCAAGACTGAGAGGATCAATGTGACTCATTAGGTCACATCTTGACCTAAATTGAGGTTTTGTCACATGCTGGTGTACTTTTAACTATCTCCAAGATCTTAACCATTCCTGAGGGATGATTCACATTGGTACTGTAATAAAAACTTTGTTCTTCAGCATTCGTTTTGTAGAGACTGAGGTGTTTGTCAGTAGAGAACCATATGGATTTTATGTGCCAGTGTGAAATTTCTTATATGCAGCTTGCTTGCAGTTTTGAATGCAGCAGGTAAGATATATGAGTCAAAATTAAAATGCATTCCTTCTCCCATTTTTTTCACCACCATTATTTTTCCAGGACTTTGAGAGCAGATCTCTGTTTTCCAATGAATGGTGGTGTATTAGTTGTCATTGTGATTGTTCTGGGTTCAAATAGCAGCCTTCTGGGTACAAAAGCAACACATACTCCTGATTGGAGGAAATAAGAATATAGACTGGTTACTTGTTGCATTTACCCCCCACATGCCTAATTCGGCTAGTTTTGCCAATAGGTTGCCAGCTCTGAAAAGACAGTTATACACAGGATCTACAGAACTTCATTCAAGCTGCATCTTGATGAGAAGAATTCTAATGATTCCTCCCTGATTCACTGGAGCTTAATCCCTATTCAAAGGGGATTACTATTCAAATGTATCATTAAATCAAGAGTGATTAGTGGTCTAACACATACAGTATGTCACAGAATAGACTTTGGAATCCCAAATGGTCAATTCTTGTTTATTTTTATTATTATTATTTTCATAGTATCATCTGTGACTTATTCCAGCTAGCTGTTGAGTTTATTTTTATTGCTTGGATTAAATGACTGACACAGACATTATAGTAAAATGTTTGTGGGAGGAGGGAGGTCCAAAGCCTGTATTTTGTGCCACTTAGCAGCTGTATGCTAATGCCTAGAGAAAGTTCTACATTTTCTTGGGAAGAGCAGTCTGTTCTTCAAGTAGATATTTAAGCTCCCTATCTGCATCCCCAGCTCTCAGTGTCTAAAGAAGTTGCTAATGGGACACTTCATAGCAAGGACTGATTTTGAGAAAGGTCTATGAGGACGTGTTTTGACGGGAGAGGATCTACTAGTCATTTATCACTAGGATGAATCTGTCTTAGAAATGGTCCCTTATTTAATAAAATTGAATGAGCTTCCCTTCAACAAGGGGAGGAATAGACGACAGGGTTATTGAATGTAACATGCTCTTCTGATTTGAAGTGAGACTGAAACATTTCTGATAACTTGCAACAAAAAGAATACTCAAAAGTGTAAAAGTCAGTGGTAAACCCTACTCATCATTTTATCTCAAAGCTGAACTTCTAAAGGCAAAATCTGAAAATCCTTTAAAAGTATTTTGCAATTCAGAAGGCTTAGAGGGGTGCCACTTCTCCTATTCCCTCCAAACTTGGACAAAACATTACCAAAATACTTGAGAACAGAGAATCTCTTCCTTCTGCATTCCTAGATACTGAAGGTTTACAGCATTGCTTTTTAAAAAACAATGTGCTTCTTACAGACAACTTGTGCTGAATAAAATTCATTTCCCCCCTGGGATTTTGTTTCTCTGCTGCTCTCTGTTTTGTAAATTCATTGTGCTGTATGTGAACGGTGTACATTTTATAAAGGACAACATAATATTTAGATCGATAACATTTAGTTCTATAACATCATATCATGTTAAAAATTGTACATTCTATGGAGGGGAATCAGTAGAAGTAAACAGAAAACTGGAAAAGTAAAGAAGCACAGTTTGATTGGCAGAGAAGAAGAGAGAAGTTTTCAGCCGAAATCCCAGAGGTGAGAATTAAATACTGTAATATTGAGAAAAACTGCTAATCTTGCCGATGTCTTAAACAGCATTTGGAGTTGAGCAACTTGGTATTCAGGGGAATATATAACTTTTCATACTGTGTTTCAACTCCCTGAATTACATATGAGACAGGTTCCTGGTTGGATAGCCTCATTGTTCCATGACAAAGTTCATTTTGATCAGAGTACCATAGTGATTATGCTCGTGCAGTAGCCTCTTGGTCATGGTAGCTTGCTAGTCTTAGCCATGGGACAGCTGCCCCAGGCTCCTTGCTCAGAAGGAGCTCTGGGGGCATCAAACTACTGAGCTGCCCTAATTTGTAACTGTGGTGCTCTTATTGCCAGATCCTTTGCCAGTCAACAATGATGCTGGTTGCAGGGAGGAACAGTATATATATTGAATAAATAATTAAAAAATCAAATGGGCAGTCAACAGCCCTACAGCTGACAGAATTTGCCAGCCTGAATCTCAGGCAACAGTCAGCATCAACAGTATAGCAGTTGGGGAGGCCCTCTCACAACCCTACAGCTGATTGCTTGCTGCTACACTACATTTCAGCTGCTGGCCCTGTCCATCATCATGTTTATAATGATAGTCATTTTTCTCCTCCTCTTTCAAGAAGAGCAGTGACCAATACAAATAAGTGTAGACTCTCCCTTACCCTTTCCCTGCCCCAAGTTTCTATGCTCTCCCCTGTACCAACCCACATGTATGGCTGAAAGCTACCACACTGCTTTGGTGTATTGGACAAGAAGAGAGCCTTTAGAGGGTTAGTTTACACAGCAGGGAGAAGAACTGCTCATTTGGCATTTGTTGAGGTAAAAGAAATGTGATGACATGAAGATGGGGATGTTCAGAGGAGAGCCTGTAAAGATGAGGTTAGCTTTAAAAGTGGATAAAAAGAGATGCTGAGAATTTGGGGGGATGTAACATAGGAGCTACAGGAAAATCAGGTATTTGGATGACATGTGGAAAGCTCAGTATTACAACAGCATTTCTTTTTCTCTGTTTAATGTTGGATTAAATAGGATTCTGTAGATTAATTTAGGAACCTAAACACTAGGGTGCCAACCACCAAGTGGGGCCTGGAGAGCTTCCACAATTAAAACTAATTCCCAGATAACGGATCAGTTCCCATGGAGACAATGAATACTTTGGATGGTGGATCACATGACATGATACCCTTTTGAAGCCCTTCCCCCTCCCCAAGCCCACATTCCAAAGGCTACATCCCAAATCTCCAGCGATTTCCACACCCAGACCTGGCAACTTTACCAGACACCATTTATTACATGTATGTCTAAGGGAAATGTATTACAATTCCCAAACACTGGGACACAACCCATTTGTCAGTAGAGGATTTCCTGTATTCTTGTTCAGAGTATCTGGGGTGGGGGCATCCTTAACATTTGCCAAGGGCCCCAAAATAAAATATATACCTGTCCCAGCTGAGAAGTTTTCACATTGCTCTATCATGAAATTTGGCTTTACTCTTAGCATGTAGTACTTCACATCTTTTTCTCAAATCCAATTGAAACACATATCTCAAAACCTTTATGGTCCAACTCAGGATGAGAGGGGACATGATAGCCAAAGAGGGTATTAAGGGGACATGATAGTATTTGAAAGGTTGTCACTTGGAGGAGGGCAGGATGCTGTTTCTGTTGGCTGCAGAGGAGAGGACACGCAGTAATGGGTTTAAACTACAAGTACAACAATATAGGCTAGATATCAGGAAAAAATTTTCACAGTCAGAGTAGTTCAGCAGTGGAATAGGCTGCCTAAGGAGGTGGTGAACTCCTCCTCACTGGCAGTCTTCAAGCCAGTCTTCTTCACTTTCTTGGATGCTTTAGGATGCTTAGGGCTGATCCTGCGTTGAGCAGGGGGTTGGACTAGATGGCCTGTATGGCCCCTTCCAACTCTATGATTCTAACTCTCATATGTGGTAAAGTACAATGAACATTCAATATGAAACTTATTTAATAGTGAACTTGTATCAAACAGTGTAAATATAACAACAGTACTTAATAACAGCAACTACAAACAGTGTGATATAACAGTATTCAATAACAACAACAGTTTGGTTAGTGTGCACTGTGGTCTGGTTTTCAGTTAGTGCAGATTATGGGGCTTCTGGTTGGTGACAGGGGCTTGTTCACTCTGTTTGGCCAAATGACTGGTGGAAGAGCTCCTTTTTACAGGCCCTACAGAATTGTTGTAGCTGAGGCAGGGCCCTGATGTCCTCAGGGAGCTCGTTCCACCAGGTGGGGGCCAAGACTGAGAAAGCCATGGCTCTGGTCTTTGATAGATGAGCTTCCTTAGAGCCAGGGATCACCAGTTTATTAGAGGAGCGTAAAACTCTTTGGGGGAGGCATAGGTGGAGAGGCGCTTTCTCAGATACTCAGGGCCCAGACCATGTATGGCCTTGAATAGAGGAGATGGTGAGTATTGCCCACATCTAAATGTCCTTTCAGTTAGCACTGGTACAGAGGCTGGTTGTTGGTGTCATGGAGGCACTTGTCCATTTCCTGGGGGTGGGGGAAAACAGCTAAATTCCCAAATGCTGTTGTTAGTGGGAAACAGTATTTGGGGAGCTCTCACACAAAGGCAAAAGCTACACATTTTCAAACATGCTCTGTTGTTCATTCCTTTTAGAAGATAGATATACTCCACATAATTATGATCTTATTCACACTAGCAAGGAAGTTCAGGAGGAGAAGGTGAACTGATAGACTTGCAAGTATGTGTTACATTATTGTAGTTCCTGGTACACTTTTTAATGTTAATATTCATCCTTGAAATACTATTTTGCATATTTGCATTAGACTTCTTTCAGCTTTCCAGAAGCAGCACCAACATCTCTGCACACCCATCCAAACATGAACCAATAAGGAGGCATTAAGGAGGAAAGAGTTTAGTAGTACATTTATGAAACTCATGAGCTTATAGGTAACAGGGAGCTTTTCTACTTAAGGGGGGGGGATGAAAAACGATGGCTCATACGGGCACCATATCAATCTGTTCTGCAATTCAGCTTTAAATGTGTAAATCCTGCAGCTGCTTGGAGATGGAATAGTTTTCCCGCACAAATGGGAGAACAGGCAGTTAGAAATTAGCAGAGGCAAAATCCCCAATCCAACTCATCATCCAATCAATTTGGAAAGCTTAAAAAAAAACAGTTTCCTAATTACAACTCTGTCTTATGTTCACTGCAAGAGTCCGCATGGTTTTAAGCAGTAAGCCAGCTCCTTATTTAAGCAGCGCAGGCTTACCCTACAGATGCCTCCCATTTAGTCTGCATACATTACTTAAGCCTTGGTTATATTATTGCATGTTGGCTCCGCAGCTGGCTGTGCTATTGCAAAGGTTGTTATGGATTATACTGCTGCTGTCTCCTGACCAGGTATTAATAGAGTTCTCCTCTGCAACCCACTAGTGATTAATGAGATGAGAAGATAAAATACTCCACCTGCTGCAGCAGCCATGAAAACTGAATTAATGAGTGCAAATAAAAAAATGAGAAGGAAGGAAAAGGAGTCTCAAGGCCTTAGTGCATAGTATGAAGCAGATCAGCTGCTTATTTACCACAGTGCCTAATGATGCTATTTACGAATGAGTTAGTGCTTTCTAGATTAGTATGGTAGGAGGCAGCCAATCCAGGGGAAAATTATACATTACTATAATAATTACTGTGTTCCATAAAAATGCTTATCTCTCGTCAAGACTGTAATCTTAGGAGAAACACCTTCTCCTCATTACTCCATTATGGATCTTTTGTAAATACAGTAATTTGGCAATGGAAATACACACTGGAGTAAATACAGTGATAGGAAATTTGCACACTGAACATAATGAGATCTTATAGATTTCCAGCTCAAGTGTATTATACAAAAAAAAAAAGAGATTTACAGTGGAGCAGGACACCAACCATAATGGATGTGTTTGGAAGTACAGAGCAAGGATGGGCCTTGAAAATATGGTGAGTTCTTTTCAAAACATATTCCTTTCTGTGACATTCAGACATTTGACTCTTGAAGTAATGCTCCAATAGTTCCTTAGAATCGCTGGTGATATGATTTAATTCTCTGCTAGGAGAATTAGTCACCTTGGCTGCTTTTTCTCCATCTTGGCTTCCAGTGTCCTGTTTCTAGATACTCCCCATCCTCAATCCCATCATTCCCAAACATGCTTTACTTGGATCTTCTAAGAACATTGTGTTAGCATGGGCCCTCTGAAAGGAATGGTGTGCATTTTTCTGCTCTGCAAATATTTCACCCACATCAATGCCTTTTCCCCACAATTAGCCCCTTTCATGCTCAATATTTCCAGCATTATTTTCCTGCCCTTCCATCAGAGAACTTTTTGAGGGCTTTGAAAAAAGCCCAGTAAGTTCAGCCATAACCCTATCTTTAAACCGCCCGTGGCGCCACGGGCTTCACGGACTAAATAATTCGCTAAGGCCTGCCGAGGCGGGATGTGTCCGTGATGAGGAAGGGTCCGGATTGGACCCTTCCTCACGACAGACAATCGGAGGGACCAATTGGCAGGCGCGAAGCGCCTGCCGATTGGTCCCTCTGATTCCCAGCTCCAGGAACTGCAAGCCGCGCGCAGCGCGGCTCGCAGTTCCTCCCGGCCTGACGCGGCGAGAGGCGCGAAGCGCCTCTCGCCACGTCAGGCCACCGACCCAGGGAGCCCCCGACAGTCGTGCGAAGCGCGGCTGCCGGGGGTTCCCTGCCTGGCGAGCTGGCGCAGCGACAGGCGCAAAGCGCCTCTCGCCGCGTCAGGCCGCCACCCGAGGGAGCCCCCGGCAGTCGCGCGAAGCGCGGCTGCCGGGGGTTCCCTGCCTGGTGGGCTGGTGCGGTGAGAGGCGCAAAGCGCCTCTCGCCGCGTCAGCCCGCCGCCAACGATAGAAGCTCGCCGCCGCGGACCAGCCCGCCGCCGCCACGGACCAGCCCGCCGCCGCCACAGACCAGCCCGCCGCCGACCAGCCCGCCGCCGCCGCCGACCAGCCCGCCGCCGCCGCCGACCAGCCCGCCGACTTCTGAGGTTAGGACCTAGCGCCCGTTGCATTCCCCTGCAGCGGGCTTGATTACTAGTAATTGATATAATGTTATAACAATCTATTTCTATTTTTCTATTTCTAATTACCACCAAACAAAAGTTTGGACTTAAAAAAAAATTAAGCTGAGAAATATTTGGTACAGCCCAGTATTCTTCCAAGAGAGTGACATGCTCCTTGCCCTCAACGATTTCCCAGTGTCTGTGCCAGGTTTTTTCTTCTTATATTCATGAATGTTTCAGAAATCTAGGCAGACAGATGGATTGGCCTTGATTCTCCCCAAGTGTGAAAAATTGGCTAAATCCAAGCAAGTTTGCTTGATTTACCTGATGGGTAGAAATGTATAATAAATTTAGTTTAACTTCTTGATTCAGCGGTAATAGTTAAAAACTCTCCAGAACTAGAATACCTGTGTACATTCTAAAGAACTGTGTGAAATTATAGTGCATTTTCTTCCCTTGCTTGTAAGAAAGCAGAGTTTAAATTGTACAAGCTGTTTCTGCACCCAGACTTCTGACTTTACTATTATGCTGTTTTTTGCACAATATGCTAGAAGTGTAAGGAAAGAAATACAACCCAATAATACTTCTAGTTCCACAGTTCCTTGGCACCTCCAAAAGGGTACTGTTCAGGGCAGCACTGTTTCATATACCAGATCTTTCCACCTGATTTGCTGAGGAAGCAAACGTCTGAACTAATATGTAGAAATATGTTCTAGGAATTGATGAAGGAAGGTAATTTTAGAGAAAAGATCTGTAGTATGAACCCTATGTTTATCTCGGGGGGTTCTGTGCAATCCCACAAATCATTCTAGTAGACTAGTTGTACCTCTCCTTCCTCTGGTGCTTTTCTGCCAAACTGATCACATGTCTAGAAGGGATGCTACTCCTATAGTTCTTTTTTTGCTGACATGGAAAGAGAAGCTCCACTGCTGTTCTATGTTCTTTCCTCACCTCATTTCTCTCAAAAGTTTTCCTTTTTGTCACCAACTCTCATTCTAGTGAAGAAGAAACTATATTTAAAGGTGAAATGTTGCTGGATTTTATTCGGATTGTGTCAACTGTTATTTTAGAATGGTGCAGTAAAATGGCCATTCTCTGTGTGTTAACTGCCAAGGGGTTCACACTACACAGCTGACTCCTCTTGCTTTCACCAATTCCTAATGGATAAAGTGGAATCAGAAGAGCTCTTTTCTAAGGCTTTGGCTATGTGCCAGTCGGAATAAAGGCACATTCCCCTCCATGATGAGGCGTGGTGAGACAGAGCCGTGGACTTACTGGCTCTTTTCAAAGGCTTTGACTGCACACCAGCCTGAATAAAGTGCCATTTCCCATCCTTGGCTTGGTCAGCCCTGAGAGGAGAAACCTGGAAGTGTTGCCTAACAGAACCTTTGGTTTAGTGGCCATGGTAAACTGATCCCAACTGAAAGCTGAAACTTCCAGTGCCATTGGTGTCTTTCTCCTCAGAGTCAGTGTTCTTCACTCCAACAGTTGTTGCAGGGTTGTGCACAATCCCCAAGGTTTCAAAGCATTTTTGCTTCCTACCATCATCAACATGGAATTGTTTTGCAGTGTCCCCAAGCCATTTTCCATCAGCCTCACCTCCAAGGTCAATGATGAGAAAGACCCAAGACTCTGGAGAGCTGCTGCCAGTCTGGGTAGACAATGACAGCTTGGGTGGACTGGTGGTCGGATTCAGTATTAAGGTGGCTTCACATGTTCATGCAGGTAGTCTTAGATTGTTCTCAAAGACTGGAAATAACAGCCACATTTTTTCTCCTTATAAAAAAGCCTTTAAAAATGGCTGCTGCTGCATCACAAATTAAAGTGATTGTTTTCTAAAGAAAAAAAAATCATTATGACTCTTCTGTGAGTTGGCATACTCACAGCCTTGGGTAAACTATCCCTATTGTTTACCCTAACCCAACCATTTTCAACCTTTCAGCCATGGAGGGACCCCTCATTTTTTTCAGACTTCGAAGGACCCCAGAAGTGATGCCATACCCCTTCAGCATTAAAGTCCTAAGAATCAGTGTTGAAGCCCTTCCTCCAAGGACAGTAGTGCACACTTCTGGAAAGCCCACTCTCCTTGGTTTGGTATAGTGGTTAGGAGTGCGGACTTCTAATCTGGCATGCCGGGTTCAATTCTGTGCTCCCCACATGCAGCCAGCTGGGTGACCTTGGGCTCGCCACGGCACTGATAAAGCTGACTGAACAATGATATCAGGGCTCTCTCAGCTTCACCCACCTCACAGGGTGTCTGTTGTGGGGAGAGGAAAGGGAAGGAGACTGTAAGCCACTTTGAGCCTCCTTCGAGTTAGAGAAAAGCTGCATATAAGAACCAACTCTTCTTCTTCTTCTTCTTCTTCTTCTTCTTCTTCTTCTTCTTCTTCTTTTTCTTCTTCTTCTCTAACCTCACTGAAAGATTCCCTCCGTGGCTTCTTTCAAATCCAACCAGAAGCCTGGAAGTGTGGCCTGGCACAGACTGGCTGACTAAAGGACTCCCCTCGCCTCCTTCTCTCAGATCCAGAGAAAGAAGCCTGGTGCTGTAGCCTGGCAGACATTGCTTAGCTGAAGGAAACCTGCCTCTTCTTTGTCTTTATCCACATCTGGCCAGAAGCCTGAGAGTGTGCCTCGATAGGAGACTGTTTCATAGGCCTGACTAAAGGAACCTTTCCTAGCTGACCTCAATTTCAAGATGAAATTCTTGGAGACATTGGTTAACAAGAGCCTTGACATTTTTTGATTTTTTGGTGATAAGTGTTATGTGTCAGAAGGGTATTGAATCCTTTAGTTGGTTTTGTTTTGTTTTTTTACTTCTTCAGCCACTGTAGTTTTAGAGACAGGCTGAAGTAAATGGAGTTTCCTGTTCTTGTTGTTAGTCCTATTGGGAGACAGACTATTTATGCTTAAGACCCGCTTTATTTTAGAACTCACTCTATTGAGACTGCTTTGATCCCAGGGTCAGAACTAGTTCTGCTAGTCTCCCAATGTGGAACTGCATAGAAATCAGAAAGATGAAAACAGGGTTGCACTTACATGTAACTACTGTTTATTCTATACGGGCACACATCCCTTCTTCGTATTCCACTGGAACCTTTGTTTCTTGTGGTCTCTGGTTGTGGCATGGGGAGAACTGTAGAGTAGAGCCCCTCCTAGTAATGTGATTGTTTTGGCAGGATAGCACCAGAGGGATGAGGTGTATTACTCTACTAGAAAGCTTTGGAAATATTTTCTGTGGCTGACCAGCAAACACAAACACCAGCAAACACACACACACAGTCCCAATGTGTGCATGTATAAAAGACCACTCAATGCTAACATGTAAATGCAACCCCATTTTCACGATTTCCTGGGAGTAATCCCCACTGAACAGACTTGAGTAGGATTTTGAGTAAATCTAATTAATATTAGACTGAAAAACTATTTGGAGGGGGGGGGACCTGTATTTTCAAGTCTAGCCATTTTTTAGATCTACCATATTTAGAGAAAGATTGAGGTCATTTCATTGTTTCTGTAGAAGCCAAAATAGCAGCAACTACCAAAAGTCTCAAAATACATCTATAGTGATAATATTAAGCATACAGTTTTAACTAACTCTATGTAGTAATGAACATTTTAGCAGATATTAGAACTTTTAAAATGTGATCCCAGCCCCTCCTGCTGCTTTCTCATACATGCTAGAATCTCATTAGTTCATTGTTTAATTTGCAGTCAGAAATTCACTTCTTCCAAATGTTGCTACTATTTAAATGGAGTTTCTAAAATGCTAAATTCAGAAGAGGTAAAAGAAATCTCAATATTTGAGTCCATGATGGATAACAAATTCTATATGCCAAATATTCAGCTATCTAATTTATTAGTAAATAAAAAAATCTCAAATAATTTATTCATTAAAAAGGCTAATGCTGAAAGGATAAATTATTCATAATGAACAGCCCAGCCTTCCTAACTCTGTACAGAAAATGCACTTGCTATTTGGCACTCATTTATAATATTTCTTTAAAACTTCCATCCCAGTGGCTTCAGGCAGTTTTCAGCAGTTCAAGTGTACCAGAATTCGGAATAAAATCTGCAATTGCAATGAACTTCCCACTCAAAATGACTTAGACTAATTGTCAATCCAGTTCTCCACAAGGGGATGCCATTAGTGCACTGAGAAGTCATACATGTTATGATTGCTGCATGATCTAGACCCCCTACAATTGTCCTAGTAAACTCCTAATTCTGTGAAGGCAATGAAGACCTGCAGGAGGTGTTCCAAAGTGAAGGCAAAAGGAAAGTTTTGAGTTTTTGCTCAAAGTTCACTCAGTTCCCCTCCTTATTACAGCCCGTCTCACAAAACTTTTTTTTTCTTTCTTTTAAGTCAGGTCTCATAATCCCCGGAAAAGATTTTTTGGTGGTCAAAAGTTACTCCCCTCCTTGTTTTTTCACCATTAAAAAGATGATTGGATCAAACTCATTGTTTTCTGCCAAATCCAGTAACTGCTTTGAATAAGTGTGCAAACCTCAGAAGTTGTGCTAGCGGCTGTTGATTAGAATATACTATATCTTGACCTTTCTTAAATAGGATATATGATTGCTGAAACAAAATACTCAAGTTTGGAAACCATGTAATTCTTCTCTATTTAGGACCAGAATGAAATAACTGTCCACTGGTCTGTCCAGAAGATCAGGCCATCTATAGAGTTCAAGCGTAAGAACACTTTTCTGGGAGTAAGCCTCATACTACATACCTGAATAGGATTTTGAATAGGATTCTGTTAAGAATTGCTGTCATAGTAACTTAATAGTGCATTGCTATACTGAATTACTCCAGTCTAAACTCACTAAAATTATGAAAATGTAAATTTGCATCAGATGATATGTGTCCTTCCAATTGAGTGTGTCCTTCCAATTGAGAGAGACTTTTTATTTAGGGAGACCCAATCACTTTTATGCTCAGGTGGCCAAGAGCCCCTTCTGTCAGCTGCAATAGAGTTGCCAATTTCCATCTATTTCAGTCATTCTGATTCCTGCTTCCGTAACCTCACAATCAGATTACTGCAATGTGCTCTACGTGTGGGCACCCTTGAAGACAACCCAGAAACTACAATTGGTCCACAATGTGGTAGCCCAACTATTGTGAGGGGGTAGCTACAGAGAACATACAGTGTCCATTTTGAAGCAGCCACATTGATCAGCAGAAGGCAGGAGGAGCCCCATAACTATTATTGACTAGAGAAATCGCAGAGTTCTTCTACAGTCCACACTGTAGTATGAATTATAACATTTAAACATTTATACCATGAGGACATGCTCTGAAGAAAATGAAGACTTGACCAGTACCACCCTTTGTGACAATTGGAAAGGGTAGTAGTAACTATCTTGAAGGGTTCATTAGACTTCAGCTAAAACAGTACCCAAGGGAGAGGTACTCTTCTAGCCTATACTATTTACTTTTGCTACTATTGTTAACTTAGATATGGCATTCCCAAGACCAGACTGCACAAAAAAGCCTGATTTGCAATTTGCACAGGAAAACAAAGACAAGATGTGAAGCCTATAACCTAATCACTCTAAAAAAACCCTTTATTTTAATGCCCATGATTGTTTCTTTAATTAGCAAGATCCCCTGCCTACTTTTTTCCTTTATAGCAGAGTTAGCTTTCAGTAGTAGTTTTATGGTTTTCATAATATTTTATAAAATAAAGAGTCATACCATTTGCTTCATTCTCCAGAAAAAGTATGTGCAAATGCATAATTCCTCCTGTCAGATTGCCTTTTGATGTAAGTTTGTAAGTTTATTGTGGTAGCATTCAAAGACTGCTCCTGAGAAGTTCTTTAACATATGCCATATATTTAACATGGCTTGTGAATTAAAAATAACAGCCTGCCATCTGCCTTTGTGAGCAGATTTTATCAAAGTCTAAATGAAAAAAGCTCAAAGATGTGAATATTGTCAATTAAAATATGAAATACTACAAGGTAAAAGAGGCCAGACTCACCTCACTTGAACTTGAGTCACTAACTAGCTGGCTAAGGTGCCCTGATTTGAATAGACCTTTTTATGCCAGAATACATTGTAGATCAGATTAACTTTCAAGAATGTCCTTTGTTTTGTCAAATTTTAAACTTCAAACCTTCACCTGCATTTCCCACAATGAACAGAGGAGTTCAGCAAGGTTGTTTAAAAAAAAGAAGAGTTGAGAGGGAAATCCTTCCAATTCCATGAAAACTAATTTGACCATGACAGCAACAGAATTTAATGTTAATGCCAGATCTTCAAAGTATTGCACCAATAATGAATAGCAGTTTTCCATCTATCATTATGGCCATAGGGACTATTAACATGGGCTTAGATGGCTATGGATATGTTGCACTGTGAACCATCACAAACAAGCCCTTGAGAGCATCAGAGGATTCAATGTACAGGGCCATGATTCAAGCAGCAGCATGCAGTGCCAAAATAATTGTCAAAGCTAAGTGTGTGCACATATGTGAAGTAAGGAGACAGGATAATCCATAATGCCCCTATTACCCGTCTGCACCTTCACATACCCTTGCTCACCATAATAGAGAGTAGTTACTGAGGAACAGAGTCATGGATGAAGCAGCAAGTCAGTTCTGCTCCTTCCAATATTGCTTTCTAATATAAATGGTTAATAAAGCATTTTACATTATACTAGATCCTAGATCCTGAATGTTATCCATAAAGTGATTCAGAAAATAGAGTTTGTAAAGATGATCTTAACTTAAAGAGGAATGACTCTCTTAGGTACCCATGACCCAAGCCATAAAAAACTAAAGATAGGATCCTGTGTTTCATGTTCAGGTGGGTAGCCATGTTGGTCTGAAGCATCAGAACAAAGCTTTGGCACCTTTGTTGGCACCTTTAAGACCAACAAAGTTTTATTCAAGGTATAAGCTTTCTTGTATCCGAAGAAATGTACATACACAGGAAATAAAACTTTGAATAAAACTTTATTGGTCTTAACGGTATCATTGGACTCAAACTTCATTCTGCATTTCACGATGTGCAACACAGATATTTAAATTTTCTCACTACCACATGGATCAAATGCACAGGGAAGGAATGCAACGTAAATTGGACAGTGATTATTAATGTCACACAAAGAACTTGGCACAGATGGGGAGTTATGTTGCACAAGAACACTTGGGGCCATTCCACACAAGGACCAATGTTGCCAATTGCTTTCACAAAGCAGAAACGCTATTTTAAATAGTGGAATCTCGGCGTTCCGCATACCTTCATTTGTAGTGGAATCCAGTAGCGTTTAATTCATTCCCCACAGGTTTCCGGTCACAGGAATCGCTAGAAAGGACGCGATTTTTTTCTGTGCTTGTTCCCGCCCCTGGCCGTCAATCAAACGGAACAGCCAATGGGTAGTTGTTATCATGCTCCCGAAAAGCCCCTTTCCCTTTAAGCACAGTTTTAAAAAAACACACACACCACAGTTGCAATGAATATGCATTGATTTGTTGCAATGGAGAGACCCATCTAGCTGGCATGTGAGCTGGCGATTCATTGTTACCACCCTCCCCTGAGTGGAAAAAAAATCCCCCCCCCCGCACGGGCACGATTTTCAGCCGAAATTAAAGAGGACTGGCGAACAGGGGGCTGTGTTGTGCTTGGGGACTTAGGGGAGCTTTGAAGCACTTCTGTGGAGGGACTGTACCCAGAGAAGCCTTGCTGGGTGAATGAAGCCTTGTTGGTTCATTGCTTTCCCCGCTCCGAGGGGGAAAAAATGGCGATCACTTTGATGGAAGTTCAGAGAAGAGAGCCAGGGGGAGGGACTTTGTTGGAACCGCTACATTGAGAATGCACAGGTTTTTTCCGCAAGTGTTGCAGGTTGTTGGCAAGAGTGTAGCAATTTTCTGAGGGTGAATCCACTTTTCACGATTCCCCGAAAATCGCTACAACTAAGCGATTTTGACGCTAGTGTTGCAGGAGTGTTGCAGATTGCTCACAACGTCATGCGTAACGCAGTTTTAGTGGCGAAAACAAAATGTAAGACTAGTGCTATATTAAAGTCGTGCAGAATGGCCCTTATACTGTTGTGCTTCTGTGGAAAGCCAACAAAAATAATCGGAAGCTCTTGACTTCCTAGTATGTTTCTAAATTCCAGAGATATCAGCTTTATCTGTGTATGATTATGTGAAAAAAATTATTATCAATTCTAACAAATTCTTCTTTTTTGATGGAACACAAAAGAATGCAATTCATAATGAAGCCCCAAAATAATAAAACAGAGCTGTGAGAATTTGTTCCTTACCTAATAGGTGTTGGCAGCATTTAAATATGAAAAGGGGTGGGGGACCACCTTTTAAATGAATAAATAGCTTTATTGAGAATGTAGAAACAACTACAGATCTGGCATATTCCATCAAAATCTTGGAGGGGGTGTTTTGTGAGATGGGAAAATATAAGGCAACCCTGAATTAAATCCAGGGGCAAAAAAACAACTAATTATGTGACACAAAGGAGCCAAAAGGATCACATCTTCACAGCATTTTTCAAAACAGAAAGATGGCACCCATCATGTTTCCTCTGAAGCTATTATTCTCTGTGAGAGGGAGATGGGTCAGTTTTAACTGGCATCTCATTATAGATCTCCCAACATCTCATCCTAGCATCACTACTTAGATCCTAAATGTAAACCCTCCCTCCAAAAACAAAATGTCATTAAATTATCTCATAAGAATAAATCCACTGTTGCCAGTTGATTTTGATGGATTATTAGTTATAGGACTTAGTTATAGAGCTGGATTTGCATGTTCCAGGACTCCTTTGTATGTTGTGGAGATAAAAAGTAAGTGATGATTAATCCAGATTCAAGATGGTTGCAGAGGGACTCCTTGAGAAGGCCTGTGTTGTTGTAACAGCCTGCAGTTATTCTGAAATGAGTAGCTCGTGATTAAGAGGTCAGTGTTACCACCATCAGCAGATGTTGTTGCCATTTGTCCAGCTAAAGTACATGCTGTCTGCAAAACAAAGTCTCCATTAAAAGAAAAATCTAAGTCTATCTTCCCCAGAGGATTAGACCACCATTTAATTTTTATCCTGGCTTATTGCCATCATACCCTGGACCGCTGCAAGAATGTGCTGTGCAAATTGTTCTCGGTCTTACAGTCAATGGGAAGTGTTTGAATTCAAGAAAAATAATTCTCAGCATAGATACAAACATATCTCTAACAGAGCTTTCAACATTGGATTCCATTGGGTGGTTCAGGCTATGCCAGGTTTCTTTTTTACCAGTGTCTGAGATTTTGTTTTTGTTTTAATATACATAGTAAAGATATGCAGTATTATAAAAATACCCATCCAAATAGGAATCTGGAAAGGTTTGATCACAGCGTGAGACGGAACGTGAGAGTGCGTCAATTTATATTTACTCTAAGAAAATTATATATTTCACACAAGTGTAGCACCTTCGTAGCATGCGAACTCACAGATACATGACATGCATTTTTTAGGACACTGAGAGAACTTTACTTGTTTCTGTGTTCAAGGCTGGCCATTCTTCTGTGCAGGATGTGTCTCCATTGAGATCTTTCTGTTTTCTAAGTCTGTTTATTGCAGACACCTCCTATATGATGTAGCTTGGTCCACCATTCTTAGATCCTGAAGGATATATCGTCGCTGTGAGTTAATTGATTCAGGAGTATCCAGATTTACTTGCAATGTACTGTGACTGCAGAAGTGAAACCGTACAAAAAGCCAGAAAGATGAGCTGTTGCATATGCACAGAGGCACTGTAATCACAGGCACCATTATTACATTAAAGTAGGATTAATCCTGGACTCTCCCCTACATCAAAGATTTCAGCTAGTACTGACTGGCTTCCCAAATGGCCACGCCATACAGATATATCAATATACTCTTTTTCATTCCTGCTTGATTTCGTTATGTTGACACGAGTTTTTTCATCTGTCTTGGTTTTGCCGCTCACATTCCCAATTAGTTTCTTTTGTGGGATTTTGACACCATTTTTGCAACATTTATATAAAATAATGCACCTGCTGAAAAACGGTTCATTTTAATGGGGACAACAGGATATGACGAAATTGACATAATACTATCCTGGAAATTACGATTCATTTGTTTGCACAGAGAAGAAACAAAATCCAAACAGGGACATTCATTCTGAAATGGCAGCACTGTGACAGTGAGATGCAGGCCTCACTCACTGAACCATTCTCAGCAGTACAGGGCTTGGAGTGTCCTTTGTTTCTATGAGGCTTTTCTGAGGGGCTTTGCATATCTGCATCAAATAGCAGAAGAATATCTTTTTCAATGATTCATTCTGCTGAGGTGCCAGGAAGCAAGAGATGTGTGTGTATAAATTTCTTGGTCATTGTACTTGGCTGTGTAGAATTGTGTGGTATGCATCAAAGGGAGCATGTGTAAATATGCACTTCCTTGTCTGTTTTTAAGTGTGTGAGGAATTAATTCCAAGGGTGTTAATTCGTGGGGGGGGGGTTTAATTGGTGCAAGATATTTTTGGTGCAAAAACTACTTTTAAAATATTCTGTAAAAAAAAACAGGCACTGTTTTGCAAGGACAGAAGAACAGTCACCCTTCCCCTTGAATTTCGGATGGCATGATTATTCCTCAGGCACATTTTTTCCTATTATGAGCCATACAAAGAAGTGTGCATACACAGGGAAGCTTATACCTTGAATAAAACTTTGTTGATCTTAAAGGTACCACTGGACTCCAACACTGTTCTGTTGCTTCAGACCAACATGGCTACCCCCTGAGCCATACAAAGGTAACCTTAATGAATACTTCTACAAATAGATTGTTGAGATTTATTACAATTTCATTCTGCACCTACATGCAGGAGTAGGTCTTTGACCCTTGCTGTGAGTCTTCCTGTAGCTAAATTCCTATCCTGAAGTGAGAAATGGTACTCCTGCTCTGAATCCCAGAACAAAGTCAGTCCTCTTGATCTGAAGAAGAAGAGTTAGTCCTTATATGCCACTTTTCTTTACTCAAAGGAGTCTTAAAACGGCTTACAGTCGCTTTCCCTTTCCTCTCCCCACAACAGACACTCTGTGAGGTAGGTGAGGCTGAGAGAGCCCTGACATCACTGCTCAGTCAGAACAGCTTTATCAGTGCTGTGGCAAGCCCAAGGTGCACGTGGGGGAGCGCAGAATCAAAGCCAGCTCACCAGATTAGAAGTCCTCACTCCTAACCATGACACAAAACTGACTCTTGGTGAAGCTCACCAAGTGGAACAGTCTGAAGACATGTTCACACAACACTTTCCATGCACACAACACTTCCCATGCACTTTGCAATGGGATTTTTCTGTGTGGAATGGCAAGATCCAGTAGCAAACGGCCACTGAAGTTGATTGAACTTGCATGATTTAGCATGTTTAAAAGCACCCTGATTGATTTTATTGAGTGTTGGTGAAGACCATTCTGTTCTACTTATGATGCTTGCCCTCTTCTTATGGCCAAGTGTTGTTGATCACTCTTTATCATGCCACCAGATGATGCCAAGAGATCCAAATAAATTATAACCAATTTAATATGATGTGAAAGGAAATGGGATAGGCTCATTAAGATGCCCATATTTTGCCAAGGCTTTAAATGCACTTATTATGTCACTGTTAAAAGAACATCATGCAACAGATTCAGTCTCAAATTGAAATTTTCTAGGGCTGTATTTCCTTGAGACATTGAAAAGCTATTTTACTAAAACAAGGAGAAACTATTACTATCATATGAAATCTAAGTAGAATTTCAGGGAACTCAGCTATAATCTTGATAGGCAGTAATAGAAAAAAAAAACATAGGTCCTGTATTCACTTTGGTCAGACCACACCTGGAGTAGTGTGTTCTGTTGGCCTCATTTCAAAAAGGACATGGACAAAAATGAGAGGGTGTGAAGGAGAGTGACAAGGATGATTCAGGGCAGGGGACTAACCCCTAAGAGGAAAGTCTGAGAAACTTGGGAATGTTCAGCCTGGAGGGCAGGGAATCTTCAGGAGTTCTTTGTATCTTGCTGTCTCTTCAACTGTCTCTTGTCTTATGCTGGACACAGATATGCAAAGCCCCTCAGAAAAACACTGGCATTTATAGGCCATTTCCGCATGGAGGGGTAAAACATGAGTGGCTTCCTGCATACAAATGCAGGTAAATCTCATGTTTGCAGCCCTCCTCATGGGAAACCCCTCTCGCATTTTCCTTCTGCCCTGTGACAAGGATGATTTAGGGCCAGGGGACTAACAACATGGACTGTGCCATTTAAAAAAATTATTCAGAGCAGGAAATGGAGAGGGAAGGGTGGGTATGAGGGCAGGACAAGGCTATTTATTGCATGTTTCCTCCTCCATACAGTCTTATCCCTGGTTGCTCACCAATGGTTTGCGTGATTTAGGGCGATAAATCCAGTTTTCTGTATTCCTGAAATTGCAAGTTAAAAATTGCCAAATGGAGACTCGGCTACTGGACAACCTCGGAATGTTTGCGACATCATATGGAGGGGGCTCTACATGCCACCAACATGCCAAGGCTGTCCAGGAACATTTTACTTGTGTAAAAATGGCCATAGAATTTGCCACAACTGACTCAGACATAGAAACATAGAACTGAAGGGGCCATACAGGCCTTCTAATCCTACCCCCTGCTCAATGCAGGATCAACCAAAAGTATCCATGATAAGTATTGAAGACTACTAGTGAAAGGAGCTCATCACCTCCTTAGGCAGCCAATTCCACTGCTGAACTACCCTTAATTTTTTTCCCCTAACATCTAGCTGATACCATTCTACATGTAGTTTAAATGCATCCTCTGCTATCGATAAGAACTGCTCCCTGCCTACCTCCAAGTGAAAATATTTCAAATACTTAAAGAGAGCAATCATGTCCTCTTTCAGTTTCCTCTTCTCTAGGCTGAACACTCACAAATCCTTTCCCTGGGCCGCATCCTCATCACTCTCCTCTGCACCCTCTCAATTTTGCCCATGCCCTTTTTGAACTGAGGCTTCCAGTACTGCACACAGTACTCCAGGTGCAGTCTGACCTATGAGGTATACAGTGGGACTATGACATCTTGTGATTTTGATATGATGCCTCTGTTGATACAGCCCAAGATCTTATTAACCATTTTTACTACTGTATCACACTGCATCACATGTTGGAGTACTCACCAAGATGGTGTCAAATCAGGTTTCTTGCAGATGCCACAACTAAGGCCTATTATGCACGCTGAAACGGCAGCATGGAGAATGCGGAGGAGGAAGAAGCGAAGCAAACCGCTTATGCACAGGACAGAACACAACGGCGGCAAAAGCCAGAGTATCTGATTATGCATGCGGCTACTGCAGAGCCGCTTCTGGTTGCGCCCTGGTCCCAGGAAGCTCCACTTTCTTCTGCATCTCGCTAACACAGCTTTTTCGGCAGCATATGTTGACACTGCACCCGATTGCCACCTGCAGAGTGCATAATTGGTAATTTTAGCTGCTGCCATTCCACCCCGAATGCAGACCTTCCACTCCGTGCATAATGGGCCCTTATGATGCATTATAGAAGCTTTCTCATGGTACATATTAGGATTAGGATTAGGATATGAAGGCAAAAATTATGTATGTACTTTGTATGTCATCTTTGTACACAAGCCAGCAACATTTTTAAAAAGACTGCACAAATCAATTTTTAAATGGTATATACATTGCATATAAATCAATATTTATATTTGAATTGTGTTATTTGTTGGAGAATTTTTTCCTCTTCTGTTAGCAATGATATGGATTCTTTGACCGAGTCTTGAGTGCTAAAATTGTTCCCTTTTTCTGCTGGATGTTTCCAAATGAAAATCTTCAATATGTCAGGATTGTTCAGATTCTTAAGCATTTTGGATGAATATGGATTGGCCTCCTTGTTTTCAGTAATGGTAATGGAGAAACATTTCTCCAGACATTGAGACTAAGGTCTCTCTAGAACAATATTTGTTCTGATTTTACACAAAGAATATCAATTTTATTCAATAAACACTCCAAAATAAAATAATGGAATGCATGTATTTTTCCCCCTCTGTTTTTATACAAAGAAATAAAAGTTAACAAAGAAAGGTAAAAATATGTATGATTACCCTTTACCAGATCAAGCAAATTGAAATGGGAAAGGGAGTGGTTAAAAAGGGGAGGGGTCAAATGGAAGAGTGTGTTTAGAAGAGAAAGAGGGTGTGCCAAAAGGGAAAGGGGGGTTCAGCTACACTTTGTTGCTCAGGTCTCATGGAAACCTTGAACCATCCCTGAGTGCATCCATCCTGCTGGTGGTGGGGAGGGGAGTCAGCTTGCAACTATATCTGCATAGTCATTTCATGTCCTAACAATTCTTGCTTGTCTCTTTCATATTTTCCCTGCTGGAGATAAAAGGAAGGCACTGTAGCAGAGGTGGAAAGGACCTCTGCCTGAACATTTAGGAAGACACTTCATGCCAGTAGATCATACTGTATGGGTGAATCAAGGGTCTAAATAATTTTTTAAGCCCTTATACCCTTATTTTCTGCAATAAGAGGTACCATAGCTCAAGCCTGCTGTGAATTCATTCTAAGCTCTGAGGTTAACTTCTTGCTGCATGATGACTGTAATTAATCAAGGACAAAGGCACTTTCTTGTTTATAATTCTATCTTCAGAAAACCTCCTTGACATTGTTTATAGAAAAAAAGATAAAATTATAGGACAGCACTAGGGAGGTATATCAATTCTTGCTCTTCATGCCATTTTCCTGATTTAAATCATCACTTTAAAACAGCCATATGTACAACTAGATAGGATGCTGGGAAATCCTTGGTTGGGATCCTGCCAACATTTGAAAAATCTGAATATCATCAATGCAGGGATCCCATTCTAACTGGGGCAATGTAACTTTCCCCTGTCCCCAATGTGGTCTCAGTGACTGAACTCACACACAAACCAGTGTCGTAAGTAGCCCTAGGAAGAAAAAAAGAAAGAAAAAAGGCAAATTAGTTGACAAGATGAACCAGTTTTTATTATTAGAACAACACAGAGAAATAATGAAATCCTTACTTCTTCTCACTGCATGACTCTGATCCAACCTGGGGCTTTGCACATCTGACGTTAGTATTTTTTTTTTAATATTCAAGGATCCCAGACATGGATCTCTCCGTTTCACTTAATTAGGTTCCTAAAGGTGAATTTTTTTTAGGTAATAAAAGACAAACAGTAAATACAGAAAGGCAGCAAACAGCTCTTCTGTGAAAAGGCTTTGAGCTCATGGGAGATTTCAGATGTGTTTGTTCATTTCAGATTCATTCATTTCCCCCAATACAACTAGCAGTTTTCTCATGGCAAATGAGTGTCCAGACTGGGACACGTTTTAGGAATTATATTCAGTGTACCATAGACAAATATATTGGTGCAGGTCTCTAGTACCGCACCAAACCATATTGAATGACTGAGAAAACTGCAGATTTTAAAAAGAAAATTACCAAGTGAATGTTACAATCCCAAGGCTGTCCCAAATGTGAAACGTGGAAAAACTGCAAGAATCTCTTTAACATTCAACATCAACCATGCTTGCGCTTCATCCATACTGAAAGCTTCAGATCAATGGAGGGTTGTTAGAGAAAACTAATGTCAGGGGTTTTGTTGATGCAGGTTCAAAGCAGCAGTTGCGTAACCCTCTGTACTCTCCTCGATGCTTGACTTCAAGTGCCAAAAGAGATGCATAATTGACAAGACAGTTAAATGCGGCAGATCTCAGTCAAATCACAATGAACGGCTTGATTATCTGAAGAGCAGAGAAGCAATTCCAATAGTACAGTGAAACCTGCTCGGCACTTTTATTTAGCCTGTTAACATCTGGCAAATAGAGGGTCTTGTTGGCATTGTGACAGTAGCACTCAAGTACATTGCATGGCAGTGGAATGGCTGGGCCTGAAAACAGTGACTTTTGCATTCATGTCAGGCTGGAGGCGAGACAAGGAACAGGAATGATATCTGGGGACATGACCGCAGCTGCGTGGTGCTTGTTCCTCATTGCCAAGCACTTGATAAGAGCAAATGCAGCACGCCAAGATCTGTGTTCTAATCTTATTGGAAAATATGTACACTTGGAAAAATTCTGCTTATGACGGTTTCATCAAAATCTATCAGTATGATTTCTTCTAACTGAATATATGTCACATGGTTAGAACATCCCTCTTCTGTGGTAAAATCACAGATCTGGTCTGGTGCCCTAGTCAGAAGACTGTATATGCTATTAAAAAGGGATTATATAATTTGCACTATAATACTTCCAGAATGATGCTGTATGACTTGCATACATAACACATAGAATTAAGAACCAGCAGGCCCTTCAGTTCAATATGAACAACTATGGATTTATGGAACATGCTGAGGAGAAGATTCCTTGGGTTGCCTAAAGTAATATTTTCACTGCTGAGGAATTTTATATATTTTATAGGGGGAGGCTTTTATTCCTGCAACACTGTTCCCAGAAAAGTGACTTATGTGTTTGTTTTTAATTATTTAGATGTTACTCCATACTAGGCAGTATGTAAATAAAAACCGCATTAAAATACATAATGGTCATAAAAATCTATTGCAATAAAGAAAAGGTATAGCTCACAAACAGTCAAGCAATAAAATTCTAGATTACAGTGTAATAACTTTAGCAGCAGATAAACCTATAGAAACAGGAAAATGTGAAATATTGTTCTAGATACAATAATAGTATCAGAGTTAAAATATTTAAAAACTTCATAAATTACAAAATACTGACATTTTGCAGCAAATCCTATTCAATCAAATAATCATAATAAACAATGATCAGTCCATTCAAGCATCAATGTAATACCAAGTTAACCACTGCCTTGAGCATGTTCTCTGGAGAAGCGGCATGTAGATTTTCCGAAGAAGTAAATATTCATTAACAACTGAGTGCCTGAATACATAAAAAGATGTATAAACTTTGGTGGAAAAGGTGTCTGACGGATAAGATGTGAGAAGGGTGTTTAAAAACTAGGTGCCTCTACAAAAGAGGCTTTGTCCTCATGGTGACACACAGCAAGGCCTTTGAGGCAGTCCTGAGCACAGACAGGCTCATTTGGAAAAAGGTAGTATTTAAGGTTTAAGCCAATCAGTCCCTCAAATTAATTAATTTAATTTGAAATACCATTTATAGACCATTCATCCACCCCACCCCCCATTCCACCATAAAATGCCTGGCCAGTTCCTCTGTTTATACTTTTAAAGTTTATGAATTAATCAATACAAAAGGGATGGCTTTCAATGTGGCAAAAAATGTTGAGTAACTGGCTCCCAAGGAGAGGGGTTTGTTCCTTTCCCTTGTAAATCCCTTCAGGGAAACAATTGGAAAGCATTTTTTAACATTGAACTATGCTTATTGTTATATGAAATCTCTCTATGTTCTCCTCTTTGTAGATCAGTGTAATACTCAAAATATTAATCTCCTGGAATATTTAAAAATACTGCACATGATTTATTTATTTATTTATTTATTTATTTACATTTATAGACCGCCCTCCCCAAAGGCTCAGGGCGGTTTACATAGAACTGAGAACTATACAAAGAACTATACTTATTTATAAGTATCACATTAATAATACTAACTGATAACAGGGTAACAGAACAACATTAAACAGTAATAATACAACAGTTCCAGCAGCCTTGATGGATTTCTGGGGGTGGGGAGTGGGAGGCGGGCAGGAGCCCTGTAGATGTTGTTGGTTGTGCCTGGTCTCAACCAAATGCCTGGTGGAAGAGCTAAAACATTAATTTTAAAATTATTGGTAAGAGGTAACTTTTATCTGCTGACCTGCAAAAACAGATCTTAAAAAGGAACATTCATCTATAAAAGTCTGAAACTTTGTAACAGCCTTGATAAGAACATCCAGGTTGAAATGATGTCACCTTATGATCTGAAGGGGCGTGACACATAAATATTAAAGGTTGGCTCCATTGCTCACCTCATTCCCAAGAATAATCTTCTCCCAAACCAAATAACTATACTATTGTTTACTCAATTCCCTGTATCCTCTAGGCAGGTAAAAACTGTTACGGCTTTTTAAAGTTCTAAAACGTACAGTGACAGGGAGTAAAATACTGTCTGCATATAATTGGCTACCTCTTTGTTCACAGTCCTCCACACTCATTAATCCTTGTCTCGATTTCCAAAGTATAGCATTCTTTTAGAACTGTTCTGGAATAGGAAATATATCCTTTAATTAAAGAAGCCATACTTAATGAAAATACATAGTTTCAAAACCTAAAAATCCAAAGTCATGATTAACAACAAAGTTCATAATATGTACTGAGGAGGGAGTCATGCCAAATCAATAGGCAAAAATACAGAAGAATATGGGAGCTAAAACTGACCTCTGGGCCCATTACATGGCTGGCAGAAAAACATTGTTGGATCTAAATTCTCCTTGAGAACCTAATAAAGTTAAAATAAATGGAATAATCTTATTAGCATCTGCCAAAGTACAAACATGATGAGACACAGGAAAAGACACTCAGACAACAAACTGGAAGCCCCAAACTGCAGTGACAGTTATCAGCAATATTTTTAGCTAGAAAATGACAGTAATTTCCCTCAGTAAGGGAAGCACAAGAGGACAAGTATATCTTCTTACTAAGGGCAATGTTACAACTAGATCAACTATTTTATAGCTAATACCCCCAAACCTTGAAATTATTATATATTCTGAAGTTGTCATTTTAAAAATTGTTGTTTAAACTGCAGATATTGTTTTTTTTTTCAAAATTGTTTTTAAAACATGGCAATTCAACACCATTAAACAAAACAGTAAAACCACAATTTAAATGCAGCACTTTCGAGTGTTGCTCTAATGGAATTATGACTTTGGAATAAAGACTCTATTCTAATTTCATTGTGACTATTAGAATGAAGGATTGCCACATATGTAATTTGTGGGCCACACATCTCACCACCAGTCTTGTGGAAACAGCAACAGCAACTTGTGGACCCAGCTACATTACTAATATTTTGCAACATGATGAGGCCTCTGTTCATCAGATTCTTATCCAGAGAATCACTAGGGAATTAAAAGATGCCTGCCCAATTGTAATGCTTGTGAACCATATTACAGCCCTCAGAGTATGTCCTTCAAAAGACTTTCACTGATATGTCAATAAGTATTTCTTTAATTTGGAAGGAAATTATGTCATATCTGCTGGGTATTTCCTCTTTTATAGGTACTTTGGAGACCCTGTCCAAGATACACCTTTTAAAGCAAACCAAAGAACAAGAGCCAAAAGAATGATTGGTGGTTTATTGCCAGTGGGCTTCTTTAAGCTTTATTTATTTATTTTAAGCATTCCTGTGTCATCTTTCAGTCCAGATATGCTCCCGAAGGTGCCAGGATATTGAGCAGCAGTAACCAAATTATTATTTTTTTAAACCAAGTGTGTATTGCTGAGAACTTTAGCTGCCCTTTCTACCAGATGATCCGTGGGAGAGAAGGGTGAACTATAGCTGTGTTCTATGTGCATCAGGATCCTACTATAATTTCTCACTGCTGAGCTCTGAGTCAACACAAAGATTGTACCATTGAGAAAGTCATCTTAAACCCCCTCTTTACTGTGCTTTCAAGAGGAAGTTTATTGTTGTATTGTTTTTGGTTTGTGTTATCACCCATTTTGGGTCCCACTTTGTGGAAGAATGGCAGGATTTGTGGTGTAGTAGAGTGTTTGATAGGATTTGGGAAGCCCAGTTTTGAATCTGCACTCTGCCACGGAAGCATTCTGCATGACCTTGGGCCAGCTTAACTGACCTCACAAGGTTCTTATGATAACATAATAGGAGAGAGGAGAAAACTGTAAACCACTTTGGGGTCCCCAGAGAGGAGAAATGTGGGGTATAAATGAATAATAAATATTATTTCTACTACTAATAAATACTGAATTCAGTTTTCTCTCAAGTTATTTAATAATGCTGGAAGCACCAATTTTATATTATAAACAAAAAATGTCCAAACCATCCACTAGATCTTTTTAAAAATGCTGCTGTCAAGTTACACTTGACTTACGGAAACTTTCAAGAAATGAGATGTTCAAAGGTGGTTAGCCATTGCCTGCCTTTGCATCATCACCCTGATATTTCTTGATGGTCTCCATTCCAAATACAGACTAGGGTCAGCCCTGCTTAATGGATCTGATGGAGTCTGGGCTACCTTTAGCTAACCAGGTTAGGTCTATCCTCTAGTACTGTAAACTAATTGAGGATTCTTATGTAAGTATAGTCAACCTACCACAGATAATGGTTTGCTCAGTCAGGGGGAATATATACTTACCAACAGATAAAACACAAGGCTTAATGATTCCAAAAGTGCTTCTTAGCTTCTCCATTGTTCTACCAAAGATAGCCTCCCTTTAGTCACAGAGCTCAATGCAGGCTTATTTTGTTTTTCAAATTATGTTTCCAGAAAGCACAAACTTCCCCCACAGGCCACCACAGTGCTTTGTTGATCTGGGAAACCTTCCTTTTCCTTATTTTGCATACATGGTAATTTTATGTATGATCTGTTTATGTATATATGCATAGCTATTATGGATGAAGTCTATTTGAAAATAAAATGGCCTATAAGTGCCAGCATGAGTGTTTGCAAGAATTATGCAAGCCGCATCTAAACACGAAATGATCATGAAAACTGAGCACCATACTGAAGCCCATTTATGATAAAATGGAGAGAAATGGTCAATTGAAGTTCCTGACTAAATACTGATATAGATGATAACATGGGCATAATTTACATTTGTGCTAGGTTCAAGGCTGGTTGGACCCTAAGGACTAGAAAATAATGAATAAAATATCAACAACATTGATGAGTTATTCATGATGCAGTTTCTTCGCCATGAACCTAAAGCTTGTATTTCACTGTAAAGATCTTAAATATTGGAAATGGATATTTTGCTCACTTTTTTGTAGCTATCCTAAAATGCATACAGTATAAGTTGCTGCCATTAAATTGCTGCCATTTAAAAATATTTCTCATATACCACTTCAGAGGAGGGCCTATTGTTAAAGCAGAAATACCTATGATGAATCCAAAGATCAAAAAATGATCCCTGCTTGTGACCCTCAAGAGATGATGCTAGTCAGATGTGCTAAAAAAAATGTGACAGACATTGTGGAATTGTATTCGTCTATAAACAAACAATCCCAACCAAGTATAGGCTAATGGGTTCTGAACTTGCTGAGGCTGAGAAGGGAAAAGATCTTGGGGTCGGAGTGGACAGCTCAATGCAAGTGTCATCCCAGTGTGCTGCAGTGCTGAAAAAAGCAAATTCTATATTAGGTTTTATTAGGGAACAGGTTGAGATTAAAACAGTCAAAACAGTAATGTCTCCATATAGACTATGGTCCAGACTCACTTGAAATACTATATACTATAGTTCTGGTCACTGTATCTTGAAAAGGACATTGCAAAGCTGGAAAAAGTACAGAGGAGGACAACCATGATGATTAGGAGGTTAGAGCACCTTCCTTATCAAGAAAGGCTGAAGTGTCTGGGACTAAGGAGGGACATGATAGAGGTTTATGAAATTATTCATGTGGTGGAAAGATATTTTTCTCACTCTCACAAAATACTAGAACTTAAGGGCATCCAATGGAGATGAAGGGTATTAAGTTCAGGACTGGCAAAAATAAATATTACTTTACACAGAGAATTATTAAAATGTGGATTAGCTGTCAGAGGACGTATTGATGGCTACAGGAAGAAACAGATGTAAATTTATATAGATTCATGGAGGATAAGTCTATCAACAGCTTCTAGCCATGGTAACTGAGGAGAACCTCCATATTCAGAGGCCTTCTTCTTTTCCAGTGCTGCAGATGTGCATGTGCCAGTTTACTCTTTACAGATTTGTGTGATTTCGATCATGTCTATTTGGACTCTCAGACTAGACAATATTGGGCCAGGCAGACATAAATAACATTGCTTTGTGTGCATAGTAGGTGTACAAGAAAACATATTACACTCACTTATGTTTGTATTCCTTTTGACAGAGATCCAGGTGATTAAATACAATCAGGAGCTCTCATTAGCTGTACCACTACAATAAATTAGTGATAAAAGTGAACTCTGAAACATAACCAAGGTACTGCTGGATAGACTAACCAGGGCCATCTAGTCCAGCATCGTTTTCCAGCAATAGCTAAAAAGATATTTCTTGGAATCCTAACAAGCGACATAGGAAGGCAAGAGTCATCTTCCCTAGAAACCGGTATTCTGGGGGAAACTGCTTCTAAATATAAAAGTTGCATATAAATATCCTGGCTAATGCCCATCAATACACCTGTCCTCCATAAACTTGTCATTCATTTTTAAAACTATCCAAACCAATCACCATCATATCTTATGGCTATGAATTAATTGAGATGTTGTGTGGGGAACGGCTTCCTTTGTCCTTAGAGATCCAGAAGAATGCTGTAGTCTTGCTAGCTCAACTCAGACTTTAGTAATTTATTTGGCATCTGTTAAGCTGTTGACAAAAAAACAGCATTGTGAAAACTACCCATTATTCTTTGCCCCTTCTTCCAGATTTGTACCCTGCTTCTTGGCTATGAGAGATCTTACCCTGTTATGGTGTAATTGCTAACTTTTCTTAGTTGCCTTTCCTTAGGGGGATTTGGGCCTCACTGTACTTTCGGATTTTATTGAACATTAGCCTGTTGTTTGAGACTAAAAATTAATATTTTTTTTCTAATTGGAAGTTCTACTTTCTGAACATTCCTTTGCTGTGTTGATAATTTTGAACACTCATGAGCATAAACTGCTAAAAGATCATTTTCTAATGACACTATCCCTCATGAAACAAAAGAGAAGTTAGACAATTTGCACATCAGGAAACATAATCAATTGGAAAAGGACTAAATCAGGGGTAGTCAAACTGCGGCCCTCCAGATGTCCATGAACTACAATTCCCAGGAGCCCCTGCCAGCGAATGCTGGCAGGGGCTTCTGGGAATTGTAGTTCATGGACATCTGGAGGGCCGCAGTTTGACTACCCCTGGACTAAATGATAATTATTGGAATAAAACAGGGATTACAAAGTGCAGAATAATGGACTAAAGCAACATTTTGTTTTTGTTTGTTTCTTTTTTTGCTGGCATAAGTTTCTGCCATGGATGGGGAACATTCCCAGGCTAAAACAACGTATCCAAAGGTCACCCACTTCCACATTGGGGCAGGACCTCTTCCACTGGCTCATCAACAGCAGCTGCCACAGGGCAGTGCTGGGGCATGGTGCCAGTGTAACTTTGACTGATGTACTTCCAGGGTGCTGGTTATTACCAATATAATAACTAGTCAGCTCCTTAGGATTGCACTCTCAGGCTGCCAAACAGGTTCTGCTCCAAGTCCCTTCCCAATGTAGAGAACAAAGCAATCTTTTCAACAATGGGATCAGCTCTATAGACTTCATTTCATTTCTTAGGGAACTCTGTGAGTCTATACTAGGGTTGTGCACTTCAGTGTGGTTCGGCCACCTTGGCAATCACTGAAGCCCGAGGTGCGACACAGAGAGGAGGGTGGCGGTGGCGCACCAGCCGGTGGCTGCAACGGGGTGCAGAGCCCTTCCTTCTGACAATTAAGGGCTTTCCACACAAGGACCAATGTTGCCAAATGTTTTCAGTATGCAGAAATGCTATATTTAATAGTGAAATTTCATCATTCCACATACATTTAATTTTAGTGGAATATTGAAGTCCCAGTAGCATTGTATCCATTCCCCACAGGTTTCCGGTCTCACTGGAATCGCAACAAAGGAAGCAATATTTTTCTGTGCTTCTTCCTGCCCTTGGCCATCAATCAAACAGAACAGCCATGGACTGTTGTGTTTGTTCTCACGAAAAGCCCCTTTCCCTTTCAGAACTGTTTTTTAAAAATGCAAACACACCAGCTGCAACAAATATTTGTTCAGTCATTGTTTCAGAAAGACCTTTTTGCTGGCATAGGAGCTGGCGCCAGCTCCTCAAGTAAAAAAAAAATCCCCCCCCCATGGGCGCGATTTGTGGCCAAAATTACAGGCAGTGTTGAACAGGGGGCTGTACTGTGCTTGGGAACTTTAAAGCCACTTGCAGCAGGGAGCTTTGTTTTACTGTTAAGCACTTCTGTGGAGGGACTTTAGCTGGAGAAGCCTCGCTCATTTGTTGCTTTCCCTGGTCTAAGGGGGGAAAAAAGTGGTAATCGCTTCTCCGGAAGTTTGGGGGTGAGAGCGGGGGAGGGACATTCTTTCTACCACTACATTGAGAACGCACATGTCTTTTGCTGATATGTTGTAGCTTGTGCTCAGAAGTGTAGCGTTTTTTTCAGGGGGAATCCACTTTCCCCAATTTCCCGAAAAGAGATACAACAAAGCGATTTTTGCGGGAGTGTTGCAGGAGTGTTGCAAATCGTATATGACATCATGCGGAACGTCGATTTAATAGCGGTTACCAAAGGTAATACTTCGGCTACATTTAAGTTGTGCGGAATGGACCTTAATATCTTGGTTTTGTTTGGGGGTTTTTAACCAACACTTATACCTGATTTGTAATTCAGAATGGCTGGAGATTGTTTTGTCTTCTGTAGTACTGTGGCTATTTTACATTATTATCAATTTTACCGGTGCTTTATTTTGTAGTTATGTCCATTCTAAATGATACTAGAATATATGAGTTTTGGATAAGCAGATTACAAATGCCATTAAACAATAAATCAACAGAAGTTTGCAGTTACATTTTATAAGATCCCATCTTCACAGTGATTGAAGCAGAAAGATGTTTCAGTTTTATTTCCATTTGTCTTTAATAAGTTCACAATCCACCCAAACACAAGTTTCCAAAAGTGCTTAAGTTTTCAATCACAATTTTCTCTTTGATTAAAAGGCTATGTGTTTTCTTCCACTGACCTCTGAATTCCCAGGAAAATATGTATATTCCCCCCCCCTTCGAGATCAAGATAAGCAAAGTAAGACAGCTTCTTAGTCATAATTGACTTAGGTGTGATATTGCTAACTATTCAGTTGAAAAGAAGCTCAGCAAGAAGGCATTGCTTAAAATGAAAAGGAGATAATATAACCTTTCATTTAAATAGAAAAGATGTACTGCTGTTGCATGGGTGTATTCTTCTTTTATTTTCAGAGTTAGGTCTTATGGCAATGCACCTTCCTATTAATTTATATGGAAGTAATTGCTAGGAGTTAGGGTTAATTTCAGGGGTGTTTTTTTAAAATCAAGACAATTGCTTGGGTAGCTTTTCTGTTATATCTCATAGAATCATAGAATCATAGAGTTGGAAGGGGCCATACAGGCCATCTAGTCCAACCCCCTGCTCTACGCAGGATCAGCCCTAAGCATCCTAAAGCATCCAAGAAAAGTGTGTATCCAACCTTTGCTTGAAGACTGCCAGTGAGGGGGAGCTCACCACCTCCTTAGGCAGCCTATTCCACTGCTGAACTACTCTGACTGTGAAATTTTTTTTCCTGATATCTAGCCTAAATCGTTGTACTTGAAGTTTAAACCCATTACTGCGTGTCCTCTCCTCTGCAGCCAACAGAAACAGCATCCTGCCCTCCTCCAAGTGACAACCTTTCAAATACTTAAAGAGGGCTTTTTCTCCAGGCTGAACATTCCCAAGTCCCTCAACTTATCTTCATAGGGCTTGGTCCCTTGGCCCCAGATCATCTTCGTCGCTCTCCTCTGTACCCTTTCAATTTTATCTACGTCCTTCTTGAAGCGAGGCCTCCAGAACTGCACACAGTACTCCAGGTGTGGTCTGATCAGTGCCGTATACAGTGCCGTATACAATGGGACTATGACATCTTGTGATTTTGATTTTGATGTGATACAGCCCAAAATGGCATTTGCCTTGTTACCGCTGCATCACACTGCCTGCTTATGTTTAGTTTACAATTCACAAGTACCCCAAGGTCTCATTCACACACAGTGTTACCTAGAAGTGTATCCCCCATCCAGTAGGCATGCTTTTCATTTTTCTGACCCAGATACAAGACTTTACACTTATCTTTATTAAATTGCATCTTGTTCTCATTTGCCCATTTTTCCATTGTGTTCAGATCTCGTTGAACTCTGTCTCTATCTTCCGGAGTATTTGCCAGTCCTCCCAATTTGGTGTCATCTGCGAACTTGATGAGTAGTCCCTCCACCTCCTCATCTAGATCATTAATAAATATGTTAAAAAGTACCGGGCCGAGCACCGAGCCCTGAGGTACCCCGCTACTCACTTCTCTCCAGTCTGATGAAACACCATTGACAACAACTCTTTGAGTGCGGTTCTCTAACCAATTCCCTATCCACTTAACTATCTGAAAATCCAGATTGCAATCCTTCTACTTATCCATCAGAACATCATGGGGAACCTTGTCAAAAGCTTTACTAAAATCCAAGTAAATGACATCAACCGAATTTCCACGATCCAGCAAACCTGTTACTTGGTCAAAAAAGGAAATCAGGTTGGTCTGGCAGGACCTGTTGGAGACAAATCCATGCTGACTTCCTTGGATCACCAAATTGTCCTCCAGATGTTTGCTGATCGCTCCCTTTAATATCTCTGTAGTACACATGTTGTTTAACATACATATTTTTATATGCAGTGGTTCCTGTTACATGGCATACATGAGGAGTGATACTATAAACTTGTACGTCTTTTGGGAATCCCTAGTGGAAACTTTAAACATGCCACATTGAGAGAAAAGTGAAAAGTGTTTGATTACCAAATCCTGTTTGGCCTATGCCATGTTAAGAACAAGAGCCAAAAATGGAAGAATCCGGTGAATTAAAAAACAAAAACAAAAACTAAAGACTGGATAAATTTTTTCAGGATTTACCACTGAAGGGCCAGAATAATTTACTAATACAAATCATTATAATAAGGGATGATACATGACCTAGGTAAATTCCCCAGACACATGTTGCATTTCCTCCACTGATGATAATGGAACAATTTGCAAAACTTCCCCCGTGATTAGACTGGATTCTTCTCAAGACTAGGGACCAGGGTGTAGTCTGCACGGGGCTTTTTATTCACCCCCCGCTCGGATAAATCCCTCTCATCTACAATGAATTTGATTTCTATTTTGATTTTGGGCACTTTAAATTTTTGCTCTGCAACATACATGATTGATCCGGAGTGACCCTACCTTTCCCCCGCGATATCCAGGAGTGGATATAAGCCTTGATATTTGAAAAATTGCCATCAGTAAGTGTGTAGATTGCTCCTTTTTGCAAATTAACTTCTTGCTCTGTGCCTCATAGCAAAGCAGTCTTCCCTGATTGGCCAGGGAAGACTACTGATTTAAAGTGACTGCGCTCCATAATCCTACACGTCTCTTGGCAGAGATTTGCCTCATTCTGTGAGGCTGCTGCTGGCTCAGCTTGGCTCATCTCCCCCCCCCCCCGCAGCTCGGTAATGAAAAGAAAGAAAGGGACAAGTAGCCTCCTGTTGCACTTGGCTTCTTGACAGGCAGTCAAAAGAAATAAAGTACGCTCCTTTAATACTAGCTGGACTTCACCCCCCCCAAAAAAAAATGTTAATGGAAATAAATTTAGTGGTTCCTCCAGTCTTAGCCTTGTGACTAAGTTGTTTTCCACAGATAATATATGCTTGTATAGTTTCCCCTTCACAGCTGTAGCTGTGGTGCACTGCCAACAGGACTTCCTGCTGGGACTTTTGGACTTGGCTTGGTCCTGAGTCCCTCCACAGAAATGGAGCTACCCAAAGTAGTAGTACATTTATTTGTATATAGCCATAGGCCTTTACAAAATATAAAATACAAATTTACAAACAGTAAAGTAGAATAAAAGGAACTGTATAAAAATATAAAATTTAAGACCAAAAAACTGAAACAGCATACAAAGTGCAAGAGTGTTAAGAGGCTGCCTTAGTGGTTGTAACATTGGCCCTTATTTTCCTTGCAGCCAAGGCAAATAGGGCGGTTTTATATGTTACATCATCAACCTGGTCAGATAAAAGATAGATTATCTTTTCAGCAACGGAGTGAAGGTTAGAACCCCGTAAGATCTCATTGAGAAATTTGGCTCTGGGTTGAGCATAAAGTAAGAAATGGAGCTGCAAAGTACCAAATCATTTTGAAAGTATGCAGTTATTAGTTTCCTGACATTCCAGAAAGCCCTTGATGAGGCACTGATGGCTGAGGCGGCCACAACCAGCACCAAGTCTGTTTGCTAAGCTCACACAGCTGCTGGACTTTGCCCAAGAACAGTCCCGATCCATGCTGCCAATGCTGACAGCGAGGCCAGCACGTCCGAAGAGGAGATAGAAGAGGTTCAACCCTCCTCATTTGAGAGATACAGGGACTGGAAACAACAGCCAACTTCCTGCACCAGCTGTGGTGGCCTGCACCCAAAGAAGATGTGCTATTTCCAAGAGGTACAGTGCAAGCTCTGTGGCAAACTTGGCCACATCTCCAGGGCCTGCCAGTCCAACCTGGCAGTTTTGGAACACCTGAGGGATGGCCAGTTCCAGGGCTGCCAAGGACAAGCACAGAAATATCAACAACAAAAATTCTAACCGTACCATGTTCCAGTGCAATGGCTGGTGCCATGGCACAGACCTAAATTTGAACGCCATCTACCAAGAATTGCTATCTATCACAATCCAATCAACAGACACTATGCAAAAGAAGATCTGTGCGATAGTCCAAATAGAAGGAGCTCCCTGTAGTATGGAACTAGACTCAGGGTCCTTCTTCTCCATCATTTCAAAGGAGACCCTCAATAAGCTCTGACTGTAGTGAGCTCCATGCCTGCAATCCCTTGGATTGCGATTGACCAAATTCCAGGGAAACCACATCTCCATCACTGGCATTGGCACTTTCCAGGTGCAACATAACTCTATCATCAAGTCCTTGCAGCTAGTCATCGTTGAGGGTCACTACACCAGCCTGCTGGGTCTTGAGTGGTTGACCCCACTCAGCAACATTATCTCTTGCATCCATTGCCTACGGTCCTCACTACTTGAGGCAGACTGCAGTGAGTCTGGAGACGCATTCGAGGGCACACTTGGCTGCTACACAGGCCCACCAATATCCTTTGATCTCAACCCAGCAGTCAATCTAATTCATCTGAAGGCACACCGAGTGCCCTTCACTCTCAAGCCACGCATAGACGAGGAGTTGGACCACCTGATTAACCAAGGTGTCCTGGAACCAGTGCCGCATGACAAATGAGAAACCCCTATCATGACACCATCTCCCACCCCATCCCTAATTAAAGGAAGAATCCAGGGTGTCACTAGATTAGAATAAACCCCTTCCTTCTTCCACAATTTTGTGCAATCATTTTTATTATAAATTCAAATCAACCCTTGTCTTGCAATAAACACTTAGTTAACCTTGGTTCCTCTTATGTTCCAAAGGTAGCATTTCATTTGCTGACACTGATACATACTCAAATAAGCAGGCTTCAGCATAAAATGCTAGACAGTAGCAGTACTTCTATTGCTTATAGTCCAGGCTGACCCAGTTCTAACTTGCAACAATATTTAAGTTGGAATATCTTCGGTGAGCAATTTGTCGTGCCAGGATATGCTTTCAAATACGAGACACTGCAGACTTTTCTGATCTGTTCTATGATGTTCAGTGGAACTATGCCAAGCTTACCATAAAGGATTGTGGGAGAAAACTAGGATGTTCTGGAACAGGAGAAATATACTGGATGCAACAGGTGGATGAATTAACTGGAGCACTGTGGAAGTTTAGAGACCAGTCCAAGCAAAGGCAATCAGATTGTTGGAAGAAGCTCACCTAAAACCATGGGAAATGGATACAAAGTGGTTTTTCCATTGCAACAAACGTCTTTAGGCTTTGGATGCATAGATTGGATCATTGACATGAACTACAGCATAGAGACCTTTGTGTCTAGTGTGGCATACATAACATAAAACATGCTCATCATTCTGCCTGTGAATTAAATGGGAATGAGAACCAAGGAGGCCAATTTGTATTGTGAAAGCTTCAGTTAAGTAGAGGTTACTAGATGTTCAGTCTCATTGATATTCTGGATGCACCACAACTGCTCATCATCTCAAGGAGCAGCAGGTAAGATCTGATTAACATTGTGCAAACTGCAAACAACTTGGAAACATATACTGATGACATCACTGGAGAAGCAAGTAGTCAGGAATGATTTCTCATGCGTGTTCAAGAATAGAATCAGGTTCCAGAGCTTTTGCACACTTGTACTGCAAGTGCAGAATAACTAAGGGTCAAGATATACATGATGACAGCACACACATTTATTAAAATTACTTAATTTGGGGCTTTTAATGGTAAATTTTGACTATGCTTCCCTCATGTGCCTTTTATATCAGTGGAAACACCCACATGGGATTGTTGTCCTCTCCTCAGGCTCCACATGCCTGGACACATGGAGCCTAACTGAGGAGCACACAGTGCCCATCCTGCTCATTTATTTCCTGGTGAACATGGCACAGGAAGAAATCTTGAAGCCCCTCATTCTCCAATAGCATTTGTAGCTGCTTGGAGTGATGGAGAGGCTTGCCCAGGTCAGTCCCTGCAAACAAAATGTGACTAAAGGTCAGATTAGGCTCATGTAACCCTACTTGTAGCACTCTGACGTTAATTTGGCCCTAAATTACATAACCTGACAACAGTGTAACTCAGCCTGATGCAGTGAGGAGTTTGAGGGCCCCAACTGATTCTGAGGTGTTCTTTTCTCACAATCTGCTGAGGCATCTGAAATCTGGTGTAGGAGAATTTATTTGGGTGGGTCTGTTCATATTTTTCCAAATAAGGGGCATTAGTCTACAAGATTATATGCATTCAAAGTCTTTCATGGGACTTGTGTAAACTTTGCCTCTGAAATGGATTAATTTGGTGTCTGATTAACTTGTATCCAACAAAAAGCTGTTGAGCATTTTCAGGCACAATATCACCATGAAGATGAAATCTTGCTATAAGTACATTTTGGAGATCCCGTAACAAATACCTGTTAAAGTCTTACATACTGTATTCTTCATGTTCCTTTAATAAATGTGGCATCTTTTAAAACTGGAACAAAGCCCCAGACTTTAAAACATTCAGTGATTATCAATGTGATAAAACTGTGACAAATTGATTTGATAAAACTTCAGGGTATTACATTTTTCAGTTACAATATAAAACTTTAGTAACCCACCCAGTATGTGAAAAATTAAAACATTATTTTACACTATTCTTGTCTACAAAAAGTTGACAAGGGGGAGCAGAATACCATTACACATTTATTTTTGCCCTAGAATTGCTCATCTAGGTAACATGTAACAATGCAATCGGTTAAGAATAACGCTAAAAGCTATGACATAAACATAGGACTCTTAATCCTTTATTTCTTTAACAATACAGATTTCAGGCATGGGGCATTTTGCGGAAGAGAATCAGTGGATAGCAAGGAGTACAGACCTGTCATTTTCAAGTTCCTTCCAACACCAGAAATAAACTAAGGGGAAATGGCTTGAAGAAAATCCCTTTCTGCCATCCATAGATCTCCCTAAAGTGCTCCCCTATACCATAAAGCCATAATAAATCAATAAAGTTGATTGTACGGTGTTGTTTCTGGCAAAGACCTGGAAGTAATGTTGCATCACCTGAAACTGAAGTATGAGTAGACCAACAAAGAATCGTAGAATCATAGAATCATAGAGTTGGAAGGGGCCATACTGGCCATCTAGTCCAACCCCCTGCTCAACGCAGGATTAGCCCAAAGCATCCTAAAGCATCCAAGAAAAGTGTTTATCCAACCTTTGCTTGAAGACTGCCAGTGAGGGGGAGCTCACCAGCTCCTTAGGCAGCCTATTCCACTGCTGAACTACTCTGACTGTGAAATTTTTCCCCTGATATCTAGCCTATATCATTGTGGAGAGACGAATAAAGAGGTCCCGAAGATTATGGGCAAGGGTTGTGCAAGTTCCCTGGAAAGTTCTTTGAGCACTCTTTGTTGGCCTTTAAGCAAAGGCCAACAAAGTTTAATTCTAGGCATAAGCTTCCCAGAATGAATGACACCTGAATGACAGTGAAGTGATATACTAGGATTCAGACAAAACTCTCTGGTTTTACATCACAGTCACATCACTTCTAGTATTTGCTAAAAGTGATATCGTATCATTGGCTTCCCTCTGCCCCTTCCCTGTCCCACCCTCTGATTCCCCTGTATCCTCCCTCCCCCACTGTCATTCCAACAGGTGACGCTCTTTTTATTTAACTGCTAGGCATCTTAGATCTTCCTCTCCTGTGAAGTTTTGTTAGTTGTTTTATTGTATGCTTGTATGCCAAAGCTATTTGATTAGACATTGCCTTGGTTTTATAAACCAATATTATCCATTGTTTTATTTCAATTTCTGTCTGCCTTTGATGGATTGATTGCATTCATAGAATTTCCCCTCTTGGCATAGCCATCCAAGAGCATTTTACAACAGTTTAAAACCAATAGAACAGTATGCTGCTGTACTTATCTTTTCACCTTGTGTGGTTCCATTGTTTTTGGAATTTGTATTGTTGTAAGCTAGTTTACACATGTCTATATGGAAATGCGGGACATGAATAGCTTTAATAATTATCTAAATATTTTTGCTGGGAAATATGTTTTGCCAATATGCCTTGTTCCAAAGTTTGTCTTTAGAAATTTAGCCTTCTGACAGTATACAATATGACAGTACTCAAATCTTTGAATACTAAAGCTGACGTGCAAAATAGTCTTCTAACACAAAATATAATTAGAAGCAGAATGAAAGCAAGTCCCATCTGCAAATATTTCTCAGGGGAAAATGTGTAAAGAAACACATGGGGTAACAACATTTTCTCAGAGGAAAATAGCGTTCTCTGGAGAATGTCTACCCAACCTGATGTCCTATTATGAGCAGTGACCACCAGAGCTGGTTCAGAGGAAAAGGGAATGCACACAAATCATACAGTTGTCACCCAATAAAGTTATTACAATATGTACATAAATTCACCCTGGACCATTCTCTGTATACATCTCCCCTACTGATGCCATATATTAATATATGATTATTTTATGCTGATATTTTAAAAGAATATTGTTTTAATTGTGTGCAATCCACCTTGAATACCTTTGGTGGAGAAGACAGAAAGGATAAAAATATTTTCTCATAGCAGATTTTGAACTTGAGATGTGTTTGCTTCCACAGCTGCTATAGAAAGTTTATTCTATTGTTTTCTGTCATTTTGTGGATTATGCATATGATATAACTATGGGAATAATATTTATTATTTATTTATTGCTGAGGCATTTATGTTTATATCATTTAAACATCAGTAAACAGATAAGGCACCTGTGATTTTGAGTATATTAAACCTGTTGTTTACAGATAAGGGTTAGGGAGGCCAGGACTCCCACTATAGCAGTTTGACCATAGAGCTTTGAGTGAATCCTATAGTTTTGCCCCAATGAAATGAAGTTAACACAATGACATCACTTCCAGTTTTATGCTGGAAGTGATATCACTCCTCACTACAATACTAAATTGCTCCTGGCCTCCATTCTCCTACTGAGCCATCAGCAAAGTCTGGCAACTCTGTCAAGTCTTCAAATTTCCAAATGGTGAATTAGCACTAAAATCTGCACATACCTACTTTCTGCCTAAAGTATACACATGAAAATGAAAAGTTAATAAGTACGAAGACCCCTGTCACTGAAATGTAAATATTACCATGAATTTTATAATCTCACATTCTAAAACTCTTGCTCTTTCGGATTTAAATGCTATGATTTTGCTCTATTTACTTGTGAACTGAAATAAGTGATTCATGTTCCGATGACCATATATATCACTAAACATTATAAAGTTGAAGTTGCATGCAGTCAACTCACTCCCTAACTGATTGGCCCTCCCTGGGAGTGTGCTACCAATAGGGAGAGAGCACTCTGCCAATGGCCAGAGAATCAGTATTTCAAAAACAAAATGTCAAGAGACAAACATAATGCAATGAATGTCTTAACTCAGTCCAGTGATATGGGTTCCTTCAGGCAGTTCGAGGGCATTACCAGAAACAGCAGGTCACAAGTTGTATCTGCAACCCAGTCCACCCAGCTTCAAGTTTTAATAGGCTGTCAGTAGCCTCTCAATCTGCACTCTGTGATGACTCTCCATCTTCTGCAGTCAGCAACTGTCTTACTAACATGGGGTGGAGCCTTTTAGACTAGAGCTCTCTTCCAGCACATTGCTTAATTGGCTCTGGTGAGCCTAGTGTGCTAACAAGATGAGCTGCAGCTGGAGGCTGGGGAAAGGGATGAGAAACTCCAGCAACAACTTTGGAATCTAAGCTCTGCTTTGTCTACAGCTCCATTCCCTCCTGAAGGTTAGAGTTCTCTGCCTGTTAAACATCTTGCTGGACTAAGCTGTCATCCAGCTGAAGCTTGGGTGAAGCTGGGACTTTCTGGCAAAGTTTTTCCTCTAAGGAGTCTTTCCAAACAGGACTTGGGCTCACAACACCTCCCCATGGTCCTGCAACTAGCCATCAGAATGCTCTTTGTTTTCCTCCCTCCCTCTCCTCAGAGGGGCTGGGGGGATCTAGCAGCCTAGCCCTTGGGAGATGTAGGGGAATAGTTAGGAGGCAACCTCCCACAACCTTCCTTGCCTGGCTTCTGAGAGATGTGGAGAGGCAGGAAGGAGGCAGCCCATGGTCTTCCCTGCTTGGCCTGCCCTTTGGGAGATGGAGTGGGTGGGAAGGAGGCAGCCCATCCCCCATCGCCTTCCCCAAGCAGTCTGGCCTTTGGGTGATGGGGGGAAGAGGCAACCGGTGGCCTTCTCCACCAAGCTTGAGCTTTGATATATGTGGCAAAGGAGGTGGGAAGGAGGCAACCCCCCAGTGGCCTTCTCTGACTGCCCCAGTCTTTAGGAGATAGGAATGAGTGGGAAGGACACAGCCAAACCCCTGTGGTCTTCCCCACCCAGCCAGTCTTTTAGGAGATGTGGCGGAATGTGTGGGAAGGAGGCAGCCCCCTTATGTCCTTTCCTGCCTGCCCCGGCCTTTGGTAGATGTGCAGGGTCAGGAAGGTGGCAGCTCCCCCCCCCCTTCAGCCATCCTGCCCTAGCCTTTGGAAGATGTGGGGTGCAGGAAGGTGGCATCCTGCCCTTCTACAGGCTGCCTGGCCTTTGAAAGATATGGGGTTTGATAGGAAGGTAAAGACAGTTATTACTTATGTAGACACTGTTGTATGGGGCTGGGGTAGGAGGGCCAGTGTCCCCCCCCCAAAGCAGCTGTTTTCTCCTGGAGATCTGATGCCTTCCTTCCGTCCTCACTTCCCTCCCTCCTCTTTCTCTTTCTCTGTCTTTTTTCTGTCTCTTTTCTCTCTTTCAGCCTCTCTCTCTTTCATCTTCCTGAAGGTTTCCAGGCCCTGCCTGGATGTTGACAATCTAGGTGGCTGCAGATAGAGGAGAAGTCAGGAATCAAACTCTGCTCTTTAATATGAAGACTGCTACTTTATAAGCACTTCACTACACTGGATCTCAAGATCAAGCAGGGAGTGGGAGAGAGGATGAGGATGGCCAGAACCCAGTAAGGTCATAGTTTAGGTTTATGTGCTACAGCTTGTTGTATTCCTGGTTGCAATGGGCTTTCTCTAGTTTGTTCATAAAAGTATAAAATATGAAATCCAAAATAGAAAGACTTAGAGATCAGAGTCTCTTTAAAGCCTTCGAGTTTCTAGGAGTTCTAAAATCATCGAGGCATAAGAGAAGAGAGTCCATGAAGGTGATGTCTTAGGGTATACCTACATTTAAAATATATTTTGATTTTATACCAGATTAGCCCTCAATGCATCCTGGGAATATTAGTTTAGTGAAAGTATTGATAATTTCTCTGTCAGGGATCCTTATGTCCCCTCATGGAAATGAAAGATGGTGTGACTGCTATATCTGTTTAATCCATAATGTCAACATGTCCCTCAGACAAAGTTATACCTCTTAACGAGTACAAGTTAATTTTTTTTCAGTAGCTGCTACAGATTCTAAACTATGCCTTCAAATTGCATATGTGGTGTTCAGAAAGAGGGGCAAAATTAGTTTGTCAATCTCGTCTGAAATGTTTCCATTCTCACCTCTTTTTATACACCCAGAGCCTTAGACCAAAAAAAGTCTTTTCATCTCCTACATTATGAAGTTTTAAAAATGCAAATAGCTGGCCATATGCTTGCATGGTTTTCATGCCCCAAAGTATACACCAATCTACTTCAAACCCTGACAACTATTTCTTTGCATAATCAATACCCTCCTACTTTCCATGGTTGATATATTTTCACACCAGAAATCAACTGGCATACAAGCATAACAAAAGAACAGAATATTTTTAAAGGACTCAGTTCTTTAAAGAAAGAAAGGAGGAGTCTGACTAAACCAAATTTCTGCATATAATACCCTGGGAGAAATACAGTAATAGCCGAACGCTTCAAAATTAAAGTAGAGAAAGAAGAGTTACTTGGATAAGACAGGGCTCTCTTCCGGCAGCCAAAGGACTACAGTTATTTTAAATTATCTTCAACTTTGTAAAAGGCATTTGTGCTGAAACAGTAGTGACAATACTATCTAGAAATTTTCAAACTTTTATGAACAAGTTCATTAGCAGCAGAAGAAGGTATGATATGATTAACTTCCCCATCCTCCCTATCTTTTTACAGGCAATATAGTTTGGAAGGGTGTCGTTCAGCTAAGAATGGCACTGCCACTCTTAAGGAGGAGATGTTTATTTATAGGAACTGTGGTTTAAGCTGGGATACCAAAGGGCCCTTATGCATAGATTTCCAAGTCAGGCTGGTCAAAGCCTAAAGGATTTCCATCATATCCATCATATCCTAGCAAGAAGAAGTTGTAGTTTTTTTCACCACCTTGTTAACAAAAAGCAATGAGGTTTAGTTGTTACAAGTGTCTGGCTAGATTCCACTTCAGATGACATACATTTTATGATTTATGTTCACAATCTAGTGATCATGTGTAATCAAGAGAAGGTCCAGTGTGCTTGCTCCTGTTCATCCTACATGTGTGTTTTGTTGTTGTTACCAAACAGATGTCATCTGAAGAGGGCTCAGGACTGGGGAGGTCAGGACACGACATCTAATACAGTCATGCAGCTCTCTGGTGCTCTCAGGCTACTCATTTTCTCTTAGGTTAGCCTATCTTCAGGTTGTCATGAAGATAAAATGGAGGGAGAATCATTTATGCTATTCTAACCTCTTTGGAAGAAGGGTAGGATAAAAAATGTGATGGTAGAAGGTCTCCCAAATGTGACCACAGACAGACTGCAAAAAGATGTTATTGGCTAAGCCACAAATGCAGGTACATTGGCAAAAATAGAATGCATACAATAGAGAAAGTGCCAGGATATTTAAACATATGTTTGAATGGAGGTTGGAACATATACATAATATATTCCATATGCTAATATGTGGGCTGACACACACACACATTCTGAAAACATGGAATCAGATTCAGCTAAAGTTCATTATGACTGTCCCTTTGAAATCTGTGGGATAAAATATTTTGCTACTTATTATTCTGTTCTTTTAATAAGAATTCATCATGAGTACCATGAGCTGGGTTGGACCATTTGTCCAAGATGATATAAGATGCAATGAAAATTTGTGTCATGATTTTTTTATTTGATTCACACAAGCAGATCATAACATCATGCTACAAGTCCTCCAATGTCTACTACACAAGCGTAAACCAACTACAATCTCACACTCGGAATTTTTACAGCTTCAACATTTCCTGGGCAACAGGTATTTTATTTATTGATTGATTTGATTTGATCTGATTTGATTTATATACCATTCCATTTGTCTACTGCAGGGGTAGTCAAACTGCGGCCCTCCAGATGTCCATGGACTACAATTTGACTACCCCTGGTCTACAGTGTTACGTGATCTGGTTCCACCTAGGTTAGAGTACTGCAGTGCTATCCAGGGTAGATTATGCATTTACCTTTTTTCACTGAAGTCAGTCTGCTGTCTCTTTTAAATTGTCCCTTTTAAAAATGGTCCCATTTATGCATGTACACTGTTATTTCAAAGATTTTTGCATACTGTAGTACAGGGGTAGTCAAACTGCGGCCCTCCAGATGTCCATGGACTACAATTCACATGGGAATTGTAGTCCATGGACATCTGGAGGGCCGCAGTTTGACTACCCCTGCTGTAGTAAATGATTATGTATTTGAAACATTTAAGGTGACAAATTCTCAAGTGAGAGAGGTAGTTCCTCCATTGTACTGGAAGCTCAATGGTAGGCTGTGGTCAGCAGCAATGTCACATGACTGCCACTCTGACACATGCTGCTGGCAGGGCCTTATGGGACTTATAGTTCGTAAACATCTGGAGACTTCAACAAGAAATTCCTGTTGGGGTGCAAAGCCTTTTAAATGACAACCTATATCTCTGGAAACACTGCCATCTTTCCCCCTCTGAGGTACACTGTTCCTCTTAGAGAGTGGACTAAAATCATAATTAGAATAAAGTGATATGGCAGTTTTAAATATTTTTCTGGTATCCAGTAGTTATGGTTAACCTTATCTCATCTGTTAAAAAGATGCTATTTTTTACTGTCTGTGATTAGTAGTTAAGGTCATTTTTAACTGCATAAAGTTCTATATGTTATTTACACTTTTATATAGATATTAAAATAACAGCTTCATGCTGATCAATTTTTTTCCACTCGCAAAATTACACTATAAGATTCTGAGGGAGAAGTATTTCTAATTTTATAATCAAAATCTTTTTATAAATACACATTCAGTGCTATTGAATTACTTACCTCCCCCAAGGGTGGTGAAAGCATATGCTTTTGAACTCCATTAAAACCCACATGATGGTGACATGATTTAGGCTGCAATCCATGGCCTATTTACTCCAAATAATCTCTTTAAAGTCTTTGGAATTGGTGGCCATACATTACAGCATCTAATAACTTTTCCTTTACAGTATACAGAAGTGATTTTAAATTGTTTGAGTTTTGGATAACATCTTCTAACTCTAGCCTGAAACCAGTTTTTAAGGGTGTGTTTAAAAAAAAAAACCTCCTTTACTTTCAATTTCACCACTCTCCTATTTTTGGCTACTTACTCCCTTTTTACATAAAATGTAGCTGAGATGGTGTTAATTCTTATTGGCAAGCATTTTTTCAATCTTTTCTTTTAAAAGTTGTGATGGATATTTTCCCACTTTGTATACTTGCTTCTTTCCTAATTATCAAAAATTAATCAAAAATATATTGTAAAAAAACAAAATGGGGTAGCACTACGAAGTGCAAGCTATATCAAGGCCAGATCATGATTAGCTTATGGGTCTTGACGCCCCATCAGAAGAGGAATACAATAGAGACCATTATGCTGTATTTTGTATCTGGTTTGAGTTCATCTGATAATGATAAAGGTGCTCATATTTAACAAAATGCATGTTTTAATTGTTTATCTAAAAACAAGCAATGACATACAGTGTATATTTAAGACTATTTCATGCATAAAGTGTTCTTGCAAACCAGATTTTGCTTGCAAAACGTGTGCTTGGCACAATTCATGAATGGATGCACATGTTCAAATCATAGCTTTTGCATGCACAATACATGCAAGTTGCAAGTTAGAAAGACATGACATCTGCTTAAATGTATTTAGCTGGCAAAATCTCTGATTTAGATAGATGGGCGCTATTCATAAATTGTGAACATGTATGTTATGGTTTGAAATAATTTCCCCAGTGCAATATGGCATATATGAAATAACACTTGATTTTTCATTCCTGTTTATTTTTCTCACCTACAAAATGCCTTAATTTTGCCCCATGCAATTATAGCCTTGAACGGTTTTCTTGGGCAAACAAGAAATATGTATTTCCAAATAACAGAAAGGCAGCAGTAGTTGTTGAAAACATCTCATTTGCTGATGCACTCCAGTGCTGTCAGTTAGAATATATTCTAGCCTCCCCCCCTGCAGTTGGCCCCCTGAGAATTCCCACAGAGATGGTTCTCCCGAAAGCAAGAATATGCCTTCTTGAGAGAAAAGCTGGATGTTAATTTGCTGAGCTCTTATTCCCACAAAAAAGACCAAATCACCAACAGCATGACTTGCTGAAGGTTTATAAAATTTTACTCACCCAGGGTGGACACTGAGATGAGAACTAGTCATCCTTTCTTATAAGCCAAGTTCGGCTTTTCATGGGTAAACAAACATTTCATTAAAATGGTCTAGCTAAGGACAGGCAGGCAGATCTGAACTGTGCTGTCACCTTATATTAGTTACACCCATAAGACCTGCCATGTAACTGTGCCTTGGTCCCAGAATCCCAGAGCCTGAGAACCCTGTGAAGAGAATTTTTTTTTCTTCTGGTGCAATTATTTATGTTGAAACCAAAACAATGTGTCTATGTGCCTATGCGCATGTGTGCATATTACAAAGGTTTCCAAACACACTATGATTTAACCATGCCCATTTGAACGGACATGCTCAAAAGCAAAAGTTTACACTGTTTAGCTATTAGCTTTCCTGTCCAAATGTACAAGACACAGAGCAATTTCCAGGTCATATGCAACATAGCTTTTTATCTTACATTTCATAATTGAAATGACAAAGCAATAACATTATTGTGTGTTTTTACAAGACTATAGAAGTGGTTACATCAGTTGATTCTGCATTTGGTTTATCTTTGCTTTCTCCCTTCTCCCTTCTCCCATCTACAGTTTTTCATTGTAAAGGTAATACTCATATGTTAAGATTTAAGAGTATCTAGGATGACCCCAGCTACTTCCCTCCATAACATTTCCCCTCCACTTTTCTTTTCCTTTACTGACTGAGCCACCCTAGTAATGTGTTTTCATTGCTAAAGAACTCTGGTTCTTCCACCATATAACAGTATGATATTTTGGCTGTGGGGGACCTGAGGAGAAGGATCAGGAGCCCCGCTTAACTTAAACAATTTGTGGCACTTAAGGCATTTTGAAATTCAAAAATAACAAAATATTTTATTTAACATAGAGGGAAAAGGTCAGATGAAATCAGAGATTGAAATTTCTAAGGTAAAACCAGTGCATGCACAGACTTTAGTGCTTATGTTTCAGGCTAATGAGAGTTTCTTAAGCTTTTCACAGTGGCTTAAATCTTTATGTTGAGAGGCTTTTCATCCAGTGTTTCCACCCAACACATAACAAGCTTTCTTTTAGTTTTATCTTTTGATTTCCAGAAGGCTGGTACATTCTTTCCAGTACCAAAACCCCTTCTCTTGAAATACCAGTACTCATTTTGAGTTTTTAATTTACCCTTTACATTTCTAAAGTCAGTTTCTAACCCAACCAAACCAGACCAGGAATCTCTATTCTTCAGTGCTACCACCCTATTTGACTGGGTAGAAAAATTCCTTCTGACTCTAGAAAACCTATCCCCTTTTCTTGGCTTGAATAGTAGACTGCAACTACCCATTTCCTTGCTAACTTTCTCCAGTTCTCCTGTCTGTGTTAAACTTCTCTCAGTCAGAAACTGTCAGTATTCTGTATTTCTCAGCTAAATGACAAACTAAATTCTCCTCAGTATCCAGTTCAGAAGTCTTTTTCAGCTTGATACTAATCAATCATATCCCTTGGAACAGCCCGCCACTCAGGGATGACTGAAGAATTAACTCTTTACAGTCCTATATCTGTTTCTACAACACTTCTAAGCTTTTAAAAGTGCTGTCCGTCACAATATCCCATTTTCAAAACATTTTATGCATATCCTAGTATATGTAATCACTGATATAAGGCAGAGTGTGTTTGATTAGGCGAATTGTGCTTTTCTTCCCCCATGACCACAAATGTGTATACCTGTACATTTCATTCAATAGCCAACTCAGTAAATTCTGCTTTTGAATGTACTTTGACAGCCTGACAACTGGTATTACAAAACCCTAGCTAGGAGTGGTATATTACTTTTTAGTTGGATTTATTTCATTCTATCTCAGAGCCCTAGGGGTGGGGTGAAGATTTAACTCAAAATTAAATTCCAGCAGGGAACCTTTTAATATGGGGAGGGGGGTCAGAATGGAGAAAAAATTACAGGGTTTGGGCTAAGGAGAGAGTGAGCCACCGGGAAAGTTCCATTTAAAAGGAACATGGTGATTTTAAAATGCATTGGTCGTGCTTGACAAGATACATATGGGCATATTTGAAAGGCAAGCAGAAACAAGAATAGTACAAACCAAGCAGAAATGGCAATTTAGAAGAATTAAATATACCCTGAGCCTTTATACGGGTACTACTAAAGGTTTTAAAAAATAAATTTAACTAATACTATCATTTTATCCAACTCCATGCACAAGGCCTACTGAATTTAGTTGGTGTTACTCCATAGTAAGTGTTTTGGAGTTCAGCCTTAGTTCCTTATCTAAAGACATTTTTTTCCTATTTGGTTGAGTGTGTGCACTGGTTTAAATTTTTGTTGACTTTTCTATTGCCAGCATCTCTGAAAACCTCACCATAATTCCATGGAGGAGCAGAGACCCCGATATAACTGCAAGAAAGATCTTCAGGTTAGATGGTCTGGAATTGCCACATTTTAGATATAAACATTTATTCACAGGCGCTTCTCTTGTTCCACATTTGGTGGTTTGATGGTGTTAAATCAAAAATGGTGAGTGCTCTCCTCACACACACATACACACACATATAGGATGAAGGTACAATGTAGCTACTGGAACATCTTTAACCAATACAGCAGTATGGCTAGTAGGGATGTATCAAATCTTCAGGATGAATTCATATTTTTAATCTGTTTTGCTGGCTTTAAGCAATGGGGGGAAATCCATTTTATAAAATATATTATATTTTGCAAACACAAATTAACCATTCTTAAGGCCTTGGCTGGCTCAGGTTTGTCCTTGACTCTTGTTTTCTGAAGTGCAGTGCTTAAATATGGCTGCATCAACTGTCTTCTAGAATGGCAGGGAATGGACCAACAAATCCTTAATGAAAACCAATGGCCAGAAATGCAGTTGTCATGTGATTTAGTACACATAATCTCCATAGAAATTTGAAAGCTTATGCTCCATGAATCCCACATCAATATCCTTATGATTACTTCAAATGCTACTATAGGTAGCAATATATAATAAATAAATTCTGTTAGAGGTACCCTGCTGTTGTAGTATTTAATGGCTGAAGTATTAAGGAAATGAGATCTGTATGTACCATGTGAATAATGCAAATTAGTAGGTTCTTATGCATCCAGAGATAAGAAAACACTGCTTTCTACTTACGAAATACTAAACTATGAAAAAGCAGTTTGGACTTACCCAAGCCACCATTGACATGGCAGAGGGCAGGCAAGAGAAGGGCACAGTTTCAGAGCCACTCGGCAATGGGTGTACGCACTGTGCACTTGTTTGCAGTGGCCAGGGGAGGGAGAAGTGGGCTGTGGAGCCTTAAAAAGCTCCACATTCTTGGAGCTCACCTCTTCTCCCTGGCACCCAAGCAGGAAGCTTCCCACTCACTGATGTTTATGTACCGTATATATGCTTATGTTGAGTTTATTAGTCTATGTTTATTACGTAATTCCTCACAGCTGGTGAGGGAGGAGGAGCCTGTTGGGGAGAAGTCCAATCAAGGTCATTGGACTCCCCCAGGTTAGGGCCTCCTTATGAAGTGGCTGGCAGACCCCAGCTGATGAATACAAAAGAGGTTTGCAGGGCTGGGTGTCTTGGTGCAGGCCAAGGAAGGTTTATGCCTCCTATGATACCCCAGGTGGGACACCTCTCTCAGGACTGGAGCCCAGTAGTAAGGGAACCCATGGGCTTGGCAGGGGACTGTCACAGGCTCCCCAGGGTGCTGTTGGGGTTGGGTTCAAATGGTCAGCTGACCACAATATGCAAGCCCCCACCCCCATACCCAGCTAACACTTGTTGAGTTTATGTTAATAAAAGCTGCGGCCATTTTGTTAAGCCAAAGTTCTCTGTGTACACGTCCCTCTTGAGCCCAAGATGCCCAGTCTGCAAGTCAATATGACTGGGGAAGTTGTTTGGTTTTGGTAACTGAAAACAAAACAACCCCAGAGTTCTAGAGGCATGGAGCATTGTCTTTCAGCTGCCAAAAACAAGCTAATGGCTTTTACCAAATCTACCCTCCCAAAAAATCTCCTCTTTCTTGTCATCCTCTGAAAAATGAATGTTTATAATGGAAACTTTAGCTGAAGCTAAATGAATGACCTATCATTATGGCCATGATGTATCTGGCATAGAATAATGGACTCGGAATTCACCTAGAACTGACTCAATCACTCAAGAATTCTGCACGTTCTTCGTGAAACTGAGGGTTTGTTGTATTTTTATAAATCTGTGAGAAATATTAAACTGAGATGTTGTGGGTCAAATGACACATGATTCTAGAGATCCATGATTATATCTCCCCATGTATACTTCAGCTACCAGTAGTAGCCAGAATAGGAAAAGTGGCTGCTAGACTGGGGGCCCAGAACTGTGGAATGGAAGTATTATCTCTTACACACACACCATTTCCTCCATCAACCATCCCAGTCTGTTTTTAATGGGGAAGGGGAGGGGGGGAAGCAGCCATACCTATTGTGCCTGTCTTCTATCTTCAACAATCAAAAACATACCAGCAACATTTTCAAGAGGGAAAACCAGTGCATCAGTCCTGATCCATATTACTGCTCCCAGCTGCATTTTGTGGCTCTTTGCCAGGGAAATCTGATTCCAGATCCATGTAGTTAGTGGCCATGGTTGAGCATGGCTCTCAAGATCACTGTACTCATTGCAGTAGAGCTTGCTTGCAACCCTAATGTCAAAGGAGCTCAGAATGGTTCCAGTTCACAGTTGACCTTTTCCAGTGGCCACTTCAGACCTTTGAGTCTCCTGCCTCCTGCCTAGAGAACTGTGGGAAGTGTCATTTTTGTCAGTTTTTACGGGGGGAAACTACAAAGCTGAACTATTTTTGAAAAGTAGACTTTTCTTATGCTGATTGTATGAAAGCACGTTAAATTTTACTAGAGAATTCAGCATGAACTCTATGGTCAATAAGCTCTGAAAAACAAGGGTGCTGAAGGTGTGATAGCCAGGCATTTGTAAACCATGATAACGTATGATGTTTTCAAGGATTTTGAGAAAATTTTTCTAGCATAACTTTATGATTGCACCAATGACTACAATTCCTGCCCAGTGTTAGGCAATTTGGATAGGCAGAAATCTGAACAGACCATCAGGAAATGCCACGCATAAAATGTATAAAATTTATAAGGGGATGTATTCATGATTACATTGGCACATTTGCCAGGAGACTTTTAAATATTACATCCACTACTTAGAAAAGAATTCCAAGCACTTATTTGGCAGTGTCTCAGAGTCACTGTGATGTTTAAATCAACCTATAGTTTCTAGGCAATAGTTTTTGAAGAACTATTGAATAAGAAGTCTGTTTTAAGATTATTCTCCACATGTGCATGTGGCCAAAATACAGGATTTCGTGAAGATTTATTTTATCTTTCCACTCCTCTTCACTTGTTCATTTTTGATCAGTAAATACACTCTAGTTAAAAGCAGAACAATTCTTAATTAATCCTGTAGAGGTAGAGGCTTGTTAGAAACATTCCCTGGAGTCCTGCAGGCTATTATGAGAATCCAACAATTCTTATTCTAAGACCTTGCCATTTCTTTTATTTTTGTTAAAATGATTATAACGGTTGCAGGCCAAATTACACAGAAAATTGGAGACCAATAAATTCAATAATTGCACTCATCATCAGTAATCAGGAGTTCTCATTTGGTGAGACATATAAAAAAATTAAAATAGGAATGGTTACTTAATTAAGGAACTGGCAATCCAAGATACACATGTACCACTGGAATACATTACAGTTTATTAAATAGAAATGTAGCTACAAAAAACAAAAAAAGTTTCCTTAGTTCTTATCAAGATCATGCACAAGAGAGGGGGAGTGTTGAGGGGGGGGGTTGACCGCCCTCCCCCCCACAAAGATTAAATAAAATAATACAAAAGGCTGCTCGTTGAATCAATGAAAACCCATTAAAATGGTATGTGATAGAAAAATAATAGAAAAGAGTTTAAAAATTCAATAAGAGAAAGAACTAATTAAGAAGTTTCATGAAGGTTCTGGAATATATTGTAAATACAAACACACCCTTTAAAATTCCTGTGCATAGGCCTGGTTCTTATGCAAAGAAGATAGCTAGAAGAAAACATTATAGGCAAAAAAAGACTTCACATACAAACATTCTACCAGATGATTACCTTTCTGTACAACATTAATGATAGCATGCTTCCTCAGACTCAGTCTAGGAATGGGTTTGCCTAAAACAAGTAATTTGAGAAGGGCCAGTTTGGTGTAGTGGTTAAGAGCAGCAGTTTCTAATCTGGTGAGTCGGGTTTGATTCCCTGCTCCTCCACATGCAGCCAGCTGGGTGACCTTGGGCTCGTCACAGCACTGTTAGAGCTGTTCTGATTGATCAGTAATATCAGGGCTCTTTCAGCCTCACCTACCTCATGGGGTGTCTGGTGGGGAGAAGAAAAGGAAGGTGATTGTAAGCCGCTTTGAGACTCCTGGTAAAGAAAAGTGGCATATAAGAACCAACTGTTCTTCTGCTGCTTCTTCTAATCTGGATCAGGTCCAAATGTGATTTTATCAGGCCTGGCATTCTGTTCCAGTTTTTGTTACTCCCTGTGGAAGCCTTTAGCAACATTATAAGACTTGGAGGGATCATTACACCCCACTTCCCATCCCTGCTAAGGAACCCAGCGTTAGTGTCCAATCCAGGCCATGAGAAAGGACCTGCAGATAAGACCACAAGATCATGGGGGCAGATCCATTTATATGGGAGCAGGATGACAGTGGTCAGCCAAATGAACAGGTAGTTAAGTAACAAGATTAACTGGACAGGAGCTGCAAATAGGTCCCTGACAATTTGTTCCTTTCTATAGTCTAATGGAATTTTTTACCATCCTTGGTGTCAGCTTGAAGTTCTCCAAATCTGAATAACTTATTTTGCTTATTATGCAAACTGTTTACTAATTATGTATATCAAGCACATCAATAGTTGTGTTACTAGCCATTTCCTTTACATCTTCTGTTCACTACCATTGAAAAGGTAGGAAAAAATTGACTCTGTGCTCATGTCAAGATTTGTTCAGGTATACTTCTGAGACAATAGCAAAGCTTATATGGGAGAAAGAAAGACAGGGCAAAGCACTGTGCCCTGTGGCATCTGATTTTCATTGGTATGTACTCAGCAGTTGTTCAATTAAAGTACCAGTAGATATTCCTCTGTAGGAAGTTCTTTATTTGTCCCTGACCCAGAAATTACAACTGATACAGAATGTGGCTGCGCAGCTCCTCACTAGGTCATCTTGTAAGGCCTGTGTCCAGCTGTTACTGAGACAGATGCATTGGTTGCCAGTTTGCATCTGGATCAAGTTCAAGGTAATGTTTTTTACCTTTAAGGTTATACATGGCCTAAGTCCTATCTATCTGCAAGACCACTTATCTACTTATGCTTCTCACAGGGCACTTCTTTCTGTGGGTATGAAATTGTTGTTGGTCCTGGGCTCCCGGAAAATGTGCCTGGCCTCGACCAGGGCTTTTTTGGTCCTGGTCCCGACCTGGTGGAATGAGCTCCCGGAGAAGCTGAGGGTCCTGTTGGAGCTCTCTGGGTTCCGCAGGGCCTGCAAGATGGTGCTGTTCCACCAGGCTTTTAGTTGAGGCTGGGCCAAATACCAGGTTAATAAGAGTGGGTCCTCCCCCAACCTTTGTAAAATCTGGACACCTCCTCTGGGGCCAATCATCATTCCTGATTTACATCTAATGAGATACATGACCGGGAAAAGAGGCAGAATTGCATTTTGCGTTTTTATTGGGGTTTCTTCACATCGGAATCCTTGTAAGGTGTGCTGTGGAGTGGAACAAAACCTAGCCAAGGTGATCAAGATGTTTCAAACCCTTATAAATCGTTGGAAGAAGACTACCATTGGGATCGTCCTGCTTACCTGGGGAGGACACTGGCTGTAAGGAAATCACTGGACAAGATAGTTGCCAACCCAGCTTTTCACTTGCAGGAATGTTTCACACTTGGGTGGTGAAGGATGGGGCCAGCAACAAATGGTAAAGTGAAAGCCATTAATCACTAACATAGACAGTTTTATTTCTCCTATGTTTTTGTGAACTACAACTGAATTCCAGGAGACTGATTGGCTGTTTTAGCAAAGAATTATCACATGGCTGTATTTGGATGACATGACACAGTTTACTAATTTAATAGAATTAACTTTTGCTATATATTCCCACGGTCATGATGGTAGTTCTTTGTCTGAGGAAGAGTGCTTGCACTCGAAAGCTGAATAAATCTTTGTTGGACTTAAAGGTGCTACTGGACTCTGCTTTAATCATAACATAACAGAGAGAACAATTGTAATACTGGGAGATCTCAGGTCCCACCTGCATGTTGCCAACCCTAACAAAAGCCACATGACTGCAGAGGGACTTGTGAAAGGTGTGCAGTTGTGATTTTCTTGACAGTATCTCCAAAGGTAAAATGTCATTCAGGCAAAAGAAACAGAGGGAGGCACATTTGTGTCCTTGTGGAGGTTCAGCCTTCTTGCTGTGCTCATTTTCCTGTCCTCTGCTGCCTCTACAGTCTCCTCATTCTCCCACTGCCTTTTCTTACCAGTCTCATAAATATCCAAGATTGTCATTTAAACTATATGAAGAAAAATCAATTGCTACAACTATGTATTTTTAATGACACACTCCACAAAGCATGATGAACCTTTAAAGCTATAGTGAGGCCATAAATGCGATACTGTCTTCATAACATATCACATTATGCCTATAAAATGTTATTTAAACAGATTGCTTTGGAAGGAAACCACCTTTATTATGACATTAGTCTCATGTGGATTTGTAAAGTGTAGTGACTAACCATGACAGAAGAGAATATTATTTTACTAAAAACACTATCAAGCAAAACAGGCAGTAATAATAAATGAAACTTTAAAAAAAGAACTGCATCAAAAATGTTTGCTTTTGATTAATAAGCTGCCAATGTCTTACTTATAATCTGGGGATACAGGACCATCCTGTTTATCTTTATTTTCATTCAGATCTGAATTGAATACCTAGAAAATTGAATCGATACACTCGGAAAGCAGAACTGTGTCATGTGCCCTTTAATAAATGAATTATAGACTTGGGGCCTTTCCAGATGAGGAAAAGCTCACTAATTTGCTATTAGAGCTCTATTACCACTAAGACACATCCATGACAGGTAGGGAACCATATCCCTAACTAACCAATGAAGAAATAGCTTTATCACTGGGAAAGAGCGGTCACCATTAAGGGCGGCCACCGATTGAAGAGGTGGCTGGAGCCACCAAAGCAGAACGTGGCACCTGGGCATCATGGAGGGCGAGACCGGAGGGCGCCTATTTAAGGCGTCACGTGCATCGGCCCGTCCTCTCTTCCCCGGGCGCCGTCGGGACAGCTTCCCACCCTCCCTCCCTGTTTATAAACTTATGATTATGTATGTTTAAGTTTATGGTTAATATAGTCACAGCTGTGAATTAGGGAGCACAAGGAGGAGCCCATTTGGCAGGGAGCCAGCACGTTCACTGGACTCCCTGAGGTGTTGGGGGGTCTCATTAAGAGACTGGCCAGTAAGAGCACGGCTGATCCTGCTGGGTGGCCACAAGCTCGAGGCCAAGCAACTGAGGGGCCCAAATGTGATGGGCGTCCGTTGGGTCCTGGTAAGGTTGCTTCCCAGGTGGAGAGTCCCTGAGTCAAGGGGCCAACCTTCCCGGCTGGGAAAGGCGGTCCCAGGGCGCCTCTGGGCTCCAAAATTGTGAGCAGCCGGATGGCTGTGGGGTATGAGTCTGCTTCCAAGTGCTCCAAATTTCGGGCCAACCCTCTGTTTTGGGTTGGACGCAATAAAGGCTGTGGCCAAGTTCATGCCATCCAGAGAGTTGTGTCTTATTTGGCGTAGTTGCCAGCCTGCGAGTCAAATGCTTATATTCCTGGCTCTCTATTTAACTTCTAATGTTGCTTTGGGAGGCTTGGGCTGATTTGAAGCAGATTTGGTTCTGAGACTATTTCCAAATGCCTGTTAAGGTAAGAAGCATTGGAGGACATATGAGGGAGCCTGCTAATTTGACATTAGTTCACTGTTTCCTGCATGTTCAGAGCTTCTGCTAGGAGAAATAAAAATGGTGTACAGTTCCAACTGGAACACTGTCACACATCTTCGAATCCTCCTGGTTCTGGGAATCAGGAGACACCAGAGCACCAGCTGTGCTCAACTCCCAGCTATGAAGCTCCCAGAACCACAGTCGTTTTTAATCTAAGCAATTGTTAAATGTTACTTGCAATGCTCTTAATTGCCTGGAGCAGTGTTCATGTGGTCTTTTAGATCCAGTTTGAGCTTCCAACAGCAGATAATTATTTCTGAGCTGACACACAGCTTTGTTGCCCATCCATTTTCCATTTGCATTTTCGTTGTCTAATGATCCTCTTCTATCAGATGTCATTAAAGTAAATAAAGTTCTAGAGGACTGCAGACCAATTCTACTACAGGAAGTGATGCAAAACCACATCAGAATAAAGGAACTGAGAACTTACCTGAATTTGGTGAGATCCTAACTCATTTCAGAGTTGTTGGAGATGTAGTCAGCCTTGCTCAGTTGGTTTCCTGATCCAGACTAGTGTGATAAAACCCTTGTGCCATGGCAGCACAGGGCAAATCTCAGGGCACATCTAGAGGGTCAGGAACCAGACCACCCAGATTCCGGTAAATCCAAAGGTAGAACCATAATTTTTTGAATACAAAACAAAAAGAGAAGACAACAATTTGTCTGACATTTCTGTGAAAAAGGCTAGGTCTACAAGTGATTCCGAGAGCTGGAAAGAAAAGCAATACTGGCATTAGAATGGAAGATGCTGGGAGTGGAGCAAAGGAAATCTCATCAGCTCCATTCTTTGCTCCTGCTTTCGCACATTCTTTCTGAAAGAAGTACCACACCATCAGGATGCTTTTTAATAGGCCAGTCAGCAATTGAATAGTGTAAGTATGCTTTGAGATGTGTGTTGTGTAGGCATTTCCTTTTGCAAGATGAAGGGATTTTAATTGATGTTTAAGGCCCATTGAACACTGCAGAAAGCCATGAGGGGATGGACAGTGGACATGGTGGTTGCAGCCTGAATTTGGATTGCTGTTGTAGGAAAATATAACATGGATACCGGAGGAAATAGGGGAGAAATCAAGTTGCCTTTCAATAGATGTCTGTCCAAGGCCCACTCCACACAGTGGCAGCTTTATGCTCTGCAGTTTACTGTGTCCCCACGGGAAACACATTTCAGCGCTGGATCCACTCCAGCACTGAAATGTGTCTCCCCAGGAAACAAAGCAGAGGTGTTATAGTGCCACCGTGTGTGTGTCGGAGGGGGGGGAGGGCAGTCGCAGGGTATTTTTAATTTTGCAGAAAGGTGTGATTGCGTTCTACTTTCCTGAAAAATAAAAATGAATGTCCTGGTCTGCACCACAAAGCCGACTGGGGCATTCTTTGCCCCCTCTAGGCCACCATAGGGCAGGCCCTGTTGGCCCTGCAGTAAGGGAACTGGGAAGAATCCTTGCAACTGAGGATGTTATCTTCAACGGGCCTGGGAGGGGGCCTGCCTGGTGGCTACATCATAAAAAAGCAAGGATTAGCCCCGCTTCTATATGACCACCTTCTCGGGCTTTTCCGCCCGTGCAGAATTCCTGGCCCCTTCCCTTCTCAAAGTATGTCAGAATCCTCCTCTCAAAGGCCCTTTTCACTGAGCATCAGCCAAAGGAACTGTTATACACTGCTTCCATTTCCTCATTTGATTGTAATGGTGCGCTGCTTTATTCTTTTCCAGCTGTAAGCCACCTTGTGGCTGTTTTAAACTGAGAGTACAGGTAATGAACAGCTTACATGCATAGTTAATACATTCTCACTATTACAGAATATTTTAAAAGAAAGTTGGAAGTCAAAGCAATGATGAAACACATTTTCAGAGATTAATACCCTGAAATATTCTTTTGAAAAGTATTGGCAATCATCCACGGTTCTGGAATGCTAAGGGGAAAGATGCAATTAATAACAATTTGATTTATCTGTTTTCTATAAGCTAAGCATTTATTCTAGTATCTTACAAGATATTCATCTAACGGAATAGAACTGGATGTGCATGGAAGTTTGTTGTTTATAATACTACAAGTTGTAAAGCTAATTTCAATTAACCTCAGGGTGTGCATATCAATTAGAGATGGACCAAAGCAATATGTACATCTTGCTGCTGTAGTAATAAATGTTCTCCCAATTGTACACTGACTTATAAATGTCAAATACAAAATGTAGCTTTAAAAAAGAAAAAGGAATAGTAAAAGGGGAAGCCTTATAAATGTTTCTATAATCATACTGCTTTCAAAAGGGTCTGTCTGTAGTAATGAACTACGAGATTGTACTAAAACTGGAGGGAAATGAAAGGTGGAAATGATCTCCAATGAAGAGTAGTTTCCACTGGGGACTCCACTGGCATTCAGTTGTCTCATTTAATTATCAGTTTTCTGATTCAACCATTATTCATGAACTTTGCCTTATTCTTAAAGAGCCTTGAGCTTTGCTTGCCAATGTTATGGCATATTATAAAGTGTAGTTATGCAGTGGGAGGTTGGGGGGGATAATGCATTGCTCTTCATTGCTGGCGTGCATTTTGCTTTGAATTTATCAGCCTCTAGAAGAATGCACAACCCTTTTCATGTAAGCCAGAAAACCCAGCTTGGTTTTGTTTCTGCACTGTGATTGCATTTGACTGGTGTCAAACACTTCTGCATTATTTAAGTAAAATACAAGCTGACAAAATTGTGCAGCACATAACACTGATTTGTGTGGGGAGCAAGTTGGAGTAATTTGCATGAGGAACTGCAGGAGTTCCCATTCGATTGCATCCCATTCTGAAAGAATGTTGAGGAAAACATTGCAGGAATAAAAGGGATCTTTCAGATGTAGGCAAGAAATTCTGGAGTGGATTATGATGAATTTTGGCAGTAGTGGTTTGTATACCCCATGCAGAAGCATGCACGATCCTGTTTCTTTTGTCACCTTTAAATACAAGGCTCAGTGTTTTAGCTGCAATGTACGGCTAACCTATTAACACGTGGTCTATTAAAAAAAAAAGTAATCAGGGCAAGGAAGGAAACTTAGATCTCAATCACTTACCAGCAAAAATTTACTTTGTGTCAGCCACATCCAGTACTCTGATGCAAAACTGATGATGAGGGTAAGGTGACCAGATTTGAACATTCGTAAAGCAGGACACCATTGACCGGGGGGGTCTTGATTAAAAATTTGGCCTATATGGAGCAACAAAAATGTTCATAGAATGCATAGAAAGCAAAAATAGTATTGTAATATATATATTTTTACCTGTAATATAAGTACAATTTGCCAGGTGCCCCAGATGTCCCTCCAAAAGTGGGACAATCTGGTCACCTTTGATAAGGGGAGACAGACTTTTAAGGGGAAAGATATACCAAGTAGAATGTGTAGCATTTAGATTTGCAAATGGCCTTTGGTTTTATGTTAGGTGTTTTGTTGAATAAATCAGCTATTTGGGAGAGCCACTAAATTCATTGTCTGTTGACTGCACACTGCTACCCAATAAAGTCCATCCCACCTAACCTGAAAAAATGCCCCTCTTGGTTTGTCCCCAGCCCTGCTGTTTTTAAAATCATATTTGGAATCTTATTTACAATTGTTAGTCTTTTCATCTGTGTCACTCCTACAAGATCTTCATGTGTCCCTATGGCATAATCTCTATGTGTCTAGTTGTTGCAAAGCACATTGATTCAATGCACTCATACTTTTAAAAAAGTGTTCATGTGGAAGCACCCCACAGAGAAACCTCTGAGCACATCACGCTTCCTTTAAAAAGCACAAATTTTCTTCTAAGCCATTGAATGCCATTTATAACAGCAATAATCCAGAAGAAATTGGTCATTAATGAAGTTAACAACCAGTTTTTTGGAGTGTAAGTTGCCACTGGCATCACCCCAGGTCATTAAGTCAAAAACTATCACTAGTTAATAATGATGGATTTTATTTTTAAAAAATATTGCTTAAATACTAAATTGGCACTTGATATGCATTTAGATAAGCCGAGGAACACATTTAAGATGAAATTTCCCCTTTTATCAGCACAGGCATCTTATTAATGCTTGTTAGAACTTTATCTAGCTCATAAAAATGAATGTAGGACTTAACTCAGTGAACTGACATCTATTGTATACTTTCATCTGTTTTACATGAGTAGCTGTATGGCTTCTAGAGGAGAGTCATAGCTCAGCGGTAGAGCATCTGCTTGTCATGCAGAAGGACCCCAGTTCAATCTCTGATCTCCAGTGAAAAGGATCAGGTAGTCAGAGTTGGGAGAGAGATATTAGAGAGCTGTTGCCAATCAGAGCAGAGTAATGGCCCTTGATAGAACAACTTCATATGTCCCTAGATTCAAATGGTCAGAAGTAGCACAATAAAATCAAAGTCCAGTAGCACCTTTAATAAATCTTTGTTGGTCTTAAAGGTGCTTCTAGACTCTGATTTCATACGTCCCTGTTGTAATTCCCAATCCCCCCCCCTGATTTTCTCCTAAAATTCCATCTCCCATTACATTAAATAGGGTCCAATACAAATGATCGGACATACAATGAAACATTATTATTAATAATAATAATTTCTTAGGCTTAGTACCAAAAATAGAGACAATAAAATAATAACTGGCATTGTCTGAATAGCTCATCCATCCCCTTCCCCACATAGGCCTATTCAGTACAGGAAATTCAGTGTAGGAAAGTGCACTACAGAAAAATACATGGAAGAAAAATGGGAATTGATTACATTAGAGGGGTAAAGTGAGATACAGAGGAATCCAAATAGCACATGGCATCACTGCTGTAAAAGGTAGCATTTTGCCATATGTGTGAGAACTGAGAAGGCATCAGGAATGTCCTGTTTATTTTAAGTGAGTCTTTCACCCTTAGCACTGGCAGAGCTGCAACACAGAGGTTCACTAAGGAAGAAATATAAAACTTTTAAATATCAAAAGATAATCTTTTTGCCACTAATTCAGTTCTTATAGTAATTTTGTTGTTTCCTATCTCCTTAATAAAAATGTGCATTGGGAATGTAACTACTCACAATCTAACCCAACTATATGCCATGTATTCACTTTGAAAGGGTACTTAATGTGGATGAGATCATCACCAGTGTTTGGCAGTTTTCAGGGAAATTCAGGCATCCTCAAGGTTTTGGTTCACTTTTTGCTGCAATTTGCCTTAAGCCAGGGTCCATTGTTAGTAGAAAGCAGTTCATTCAGTCCATATTAACCAGCCAGCCAGCCAGATGCTCCCATTTCATAGTGCCATCCCTGATTGGTGGTTGTATGCATCATACTCAGTACTGTGTCTCTGTTTAAATGGCTGTCAAGTTGGTGCCAGCTTATGGTGACCCCAGCAAGAGTTTTTCAGGAAGTGGTTTGCCACTGCCTTCCTCTGCAGGTCTCCCTTCCAAGTGTCAGTCCTGCTTAACATCTGAAATTTGACAAGGTCTGTCTATGGCCCATTATGCACGGAATGGAAAGTCTGCATTCGGGGTGGAATGGCGGCGGCTAAAATCACCAATTATGCATGCTGCAGGCGGCAACCGGTGCAGAGTCAACGTATGCCGCCAAAAAAGCCACATTAGCGAGATGCGGAAGAAAGTGGAGCTTCCTGGGACCAGGGCGAAACCAGAAGCAACTCTGGAGTATCTGCGTGCATAATCGGATACTCTGGGTTTTGCCGCCGTTGTGTTCCGTCCCGTGCATAATCGGTTTGCTTCGCTTCTTCCTCCTCCTCGTTCTCCATGCCACCGTTTCAGCGGCCGTGCATAAATGTCTAAGGCAGGCTACTTTTTCTCCCATTTACAACATTATCCTGAGTCTACCTGATTATGTTTTAAGTGGTGATAAATGAAATGTTTTGCAAAAAATATGGTAAAGGTTAAGTCAGTCTTCAGCCTCCTGTACTTTACCTTAAATACTGACAGGAGGCTCATGTGCTGATACAGCTTTAGCACACTATTTCTGTTTAAAGATAGACACACACACACTGTTTGTCTGCCTCACAAATCCAATTGTGGGGAAGAACAGAGGGGAAGGTTATCACCCAAATTTGATGCACCAGCTCTGCAAGAAGGAATTTTAATGGCCTGTAAAACATGGACCCTAACTCCTTTCTGTGTGCAATTTAATGGGGAGGATCCCTTGAGTGAGGGCATGGCCCCTGAAAATGTCATTTAGTTAGATGGAAAAGAAAGATTAATGCTGTAAACGACCCCTGCAGAATGGGGACTTTCTCAGATGTGCCTGCAATTTGGAAAAGACAAAATTTAGGAAGCAAAACAAGCAATCCTTAGATTTATTTTTATCCTGTTGAGGGAAAGGAAAGTTTGTGTGAAAATGAATTTCTCATTGAAAGCAAAGTAATAAATATTATAGGGATTAATTAATCTAAACTATTGTAATTGTATTTAAGAATTCAAGAAAAAACTGTTGTAAAGAACATACATTGGCTGTAGACAACATTAATAATAATCTGCTTTGGTTTTGAAAATGTAACGGTACTATGTGACCAACTACCATATTTGCTAGAAAAGATACCCCCCCCCCCAAAATAAGAGAAAGCAAAATGTGGTAAAGAATATCCTTCCATTTAAGATGCTCCACTCTCCATCCCCAAACCTTCTAGCATGCACCAGAAGGTGTAGGAACAGTGAGGAGGTTGCTCACACTCACACCCCAGAAGCACACAAAGCCTAGTGAGAGGTGGCATGCTCCTCTCTTTCCTTCTGTGGCTACTATGGAAGTAGAAGGAGGTGCCCACCAGATGGCTTGTCAAACTATAAGCCAACCAGCTCTGGGGATGGCATGTTTTTCTCTCTGTCTCCATGGCTACTACAAAGGTAGAAGGAGAGAGGCAGCCAACAGCTGGCTTGTCAGACTCCAAGGAGCCCAGTGAGGAGGGCGGGTGCTTCTGTCTGCCTCTGCAGCTTCTGCAGAAGGCTCTAAGGTGAGAGACAAGAATGCTTATTAAGTATATACATGAATGGAAGATGACACCACCTTTTTGCAAATTCAAATAGAAAGTTCACCTTTCCTTCAGGTAAATATGGTATTTACCAGCACCATTATACTGACAAAGAGCTGTTTTATATGCACCCAGGAATTGGGCATGTTGTGTGTGGGTTTTTCTTTGAACAGTAGTCTACCATGCCCATTTCTAAACTGTTTTTGAAAGTCTCTCATATTAAAGCTTTCTTGCTGAATAGTACAGAAGAATTCCTGTAGAAGTTTGCTATAAGATCACAGTACTTGAGCCATGGTTCTTTGAGAGAAACAAATTCTCCATCAGCTACATTTTTACAAGCTTTAATACAAAGATGGCCAGTCTGGAAGTGTCTGTAAACATGTCGTTCTTCTCTTGCTTGTGGATGCTGTTTGTGGATGTACAGGATGCTGTTTCCGTTGGCTGCAGAGGAAAGGACACGCAGTAATGGGTTTAAACTTCAAGTACAACGATATAGGCTAGATATCAGGAAAAAAAAATTCACAGTCAGAGTAGTTCAGCAGTGGAATAGGCTGCCTAAGGAGGTGGTGAGCTCCCCCTCACTGGCAGTCTTCAAGAAAAAGTTGGATACACACTTTTCTTGGATGCTTTAGGATGCTTAGGGCTGATCCTGCGTTGAGCAGGGGGTTGGACTAGATGGCCTGTATGGCCCCTTCCAACTCTATGATTCTATGATTCTATGATATGTCTTCAACTTTGTTGACTGAAATGGGGAAAAGGAAACAAATCATACTATATGATATAAATAGAATTACTGGGGGTAATCTATAATCAATGCTGCCTGCTCTCAAATAACTGTTACTTTCATTATCGTTGTTAGTTCTAATTGAATGTCTCACAGAGGATGTAAAAAATAAGGCCTAGATTGATGGTGCAAAATCGGGGGGAAATATTTTATTTTATTATTTAGTTAAATTTTCAGAAATTCCCTACATGTTTCACCAACAGGCTTCGGCAGAGGAATCTGTTTGTCAAAGTAAAAGATCTTTTATAGAGTAAAATATCAGTAGGTTACTCTTTTTGAAGAACTACTGCAGGATGAAGAGATTCCCCAATGAAGCCTGTTGGCAAAACATGTAGAGAATTTTTGGAAATTTAGCTGAGTAAAAAAATATTGTTACCTGATTTTACACCATCAGCCTTGACTTTATTTTTTACCTCCTGTGACTAGTGTGGCTCTTTACTGTCTTGCCCCAGAGGATGTCACAGCACCAGGACTCCTGGGGAAAGCAAGCATGATGATGACTGATCTTTCTCCACAAAAACAATTTTAGAGGCATCAAGTTATGTTTCCTATCCTAGGGAGTCCTGACACTTCAGACCCATATCTATAAGAACTGCCATTTCTTCTGAACTCTAGTTTGCTTGTCTTTACAGCGTCTAAGTACCCCTTCAAGTGCACTTTCTTCTCTGTGGGGCCCTGTATTCCTCCTCTGATATGTTGCCAACATTGTCATTTTGTGAGTCAGAAATACTTTCCTTCACATAGCTCAAGCCTTAGATTCCAGTCCTCGTCATCACTGCTGGACAGATCCATTATATTACGTTACTTGACTTTGATGTGTGTACCTTGCGCAATCACTACCTGAGGGTTGTTTGACGTGAAAGCCTCAGTACAAAACAGGAGATCAAAACATTCTCTTGGCTTAGTCACTGTCTTTTAAAGTTCATCATGCAACAAGATGCATCTTCTTCTCTTTTTCTTTGCTATACTGTTTTTGAGTATTAGAAATCTCTGCAGAAACTGAAGGATATTTGATTATTGGATAATATCCTTGTTGATAGATGATGATGAATGCATCAGGCTGAACAGCGTTCAGGCAGAATAGAATTTGCATATACAGGATGATGTGAAAAGCAAAAACTTAGAATGAAGTCCTATTCCGCCACTATAGAAAATTCTTATAGGACTCACTCAAGTTTTCTCATGATCCTCAAAGACTGTTTAAAATTGGTTAACAGTCATCTGTTAATTGCTTTATAATTTCATGAATGAGACACAATGAAGATTTTATTAATTCCTAAACAACCCTGAAGCACTTTAAAATACAAAAAGAACATCATTCTGGAGATCTAACTTCCACTCACTTATTGAGATTGTGGTTGTAGTACACATTGCTGCCATACCTGCAATATCAGTTGAATCTTTATATTATGAAAGCTTTCAAGAAATAACTATCAGTGTGCATCTGGCAGGTCGCATGAATGGAGTAATAGTGAATACCTGTAACAGTCATGAACCTTCAAAATGCCCAGTCTGTAAATAACTTTTTCAGAAATCTTCAGGATCTAGCTGGCTTACCAGTACTATTGAGCTACTAAATTTAATTTAATAATTATCATGAGGAAGACTTATGTGAGTTGGCTCTGTCTTTAAAATGTTGTTGGCTATGCATATCTAATACTTCCTTTACTCTTTAGAAACCCATGCTCACAATCAGAACATGGCAAAAATGTAGCACATCAGAGAATAAGGGCAATCACTGAAAGGACAATTGGAGACCTGCAGCTATGCTTAAGAGTGCCTCATTACATAGGCAGGGGACACATCAACAAACAGTTCCCAAAAGTTGTTCTATTGGTCATAATCTGCATAACTTGGCAATCGTTCACTCACTTCCAACTACAGAAAAGTATCCTGTGGGCATTAATGAACCGAATGATAAAATTCAGGGTTTGTTGGAGGAAGAAAGGGAAATTAATACAGCGGTGTAATAAATAGGCATATGTAAGTAAATGATTACCTTAATGGATACTAGTATAATGTATGCAAGTACTGAGGGCTTGATTAAACACAACTTACACAACTGAATATACTCTCTTGAGCAGTGTTATTTTTTGTAAATGCTAAATTGTAAGTATTTCCATTGTTAATGATAATGTTGAATATGCAATTCCCTAGGTGACTTTTAGCCTTTCAAGATAAGAATTCAAGTATTTTGTGTAGGGATGCTGCAGATTTCTTAGTGACTTAGTTTGGCAGTTAACCTTACATTGTTTGACAAAATAACACTGTGAGTTTTGGGGATATATTTGAATTGGATTGAGAAACTCAAACAGCTAGTTCGCAGCTGCCTGTGGGTCATTAACCCACTTACAGCTAATATGAGAATCACCTGGGTGTCAGATTTATGATTCACACAAACACATACCCTTAAAAACATCTACACATGAAGTTGCAAAAGGAAGAGGATAAAACAGGGATTCCCAGCCAGGGATCTGGGGACCCCTGAAGGTTCGCGGGAGCTCCAGATAGGGTCCGTGGTCCTTCCCTTCATGCCTTAGTGGACTCAGCTAAGGAATCGGCTGCTTCCATTGCTCCCCCTCCTGAGCATGAGTTATCTTGTGGTTTCTGTGCCTGAGAGGGGAAGGACCTGCATGCCTACTCCCTCCTTAAATTGCTGCCTGTCTTTCTTCCCTCAGTCCTCCTTGGGCCTGTCTGAAAATGTAGGTGGTGATGTCACTTCCAAGGGAGGTGTGTCAGGGAGGTGAGGCATCACTCCCAGGGCTCCTCAAAGTCTGAAAAAATTATTTCAGGGGTTCCTCCATGGTCAAAATATTGAAAAGGGCGGGGATAAAGAGACCATTTATCTTCCTTCCCCTCCAGGAATATAAGTAACTGGAAAGGAAAAATAACTCTCCTTTTCTCTGCAGTTCTACCCAACAGCTTGGGGTAGAAAGAAGATAAAAGAAATAAGTTGCGCTTCTAATGAAGTGCTCTCCCTTTCCCCCCACACCCATAATCTGGTGACTCGCTGCAAGCCTGGGCAGCAGTACAATTTCCAGGATGAACAATGCAAAGAACTTGCTCAACTGGGAGCCCACTCCTGATTCCACCCACCTAACCTCCAAAAGGCTTCGCTGGGTATAGAGCAAAATTTTCCCAGGTGGAGTTCAAAAGCAATTCTCTGCTGATCCTTTATAAAGTGGGGTCTAGCTTTTGATGCCTGCAAGTAGCCTGTTCCTCAAAAGAGGTTATAACAACCACACAGCTCATTGATTACTTAGCACTTGATCGCCACTAGCAAACAGGAAGCAAGCTGAACAGTTTGAGCATCCCTCATTTTGAGGCATAGGACTCAATGTAATGCATGTGCATGTGGAAAGAAAAATTCTAACTTAAAAAAATTGTTTTGTTATGAAGAATGAATTTGAAATTTCTGTAAGAAGCCCAACAGTGAGTATATTTGCACATACATGAGTGATAGTTGCCCTGTTCATATATTGCTGTGGATGCATTTACATCTTGCATGTATGTCAATGCACATGTGAAGAAAAATAAATTGTATACTGTACATAGCTTGTATGCACTGTATCTGTGGGCAGGGCTAAAGATAATGTATATCTGTCACACCCCCGCTGCTGCCTCCCGGCTCCCCGGGGTTGCTGGAGCAACCAGGGTCAACAGCCCAGCCAGATTTGAGGAATGAGATGGACCCGGGGAAGGGATGTTCCTGTAAGCTGACAGATAACAGACCTCAACAGGAGGAGACATCGGACACAGAAGAAGTGGCTGTACGTTTAAGACGAAGCCATAGGGTGGGGCTGACAGAACGCAGAAGGAGTCAGAGATTGCAGGTGAGCTGTCAGAAGCGATGGGGTTCAGCTGGACTCACGCCGGGAGAGGAGGGCTGAGTCATCCTGCAGGTGCAGCTCATTAGATGGGCTGCATGTAGGGAGACAGAAACAGCTAGCCAGTGTGGAAGCAATCTATGCGACTACCCCCTGGATCGGCTCTGCTATCGTGACCTGCTGCTTAATCCTTGACCCCTGGCTTCGGACCTGACGACGGATTTTGGTAAAGTGATTTGGCTTGTTGAACTCTAGGACTTTCTGGACTCAGACCTTCGGACTCTTTGACTACTCTTTGCCTGGCTCTACATTGTTTTTATTAGCTCCCAGTGACTTGGACTGAACGTTATCTCTATCTGGGCTGGCCGCCCAGGCCTCACCGAGGCAGCTGCTACCGGGTGTGGCCAGCTAGGGCAGCATAATATCTGAATTTTAAGTATTACATCGTGATCCAGTTTAGCATTTTAGCTCATTAGTAACCAAATATTAATCTTTTCCCATTATTTCAGTGTAGTCTTGTACATGGAAATTGCAGGCAGATTAAGAAACTAGCTAAGAACAAAATTCATAATGGACTGGAGCATGGGGACAGTAGAGATAGAGACAACCAAGAGAAAACCATGATCAATTGCAAGAGGGAAATGGCAAGTATGAAAACTGGCTTGCTGATTAAAGTATTCCAACTAAATCCTGAACAGCTTCTAAATTCATGTGTGTGTTTCTATGAAGAGATTTGTCAGGAGTGTTCAGTGAATTCAGGTAGAAAAGAGAGTGTAGCATAGTTGTCCTGTTAAAGATAATGTGAATTTTATTTATTTATATATTTATATACCCATGCCAAAAACAAAAACATCCCATCTACCTTTTACAAAGAGCCTCTTGTGGCGCAGAGTGGTAAGGCAGCTGCCTGAAAGCTTTGCTCATGAGGTTGGGAGTTCGATCCCAGCAGCCGGCTCAAGGTTGACTCAGCCTTCCATCCTTCCGAGGTCGGTAAAATGAGCTTGCTGCTGGGGGGTAAACGGTCATGACTGGGGAAGGCACTGGCAAACCACCCCGTATTGAGTCTGCCATGAAAACGCTAGAGGGCGTCACCCCAAGGGTCAGACATGACTCGGTGCTTGCACAGGGGATACCTTTACCTTTACCTTTTACAGTTACCACCTTTGGTCCCACCCTGTGAGGTTCAGTTGTTCCTCACTAAACTGAGGTAGAAATGGAACAGCATCAAGAATGAAGTCTCACACAAATCAGGATGAGATTTCTTAACAAAAAGACCAAGGAAATTGCTCCCTTTTGGGGCTTTCAATAAAGGATGTTAGCATATAGTTGATTGGTTGTGGGTTTCAATATAAAAAAGAAGAAGAAGAGTTGGTTCTTATATGCCACTTTTCTCTAACCAAAGGAGGCTCAAGGTGGCTTACAGTCGCCTTCCCTTTCCTCTCCCCACAACAGACACCCTGTGAGGTGGGTGAGGCTGAGAGAGCCCTGATATCACTGCTCAGTCAGAACAGTTTTATCAGTGCCGTGGCAAGCCCGAGGTCACCCAGCTGGCTGCACGTGGGGGAGTGCAGAATTAAACCTAGCATGCCAGATTAGAAGTCCACACTCCTAACCACTTCACCAAACACCAAACACCAAACATATGTGTATGTGCTGAAATGTTTTCATAAAATAAAATATAATTCAAATTAATTCACTCTTTATTTACATTCTCCAAGTATGTTGGTGTATAAGCATTTCTAGTGCTTGCATTTGCTTTGCGTGAGTGGAAATAGTTGTTTTGACACAATGAGGGTTTTTTTGCACAACAGCATGCTTCAGCTTTTAACAAACTTCTATTGCTGTAATAGTTTTTACACTAGCAGAGGTGGACCACAGGATAAGAATACGCAATACTGTCATAATTTGAAGCAAAGGCCAATCATTTCCCCCCTTTAAAAAGCAATAGAACCTTAATGTTTGCTTGCTCATTTTACTTTATTTTTGTGCATATGTCATAGATTGATGGACAGGCTGTGCTAAAAAATCCAAGATTGTTTAAGATAAACCATAACATGTAAATCATAATTCATGAATTCACAGTTCATAATTACTCATGACTATTCATCATCCATAAATTAAATCAAACACATCATAGTATTTATTTATGGGAAAACATATTGTAAAGCCTATTTCTCACTGTTGTCTTGGCATGGAGAATGGGAAATTAAGGGAAGCACCTGTTTCTCAATATTGTAAAATATTGGGAATAGTCCAGATGTACATTGTAGTTTTAAGAATACTTAATTCCATTTATGCTGTTTCAAGGAGGAGAGAAAAGAAATTATCAGGTTTTGTTCTTTTAAAAATATGTTATTGTACTGAGAGAACTATTACCGCTAATAGTGTCCAGAACAAGGTAGTACAATGAAATATTTTAATTACTCTGAATTACAGCTAATTGAATGAGCTGTTCTGGGTTCGTGTTTTTTTTAATCCTACCTAACTGTAGACAACGGAAGGAAATGACTTTCAGTTTGAAAAAAATAGTAATGTATTGTTAATACAGTGATGTAAAATAAAGCAAAAACTTTTGATTCAGGAGACATGCTTTGAGCTGCAACTAGAGAAGTATAACTGAACTTTGATGAAGATTGGACTAAAACCGCGCCCCATTCAGAAACATTGGAAAGGTTCCTCTTCTGACATAAGTAATTCCTAATGTTTAGAAGTGTGGAAAATGTGCTGAGCCTGTGAACCCCATTGCCTGGTTCTGGCTTTTCTGTCAGCAGGAGGTTTGAGAGAAGGAACAGGGGCTCAGCATCAATGGATATGTGTGGATCCGAACATTTGTTCAATGCAGTTCACACACATTTGATCCCACAAACATTTGAGCCCTTTCCTGTAGCTGCAATTTTCACTTTTATAAACCCAAGGTCCTGGTTAACTAGGACTATGTGCATGCCAAGCATGCAAGGGAAATGTTTTCCCTCTATCTCTGCTATTAAATGGGAGGGAGAGAGGCTGAAGAAAATGGCTTCCCTCACCTCCATGATGAATAGGAAGCACTAACTGCTGTAAAAGTGGAAAATGTATCTCACACACTAGCAGACAGGCAGGGCAAGTTGTATGGAGGAAAGAGACATATACAATGCTGAAGTACAGCCTAACCCCTTATGAACTCTCTTGACCATTACAATCATCTTCAGCAGCACAGCTTTGGGTGTCCCTGCCTTCTGAGATTAGGTGGGTGGCCTCATTGGTCATGGCACCAAAGCTTCAAAAATCTCTGTCCCTCCTCTGTTGCTGTCTTCCACCAGCAGGTGAAGACTTCTTTGTTTCATTTGACATTCCTTCAATGATCCCACCTTCCTGACCAACATTTTAATGTTTTGTGTGTTTTAGCTGTTTTGTATGTATGTAAAATATATTTCTTAATTCTTTTTAAAAGAATGCATTCTCTTATATACGTAGACAGAGGAGGGAGCTAAGAAGACAAAGGGGGAGGGGGAATAGTGTTTTTAACTGTTTTAGTATTGTATTTTATTGTGTATATATTTTTACTGTTGTGAACCACCCTGAGCCCATATGGGGAGGAGCAGTATAGAAGCTTAATAATAATAATCTCCCAACAGTGCAAACAGATACAGCCCAAATCAAATAAGGGATGATTAGGAAGGAACAGACCATCTGTCTATGCAAGAATAAATTAATTCAGGATGTGAGATGTCTCAACAACTACAATGACATGTATAAATACTGAGACCATTTCCACACAAGGAATATGTTCCTGGACAGTTTTTGAATGTTGGTAGCTTTTAGAAACTCCTTCACATGACGTCACCTGCATTTTGAGGCTGTCCAGCAGCTGGGTCACAATTTGGCCATTTTTAAATCACAATTATGGGAATCACCAGAACTGGATTCACCACCCTAAATCGCATGTACCATTGGTGAACAACCAGGGATAAAACCATATGGAAAGGAAAACATGCAGTAGTCTCACCAGCTTTGTCCCATCCTCACACCCTCCCTCCCTTCTCCATTTCCTGCTCTGAGTAATTATTTGTAATGGTGCGATCCATGTTGCAGTGCAACCACAAACCTACATTGTCAAAAGTGTAATAAAATCTTCTTTAAAGTGTCCACTGTCTTTTTGGGATCAGGCATGCAAAACACAACCCCTTTTCTGTTGTCTGGAGGTGGGGAATGAGCTGGGAAAGGGGGGGGGCGGTGATCCAGCAGCCTTCTCCTGATCATACAGGGATCTGAGCACCTTGTTTTAAGCCAACCATTTACACAAAATGTCTTTTTGAGCTTCAGTTGCCATATACAGCCTTCTTACAACTCGGGCAGGCAAAAACAGCCCCGGCTGTGTTTTCTGGAGGTGAGAAATGAAATGGAAAAGGGGGGGGGCAGGTGATCGGGTTGCCTTCTCCGGATCATACAGGGGTCTGGCCATTCTGTTTTAAAGCCAACCATTAGCACAGAAAGTCTTTTTTTGTTCCAGAGACCATGTTCAGCATCTCAGAAATCCACCCAAGACAGAAATAAATTGCAAAAGAACATGAATTCCAAGGGGGAGGATGCTGTATTGTTCTGGCATTTCTCCATAGCAAAGGGGACAGTGTTGATTTTTATTTAAAATGCATCTGTGTTGTGGCATTACTGCATAGCAATGCAAAAGTGCCTTTAAAAAAATTTGGGGCTGGGGAGGGGAAGAAAGTTTCAGTCCATGAGAGAACTGCTAAGGTGTGATTGTTGACTTGCTGTAATTGAGAAGCCAAGGAGTGGAGGGAGACATTCATGTTGCTTTCCCTTGCAGCCTCATCAGGAGACAAAAAGCTGTGATGGGGCAGAAGGAAAATGCGGGAGGGGGTCCCCCATGAGGAGGGCTGCAAACATGAGATTTTCCATCCCGCATTTGCAAGCAGGAAGCCACTTGCATTTTACCTCTCTGTGTGGAAACGGTCAGAGAATCCACACTTTCACACCTGTTTTCCCTTAATTCTAGTTATCATGTGTGGAAATAAGACATGCAACAGCTTATAACAAAAGATTATTTTGTTTCCAGGTGCAGAAATGCAGGGGCAAAGTGGGGAAATTAGATAGACATCCTGACGGGATGCAATGCAGGAGTGGATCTGAGAAAATTCCAAATATGAAACAAGAAAAAACAGGATCAGGATGTTTTGGGAAATGGCCTTGGCCTGATTAAGACATTAGAACTATGGACAATTGAAAGTGAGAATGTCATTGCAATGGGTGGGGGGAGTTTATATTTAGGAAAATGTTCTCCATTTAACCCAATTAAGGTTATCAAATTAACTGTCTACTATGACTAGATTTAATTCTAGTACTAAAAAATTTGGTTTGAGTTTGTAGATGGAAAATGTCCCCCAGCCTGAATATGATTTTTGGTTTTGGCAGACCCCTAACTATTCCTGTGCCATTTCAGAAACATGTTCTCAAATCCACAAACAATGTTCATATTGCAGTTTTGTTTGATGCAAATGTTTAAAGGAAAGTTTCCACTGCTATTCAATGACTTTTGAAAGGTTAGGAATGCCTGGCATTTAAGTTATATTTGCTTGAGGCAGATGTAATTCAAATATTTCACTGCACCCAAGCCTGCTTTTTAATGAAGCACAGAAAGAAATAGTGATTCTGGGTCACATAATTCTCTCTCTAAAATAGGCAGCAATTTTATTTCAACAGGTGCAGGAGGCATCTAGGAGATGCAAACTGTCTCATTACAATGTTTTCTGTTCTTAATGGTGCAACTACATTAGACATAGCATGGTAAAATGTTAACACCAGCATGATCATTGCACTTTTAGTTGTTTAAGCATAATGGAGTGGAGTTTCCTCTTCTTAGTCTTTTGAGGCTTCAAGATTTGAGGCTTCTAAGAGATTGGGGAACAGTCTTATTTTCCGTGATCACTTGCATTTTATTCCAGCTGAAATCCACACACATGATTAATGTACTAATGCCTTTGGATTATTATTTTTGTTTAGTAGTTTGGTTTTTACTTCTTTATTAGATGGATTACATCCAAATAAAAATAGGTGTTCCAATCCAGCAGTTCTCCAAGCATGTAGTAGGACTCTGGTTTATGGAATGATGCTCTAAGTCCACAAAACAGGCCTACTCAGAATGCTTGAATGCAGAGATCACCTTTATAGATGTTGCTGAACACACCTAAGCATTTACACCTGCAGATCTGGGTATGTACTCAAAGGAAAAGATTGTGTAGCTTAGTGAAACTATGCACCATCCAATGCATTGTGCAGACTAGGAATGCGCACAAACTTAATCAAACTAAAATGGATTCAAATGAACCAAACTGATTCATCAACTTTTTGATGCAGCAGAACATCCCCTTCCTAGCATGCCAAAGACTTATAACTTGCTGAGTATCTCCAGCTGACCCTACTTGCCCACCAAGTTCAGTGAGGACTGGACTTAGGGGACCTGAGTTATTTATACTTCCACCCCAAGAAGGTACCCCCAAGAAAGAGCTTTTGAAAGGTCAGGTGCAGTTTCAAGAGGTTATAGAACAAACCCTGTGAAAACTAGAAACTTAAACACACAGGATCTCTCAGGGATGTTCCTCCACCTGCCCTCCAAGTTATGTGTGGATTGGACTTGTGGGAATGAAGGCACTCCAAAGAAGATAACCTCAAGAAAATGGAAGAAGACAGTCATTATTTTTTTGAGATCTTTGCCAGGAGATCTAGCAACTTTAGCAGTGCCGACCCGCCTCTGTCCAGTTGCCACAGTAGGTCATCCATCAGGCCGACCAATGCCATGTCTACCCCATGGCCAGGATGGAAGCCAGACAGAAATGGTCTCTAATGCTCTTTTTCAGGCTTTGGGGTAGTGTTGAAAGCAGACAACACTGGACAAGCAGTCCTGTTGTAAGGACCACACAGTCAGGGATTCAGAGGCCAGATCTCAGATGCAATGGCTGGGAATGAGGTTGCTTCAAGCTACAGGTCACCCAGTGGGTTCTATTTTCATGCCTTTGATTTCTGTCTTTTTTGCTTCATTGTGTGTTTCTGTGTGTATGTGCGTGCGTGCATGTGCTTGCTCCAAAAACCAAGTTGGGGGGTAGAACAAGTTAGCATGCAAAAGGGGAGAGGATAGACTGAAAACTTAAAAATGCATGACTGATTACATAACGAGGTGTACAAATACAAATAAAAGTAAACCTAGAATTCCAAATCTGACCAAATATACAAACCTATTTTTCTCTTCCAAAACTGGAACCTAGCCAACTTAGGTTTTAAAAGCCCATTTTATCCAGGAGGCAGTTTTAACTATGGGTGGTGACTGGCCTTATTCAGGAGCCAATTTTGAAGATGAGTAGTGACTGACAATGTCAACAAATAGTAACAAATTACATTTTTGTGGCCCGGGGGGGGGGCAGAAAAAAAACACAAGCAAATATATCCAATGTCATAGCCCTCACTCCCCGAAATGGTGCAGCACTCAAGTAATCACAAATACTCCCCACAGTCTGAATATGCCATATTGAAGGGTGCAACTCCCAGAAAGGTTTGGAAACTTTCCTTTAAAAATATGTATAAATGGGGAATGTTTGTTACTATATAGCTATTAACTCCATTCCTGATACTTTAAGTTTGAAAATGGGTGTTACCTAGCTGTGATAACTCATCCCTTTCCTTATCCATACTCCTTCCCTCAGGCCTATGAGTCTGCAACACTTTATCCCTGGCCAAAGAGACCACAAAGCAGCCAGGTATCCCCCCCCCCCAAAAAAAAAGGACAGAGAGAAAGACTCTAATAGTACCTGTCTGAATTGTTTTTAAATTGTGCCTTGTTAGATCAGGAACATTCAGGGTTATCCCAATCTTCATATAATAAATCATCTTAGATTCATTCTGCATATATGCATTTATTTGGTAGCCTGGCCCATTTTGAAAATGGGGACCAAGTGATAAAATATTACAACTGCAAGCAAAACTTTAAAAGTCTCTACATAATTATTAATTCTAAAGATAGTATTAAAGTGATTACAGTTGTATCTGTCCACCTTTCAGACCGGTTTTCCGGTCTGGGCTGGAGAGCTGCCACCTGAAGCTCAAAGGAAGTCGAAGTTAAAGAGCCTAGGTGTGATCCAACTGCAGATTTTCACTTTTCCAATTCTTCTTCCCCATAAGAACTACAGAGGAATTAAAGAGCGGCTTCCTGTGCCTTTGTGAGCACGGCAACCCTCACCGACCAATCCCTTCCCCTCTCCTAGTACAGTTATTTGCATATTGGCTCCGCATAATCTCTGCGCTGTCAGCGCTGCCTGTCCGTCAACGAGCAAAAACAAAACAAAAACCTCCTTTCGGGCACCCAATCCTCTTCAGAGTGTCCAATGGCTAGTTGAAGAGGGATGTCTCTTTCACAAACAAAGCGTTTTCTCGACCAGCGTTCATTGATCTGCAGTTTTCAAACCAAACAACAAAAAAATCTCCGATCACTAACTGGATTTTAGTGATCCTGCTGCAACCATCTGCCCCCCCCCCCCTCTGTTCAGTAGTTCCCAATAACGATGATACGGAGGTATGGATCCATTCCAGAGGCTCTTCCCTTCTCCATAAGCCAGTGCTGGAACACAGGGCCAGGCGCTCGCCAAAGTAGTTGATATGAAGTCGGCGGCCGGAGGGGCCGGGCCAGGCCTGAAGTGGGTTTAGGCCCACTTGGGCACGCTCCTTGACACAGGTGCCCTTTCTTCTGGTTGTGCTCATTGGAGAAACAGGAAGGAAGGGTCGAAGGCTTCTGACGCCTGTTCGCCGCGTTTTAAGGCGAAAGTTGACGAGCGCTGAGGGCAGCCCAGTGTGGGACGCCTTCCCATCCCCCTGAAACGAGGGGCAGCCAAGCGCCGGGGCAACGGGGGCGGGGGGGGCGCCTCGGGGGTGTCGCGCTCCTTCGGCTTGGCTCCGCCCCCTGTCTGTGTCTCCCCAGCGCCGGCGGACTCCTCCCCTCCTCCCTCCCGCCCCGCGGTTCAGCGCGCAGACAGGCCGGGGCTCCCCCTCTGCCCGGCTCCCACGGTGAGCGGCCGGAGATTGGCTGCGGCGCTGACAGCGGGAGGAGCCTGAAGTATCCGGCGCAGCCCGCCCTCGCCTATAAGCCTCTTTGCCGCTTTCCCTCGCCGACCTCTCTTGTTTGCTGCGTGTCTCTGTAAAACTGAACGGTCAGCACTGGCTACGGGGAATCTGCTCCAGCGGGCGCAGATGTCATGTGAAAACGCACATGCTCGCCCATCTCCCCAGCCCGCCTTTTCATCCTGCTGGCTTTTTTGAATCCAGGGGGAAAGAAAGTCCTCCCCGCTCGCCTCCCTCCCCTCTGATTATTTTTTTGTCTTGGTAACTAACAAACCAACAACAACAAGAACGCCCCCCCCCCCTCTGTCTCTTCCTCCGGCTGCGGCTGCCAGGGCGGCCTCTCCGCTCAAGCGATCACAAAAGAGAAACCTCTGGGAGTCGGTTGGTGCGGCGACTACTTGAAAGCTGAGAGCGAGAGAGAGAGAGGCGCGCGCGGAGGAGGAGGAGGAGGAGGAGGAGGGCAGCCAAGGACGCACGAGCCAAACAACCCCGAAAGACATTTTTCACTCCCTCCCCCCTCCCCTCCCCCAGATAAGAATTTGCGCGTGAGAAAGAAAAAGAGGCAAGAAGCAGACAAGGGAAGAAAGAGCCCCCTCGGAGGAATGCTTTCCCCAGCAGAACGGACGGGCTCCAGCCGCAGTCTTCGCTCTTGCTGAGAAGGGGATTTTAAGCGGGTAGCTACATGACTGCGCTGCGCAGGGAAGCGCCGACATCATGCGAGGTAAGGGGGGGGGATGAGGTGGGGGGAGGCTGGTGTTTTGGGGGGACCCAAAGGGGCAGCGGGAGGGAGCGACCTGCTCGCCGCGCGCCAGGCGTTTCGGGAGTGTAGCCTGGATGGGCAGGGAAGGCTTGCTTGCGGAGCTGCTTTCAAAGTTCTCCACTTTTTGTTCGGACTGTTGCCGTCTCCTTCCCCGCCGGTGGTAGCGAGCGGGGCCTCTAGACAGGCAGGGGTCGCCTCCGGCGTCCGTCCCCCTCCCCTTCCTTCCTTCCTTCCGAACTTGGCCGGCCGGGAAGTCAAGTGCCGGGCAGTCCGCGAGCCGCTGCAGGAGTCCGGGCAGTTGCGCACCAGTGGCGCCGATGGAGGGCGCGGGGCATCAGGCTGGGCAGGCGGGCGACTGCGCTCGAAGGCTTCCCCCGGGGTGGGCGCCCCCAGACGGGTGGCCTGTGGCTTGGGACTGGGAACTTTCGGGGGGGGGGTAGAACGTCTGCGCTGTCGGAGTGCTGCTTAAAAAGACGCTGGCCAGCAGGCGAGGGGAAGCACCAGAAACGTCAGGCGGCTTCCAAGCCCCCAGGGGAATGCCAGGCAGCTATCCTTCCTAGCCTTCAGGGGGGGGGGGGTACAAGTCCCATTGACGTCAGCTGCAGCCAGAGATCCCAGCCAGAGCCAGGGGTTCGAGAGAGTTCTGCGCCGCTGGGAGAATTGTGCTGGATTAGACAGGTGGTCCCCAATGACAGATAACTCTCCTTTGCCCTCTTGAGCTCCAACTCGAAGTTGGGACCGGCATCCTGGCACATGAGTTTAATCGTATGGCCCCTCCTCCATGGCACTTCCCACGAGCACTCTGATTTCATTCCCGGGGAGAGGTAGAGGAAGTGCTGAAGGGGGTGCGTGGAGGGGTTGGTGGACCGCTGCCTACAGCCGGGGATCCCGCCCCCTCCAGGTCTATCAAAGTCTCAGATGGCTGGTCCTAGGCGAAGGCAAACAACTTCTTGCTCCCCTTGGAGCTGACTCTTTTGTCTGGGGAAAAACTCTGTGCGTGTTCATAGAACCAGTCTTGATCAACCCCAGCACAAGTCTCCGTTCTGACTTGTCCCTTTCTCGCCTCCATGTCCCAGTCAAAAGTCCATAGGGGCAACTTTCCAGTACCCCTCAAGAGGATCCCGCCTGCAGTTAAGCCCGACTTCTTTGCTGTCTACAGCACTCAGGGCAGCAACGCCTGGCACCAAGTCCAACAAAAGGGCCTTATTCTGATTTTCAGGAGGAGAACCATGCCTGACCTGCAACATTTCCCGCCTGAAAAGCCCTGCTGCCTTTTAAAATATGTGACGCTGAAACTCCACCCCCACCCCCACTTCCACCCCCACCCCCACCCTGGGCCCATTGGCTAACCACCTTCGGTGGGGCCACCACAGTACAAGCTTTCTTGACGGCATCCCTCGCTTCTGTATTCTGCCCAGCATTTAGCGGCTCCTGAGGGAGCTCGGGTTTAAACACTGGCAGTCCCACCAGCAAAGTTTGCTCCTCCTTAACTCCGTGGGAGATCCGGTCATGCTTCTCAGTCACATGAGCCATCCAGCTTAAAAACGGTCAGTGATTCGCCAGTCATCCCTCGAAGGCATGTTTCCAAGCCCTGATAGCGATCCACAAAAATCTGTATAGCATCGTTTAGCTTTTGGGTTAAACTCCGTTTAAAACCCCCGGGCGCGCGCTAGATGGGCGAGGCCTTCACTAGGCGAACTTTCTTCTCTGCTTGAGTCCAGTGGCACCTTTAAGGCCAACAACGTTTGATTTTTTTAAAGGGGGGGGTAAGCTTTTGTGTGCATGCACACTTGATCTATGATGCTGTGCGCATGCACACGGGGCTTCTCTCCGGGACGAAACCTCTAGGTCCAATGGCACCTCCAACCAGCTTGGTTCTGGTGCTTTACCTGTACGAGTCTGTGTGGGCACCCGCGCAGCTTCTTGGCCAGCTCTGATCTCAGTGGAGTGGGAGGCGGGGAAGGTAAAGGGGGCGCCTGGGCTGACGAGATCCTCGGAGGGAAGGGAGGGGGCAGGTGTTGCGCAAGGCAGGAGCGGGGAAAACAGACACCAGACGGTGGACTTCGGCGGAGATCGGGCGGAGATCGGGAGGGAGGAGGGGGGCGTGCGCCAGATGTAGTCCAGCTTGTTGATCTCTGAGGAGACGGATGGGGCCGGGTGGGGGAGGTGAGGGTGAGAGGGGCAGTTCCTGGGGGACTCCGGCGGGATGGAAGGCGAAAGGGGAAGGGGACGGGGCGGGAGAAGGGTCTCCCCGAAGCGTCCTGGCAGTGTGCAAGAGGGGAGCCAGAGAGCCAGGATACTCGGAACTAGGGAAGGGTGAGCCTGAGGGTGGGAGGGGGGCGGGCAGGTTGGTTGGAGACGGTCGCCTGTGTGGGATGTGGAGAAGAGTCCGGTAGCGCCGCTTGAGAAGGTCCCCCGCATATCACGGGCCCATCCCTGGTTGCAGTTACAGTTATTTCAGTCCCAATGTAGAGCCAGCACCTGGCCGCAGGTGACGCCTCCTGACCTGGAAGCCGCCTGCGTCCGATGTGCAGAGGTCTCTTGCGGTCACTTCCTAGCTCTACACAAGGCGAGAGAGACGTGCTTTCCCTAGTCTGGCCAGTTCCACAGAGACTCGGCTGCCTTTGAGCTGCTGGGGGATGCCCGGCCAGGACATTCTGCAATGGGTCAGCGAGAGCAACCCTCCTCCCCGCAAAAGAATCCGGTGCCGGGATGAAAGCCGTCCTGGGGGAGGGGGGGTCAAAGGGGTTGGGCTACCTTAGTGGGGGGGGGGAGTCTGGCGGTGTGCAGTGGGGCTTGAGGGAGGCCAAGCGTGCTTGCTGCTCTTAGACTCACTTCTGAGGAAACAGATTTAGACTTGAGTTGCAGAAAGCATCTCACTGCCGAATGAGTCCCATTGGTGGCACTAGGGCTTACTTCTGAGTAACTTCGCTGATAAAATCACTGCAGCTGAGTTAATCAGATGTCCGGAGGTGGTTGGAAGAAATTGCTGATCAGGAGACCGGTGAACAAAAGTGAGCTAGTGGAGTGAGCATGTGTTCACTGTAAGGCTCTGCCATGGAGGAAGCTCCAGTCTTGGTCCCAGGGCAACTGCCCTCTGTAAGCCCAGCAGAACTGGAGATCCCTCCACCCATTCCAGGTGTTAACTGGCTCACCATCGCCAAGCGTTCTGCGTTATTCCTGCTTGTGTGCATAGTTCCCTTTCACCCTGCACCTCTACATTTCCTGCCTTCTTGACCTTGCGCTTTGAGTTTCATTCCTCCCACCTACATTGCAGCTGAAGGAGGCTCTGGTCCACAGGAAGTAGATGCTGGAATACAAATTGAAAGCAGCACAAAGTTTCCCTTCCTTGCAAGGCTGTAAGATTTGCTGGGGAGCCCCCAGTTTGGGAGCTTGTTTGCCCAGGGTATACTGGAGAAGGGCTTTGCTAACAGGGGATGGCTTGTGGAACCTCAGTGCCCTCTTAGGACAGGCCAAATGGCCCGCTGTGGGCTGGATAGGAAGAAGGCTGCCATCAACCCGCAGTTCTTCTTACTTCCGAGTAGACAGGGAATTGTCCTCGTGTCTGGGCCCACAAAGGGCCTGAGCCGACCTTAGGAGGAGTGGCACCCGTGGTTTGGAAGGAGGCCAGGTCAATTAGACTCACGGCCCAGCTGGAAGAACTCGGCTTGAAACCGAATCAGAGACACCCGAGACATCGATCTCTTTCCCTTCCTGCCTTGGAGTCGGGGGTTGGCCTGCGTGCTACTGATCCACTTCTTTCGGCGGAGGTCGCCAGGCCAGGGAGCGGGGCAGGACAGGCAGGGCTTTGGCAGCGAAAGCCTCCGGCTCGGCTCCTTACCCACCCACCCGCCTGCCCCCCCCTCTCCAGTCCAGGGGCAAACCCGACCCCCCCCCCCCTCCCTTGCTGTGCAAGGGGCCTTACGAGTCGCGCCAAGGGAAAGAAGGCACCCAACCTGCTTTGGAGCTCAAACCCGGTCCTCAGCAGATCCACATACACAACAAAGTTAAATAGTATCCGCACGTGGGCCGGCCAGGAGAACAGTGGGCTTCTTTAAAATACAGATCGTTTCCTCTTAGACTCTAGTTCTTGGGACACAGGGAGGGAGGGAGGGAAATCGTAGCAGCTTCTTTAGTAAATTAGCATGCCCCAGTCTTCCCCTCCCCCCCCCTAAAAGACGCAATCCACGCATTTGTTTTTTTTAAATTCGTATTTTGAGAGTTAATGGCTTTCGATGGAGTCTCTTTTCAAGTGCCAGTGCCGGGATGTAGTTGGGAGGGCTGCAGCCGCGCGCCCTAATGCCTCAGGAACAAGCAGAACAGGCTTCCTGGGGAGGTGGTGGGAATCTCCTGCCCTTTGGAAATTTTTCAACAGAGGCTGGATAGCCATCTGACGGAGAGGCTGATTCTGTGAAGGCTCAAGGGGTGGCAGGTTACAGTGGATGAGCGACTGGGATGTGAGTGTCCTGCATGGTGTAGGGGTTGGACTAGATGACCCATGAGGTCCCTTCCAACTCTATTATTCTATGATTCTATGCCTCCCCTGAGATCCTCTTCTGGATCACCCTGAGGGGTGCTATACTTGATAGAGCAGAATGCATCGTCCACACTGCCCCACATATTCTCCCAATGAGCCTGGGGAAGTGAACTCAGGATGGTGCCCCCCTCCCTCCTCCGCTTTCTCCTCCCGAGGAGGGGGAGGCAAGACCACTTCCTGATGGGGCTTTCAAGTGCCTTGTCTTGATTGGGGATGGGACCAGGCTAGGAGACAAGGGATGAAGTCTTGAGTGAGTCTCCACTTCAGAAAACAGGCTGGGGGAAACTCTCACCTGCCCTTTCCCCACCTGCGTCCTCCACACCCAGAGCCCGCTTTCCACCCTATTGACTCCCGAGAGATTGAGTGAGCCTTAGAGTCAGGCTATGCGGCCTTAATCTGGTCTACTCCAAATCGTATGACAGTCTCTCCAACCAACAGGCTTTACTCCGAGGGAAATGTTAGGATTGCAGCCTAAAACAAGAGGACAGGGTCACAGATGCTTCCTCTTTGCAGGGCCTGCCAGTTGCCAAGTACTTGCGTCCACTCCTGTTCCTCTCCCTATCCACAGAGAATCACTAAGTGAAAGGCGCTTTCATTTTCAACCACACAGCAAGCCTAAGCAGGCTGTAGCCCGGGCCCCGGTTCTGCTTAGCCGGTGGTCTGTTGCGCTCTCCGTATGCGCCTGGATCCCCACTTGCGTGGTGGAAGACAAACCGACTGGGCCCAGCCGCCAGCCGTCCGAAATGCATGCCGCTGTGCCTGGCCGGCGCCTTGCTCTGTGGAGTGGCCGCTTTAACGTTCTTGAGTTTTGAGTTACCACAGAAGACTAGAGGAGAGGCAACCACCTAGCTGGCAAGAAGGACCCAAGAGAGTACAGTCAGTAGGTAAGCACGACCACACATGTCACTCCCGCCTCTCCTGGACCGGCTTCATGGCGGCAGCGCCTTCTTCGAAGCCCATTGACTCCAGTGCAGTTGGAAGGGTGCTCCTCGAACTCCGGATGGCCCGATAAATCTGGCCTCTGAAGCAGGCTTGCTCTGGGAGCGAGTGCCACTGCCCGACGCGGTTCTCTGGAGAGAGACCATGCTCGACCTGGAGCTGCACGCGACGCCCCCCAGGCTGCAGCTGGGCTCCCCTTCCCTGTGACCTGCCCTTCCGCTTCGCCGGGGAAGCAAAATCAACCGCCCCGATCTAGTTTTAAAATGATTCTCTGCAACGCCGCCGGGTTCATCTGGAGAAAGCGCTGCCTACCTCTAATAGACTGGACTCCGGCAAGAGCGATCCGTTCGATTTGGAGCCGGAGTTGTTTGTTAATGGAATATTAATCGCGCTGCCTTTTCAATGTTGCCCCTAACGGGAAGAGGAGGGGGAAGGCCCAGCTGATCAATAGATTATTGGCTTTCAGCAAAATCAAACCACGTTAACATTGCGAGGCTGGACACGCGGTTATCCCAGAGCAGTCTGGAAAGGGCTCTGTCTAATTTAGCTTGCTTTAAAAAAAACAAAAACAGAGCAATACAGTGAAGTCTGCACTAAGTCTTAAAAGGAGGCCGGGGAGGGGGAGTAAGGAGTATTCCATTCGCGTCCTTACTCCTGATTGGATACATTTTAAACCAGATCAGGTTAGTAATTTGGTCCCGAAGTTGATGCCAGGGCAGCAGACCGGTCTCTTGAAATGCTACTCCGACGTTGTGTAAAGCCGAAGTCCGGCTTGAAGAGCAATAAGGGCCGGTGGGGTGAGCGAAGCTCTCTGAACTCTAACCTCGGCATGTCTCACTTGCCCTATATTTGCAGAACGTTGACTCTTGGGCTGCAGTTTAGTATCAGGTCTTCTGCGGCCGCTTTTATAGGAGGGTGGGCGGGGGACGCCTGAAATGGTGTTTCCCGGTGTTTAAAAAAGATGGCTTGAATCCTTTGGAGAGGGCTCAGCAAGTGTCATTTTAGACCCGCACACCATATAAGCGTCCATTACATCCTGTCTAGATTTAAGATGCTTTGCAATGCTGTTGTCTTCTGTCCACAAATTTAGTTTGGGATTTAAAAACCTCTCTGGATGCAAAATTGTTGCGGCTTGAGGTAGAGTAGGGCTGCCTGGAAAACAATGCCCTAACGTTGCCACTGCAAAGAATTCCTATTTAGAAGTGGAAATCCACAATGGAACTGAAAAACTTAATTCTTTCCATGAGGATAAAATAACAAATTTCACCTTACATACTTTTACCAAAGAGTGTAGGACACACAAAGATGCACTGAGGTGTCTTTGGTACAGATTTTGATTTTCATACTCTGGGAATACTTAAAATGCCAGATGTTTGTTTTCATTTCCCTCGGTGCTGTGTTGCTGTTTCAGCAAGCAACATTCCAGAGAACTTATGTTTAAGATGCATCATCGAGTAGCATTACAAGTGCCCACAACTGGTCTGAGGCATGTGAACTAAAACAAGTTTTAAACAGTTTGCTGAACTGTGAATTCTAAGTGTGTTAGACACGTTAGCATTCTGTTCAATCTCTAGCATTCATTAAATTCTCTGTGTGTAGCAGATTCAGTCCCAGATTCAGTCTATAAAGTACAGCTTTGTACACTATAGATAGATGCATGTGTGTGTACAAAACTGCACTTTATATAAATGGCACTAGCAATTTAGGAAACCATAAATTGTACTGGCTCAAAGCATGCTGTTGAAAAATTTATGAAAGAGCATGCAATTTTCAATCGCATCTCAAAATATATACAAATCTGATTTAAAAAGAAGATAATTTGATAATATTAATATAATTAATATGCTCATTTAATGTTCTCATTTAATCATCACTGGTAATCAGTAACTGACAGGGATTAATTTTGAATGCCATCCTAAAGGATAATCTTTATACTTATAATTGATTATTTTTCAATATCTCTGCAATAGTCAATGCTACTTCAAGTTATTCCCTACTGGTCTATGTTTTTATTAATATGAACATTTTTAGTAAGATTAAGATGACACAAACATGGCTTCTAAAACAGCTGATTATAATATAATATATGGAAGGATTTTTTTTTGCATCAGTTGATGTTTCTAGGGTTTTTTTAAAAATCTAATGTAAAAGGCCTTCAATGAAAGTAAAACATAAGTCAGTTGTGCTGCCATGCTCAGAAAATCTATAGAGTACACAGCATAGTATGTCATGGCTGTTAATATTTTGAAAAAAATGTAATTTCTTATAACCAGCTGGTATCTTTATAGTCATATTAGAAATCACATCAGAAAATGAAGTCGTCGTCATCTTTTCGCGGATGTTTTCATATATTAGCATTATTCCTGGTAATGTTGTTCTAACATTATCCTTTATTTAAGTTTCATATGAGAAGTGTGTATAATACTGAGAGAAAGACAATTTTAATCAAGAGTGGAAACAGATCTAATCATTTTTACACATTTATTCATGTCAGTTGTTACTTTCATTATGCAAACCATTACGAATTAATTTTCCCACTGTATTATTTTGAGATCTGAAACACCATTTGTAAAGATATTATAATAAATAAATGTCTTGAAACAGAAGAATGAGGAAAGTGCAGAATCTGCCAATCTAATGTCTATTACAGAGACTTTTTGAAATAGTTTCTACGAATTTACCCACTTGTTTTAATTCATGCAAATTGTATTGTAGAAATGTTACCTTAAGCAGGTCTACCCAGAATCCTACTCAGGTCTGTTTAGTGGACTGACTTTGAAGAAAGTATTCTTAACTTTCAATGTTAATCTATACAATTAGATATTAAAAGACATTCCTATTACATAATTTCAGAGAAGAAATTGTTAGTTTACGATATTTATGGGTGACATCTTATTCTAAAGTCTGTCTTTATATCACCTGAGAAAAATGTATAAGGATGTTGAAACACAAATTAAATACTAGTATTCTTCTAGGACACTGAACTGCATCTGTCAGAGAGTGTAAGTGTAAAACAGACTATGTTGATATATTGCACCGCTCACTGTTTGCATTATTTTTGTGATAGCAGCCTGGCCATGACAAGAGTAGGTCTCCAATGCCAATAAATCATTTATCCCTTTTAATTGAGGCAATAGATTAATAGAAAAACTACCCTTATGTTCTGTGAAACTGAAGGATGTCTGCTTTTATACTGAAAGACAAAGGAATAAATATTGATTGCACTAATTATCAAATGAATAGAAATTAGTTTTACCAGTGCACCAATATAATAGGTTATATTAAGTAGTCTTTTCATAGCCCATATGTTGTCCAGGACCACCCTCTGCTCCATTCAGTTGTTAACCAGGAAGCCCACAGGTGTTATAATGGCATTTATGGCAAATCATGCTAATTGTACTGAAGGTGTAAATAACTGCAATTATATAGGATTCATAATGAGTTACAGTACACTGAAAATAGAATGAAATAAATGCTAAATAAGAGCATCAGAAACACTAAAGAGATACTGATGATGCATGCAGTTGCCCACAATTTTTGTACTTTGGGGATATTAATCTTCTAGTGTAAGAATGCCCTTTAATCCATTTTGCATGGTTTAAGCGAAGTTGGGATTTTGACTTGGTCTGTGTTCTGCATTTTAAATTCCATTGAAAACTAATTACATGAGGTCCTTATAGATCTTTGATAAACCTGCGATTTATCTCAAAGGTTGGAATAGATAGTTTGTATGCATAACCAAAGGGAAAAATCTGTAACTCCAATAGAAAAGATACATTAGCAGAAATAACTATTTAATATCAGATCAACTACCTTCCTGACTTTCCAGCCTACATTACAGCATTCACATATGTGCATAAGCAGCACAATAGAAACTAAAACTGCTCATGTCTGAAAATGTTCTATGGGTCAAAAGGTTCCTGGATACTTATTTGATTATTTATTGTCAACATACACAGGTGCTTCTTCAAATGTGTTTTGAAGAACAAAGTTCATTTGTATACTCTCATATAACCTTTCTTATTTGATCTAGTCAAAGTTAACCACTTTAAAGTCTTATTGATTCCAAGGAGAAAATTAAGCTGATGCTTACATTAGTTCAATTGAGATCAATGGGCCTTTCAAAGTACTTAATAATCCCTGATCATGTCCATTGTAAGTTTTCAGTACTGGAAATTTGCTCTGCTAAATTTTTGTATTAATTTCAATCAGCTGGTACTTTTCACAAAAACATTTTTCTGTAATATTTAGGATGAATGTATGGGCCAAAATCCACTTTTAAAATATCTGTTACACTTGGGTTAAAGGCACTGAAAACAAAGTATTCTTTCAAAAGGGAAGGTCAAGTAATGGTGGTTATTTATCAGATAAACTCATTACTTGAGGACATTTCATATTCTGCAGGGAAATTCTGCTATCCTCCGGCTATTCATGTGAATAAGGCGAATGAGATTTGAAGCTATGTACTATATGTTCATGCAAAACTCTGAGGCTGGCTGTTGCATTAAATTTAAAAAAATTCTAAAGGGCTTCTAGAGAATCAAAGTCATAAACACATTTAACCATATGAAAGGGTATGATCCGTCCCTTTCTGAAGTCTGTAGCAAAACTCCCACTCCTTCTGTTGGAGCAGAACTGCTGCTGACAGTCATTGCATTGAGATTAGCCATAGAACTATATTTACGCCACCACCTCCTTAAATCCCCTTTTGAAAAAAGATAGCGTTAAAAAACTTTTCATCTTCAGAGGACAGTGTCAAGCATACAACAAGCAGGGGAAGGGATCATTTTAAGTTTCAAAGTATAGTGTTTCTGATCTTTTCACTCTTAACAGTAAACTGTCGCATTTAATTCATGCACTATATTACATTGTCTTAATTTTAGGCTGTCAAGATAAAATTCTTTTATTATGAGATTTCTGGAGTAAACTGTATGATGTTCTGGCTAACAAAATATGGGTACAATTATCTATAATTCCTTTAATGATATCCTATAAAAAGCTTTCTAAAAACTACTGTGCCAAAGGTTAGTTGTTCTCTTTGTTCTCTTTGCATATATGCTAACTTGTATGGATTACAATCCTTTAGACATGTTCCCAATCCAGAACGCTATGTGTAATTTGATGGTTACACAAGGCTTTAGTTCAAGTGGTCTGCCTACCTGAATTTTCCTTTACATATGCAAATAATAGAATTCTGAGGAAATTGCCACAATATGGTGTTGGTAGAAAGTGCCATCTAGTTATGGCAACACTGTCAGGTTTTCAAGGCAAGAGATGAACAGAACTGAATTTCATATTGCTTGCCTCTGTGTAGCAACCTTGAATTTCTCAGTGATCTCCCATCTAACTACTAATCAGGGTCTACCCAGCTTAGCTACTGAGATCTGATGGGATCAGGCTAGCCTGCACCATCCAAGTCAGGGTGTGACAATATAGGTCCTATTAAAACCAATAGAAAATGTGCTAGTAGGCAAGTCCTGTTCAATCTGGGGAAGTGCCACATAATTTGTGATTCTATTATTTTGCTCTAAGTGTGTTCTTTCAGAGGAAGAAGAAAGCGTCCTTTCTCCAGCACAAGAAGCCTTCGTCCAGGGGAAGAACATCTTCAACATATGGTGGCATCTGCATTCAGCTGACCTTTCAGCTGACCATGGGAAGGAGGCATGGTGTAGGGGTAGAGAATCTGTGTTACATGCAGAAGGTTCCATATTTAATCCCTAAAATCTTCAGTTCAAAAGTTGAGGTAGTGTGTAAGATGAAGAACCTCTTTATGACACTGTAAAGCTGGTCTCAGTCAGAGAAAACAAACATGACCTTGATAGACCAGTTGACCAACTATCTGTATAATTTGCAGAATGGGACTTTTCCCTTCTGCTTCAGCGTACTGGGCCCCTGCAAAATTTTATTGTGCAACAATTGGACCCTCAGGGTGAAAAAAAACTGATGAAGGAATGGAAAACGGATAGAAAATGCCATCCTCCTGCTGCAAGAAGAAATTCCACTCCATCACAAGAACTGTATGGTTAGCTACAGGCCACTATATAGCAGCTTCATTTGACTGGTAGACTCAATACCTACCATGTAACTGGAAGCTAAACTCATGGATATTCTTTGGAAGAATATAATCTGTGTCATCTATTAGGGCAACAGCAACTGTTATCAGAAGGGTTGAGGGATTGCATGGGAAATTTAGATTGTCAATCGTTGCCGCCATTGGTTGTATTGTGGGTTTATGTTGATTTTATATTTTTATGTAAACTTCCACAAGCTGGTTCCATTTTGGATTCCTTCTATTACTCCTGTAAGATTCTTATCCAAACTATTTGTTCTTATTAACTTTGTATGAGAGCTTGGAGAACTGGAGCCAGTCACAGTAGACAATGTTGACCTTCATAGACCAAATATCCTGGTCCTTTGATTTCCATAGTAGTATCAGGGCTTTTAAGTAATGTCTCCTTTACATAAGCTGCTTTGAAAATTCAGGAAAAGTAAATAGTGGTTTAGGAATGTAGTGTGAGGGCTGCTGAAGCATGAAGGGCACATATTAAATGCTCATGTATGTAAATCTACTGCCGTTTATTCATTAGCTAGGTGTTTGTTCTACAACTCTTTCAATGGGATTATAGTCCTATTTTGCACCCTATATACCCAGAGCAGCCCTATGAGGAAGATTAGTTTGAAACTAGGGCAGAGTCTGCACTTACTTTGTTTATTCCATTGTCAGTCCTGTTGAATTCAGATCGCTTTGAACTTGGTTCTTCCTCTCCCCCCCCCATTGAAACAGGAAAGTGTTCTGCATGTGGTTAGGGTAGTTCAGAAGGGGGGGAAAGCCAAGCCTCTTTCTTTTCTTGAAGGGGGGGAAGAGGAGCCAAGCAGGGAGGCTCTTTCTTTTCTTAGGGGCTTCTCCTTTAAGGCAAGCTTGTCACATGACCAGGTGTGGCCTATCAGAGGTTCTCTACCACGGAGCTTTCTTTCCCAATCCAGATTTGAAAAATATTGAGCATTAAAAGCACTCTAAAATATCACACAATAAAGGTAGGGTCACTCCGGATCAATCCTTCTTGCTGCAGAAGCAAAATTTAAATCACCCAAAATCCAAACTTAAATCGCATTCTGTGTAGATGGCAGGGACGGAATCGACCTGGGGTTGGAATAAAAACTCCGTGCAGTTTACACCTAGGTTTTCCAATTTAAGTCTAACACTGTATCTCAAAAGGGTTTCCAAATTTTTATGTTTTTCCTTTGTTATACTCATTGTGACTATATGCTCATTTCCAATAAGCTACCAGGTCTTGAAAAAACAAACAGATCTAAAGGTAAAGGTAAAGGTATCCCCTGTGCAAGCACCGAGTCATGTCTGACCCTTGGGGTGACGCCCTTCAGCGTTTTCATGGCAGACAATACAGGATGGCCTTGCCATTGCCTTCCCCAGCCATATCAAAAACAAGCAACATAGAATGCAATCCTAAGAACATTTTCATGGGAGTAAGCACACCCAAATATGATTTTGAATATATTTGTTTAGCTTTGCTCTCACTGTTCATTTGTAACTCCAGAATGAAACTCAAGAGATTACTGTTTATTGGACTATGAATAAGAACACATGTTCAGCACTATGGAGCATGTGTCAATATTACGGTAGTTACCAATATGTTCGGTGTAATGCCAGAATTTCTCACTGTCTTTATTGCACTATTTACCAAACTGCAGACTGAGCTCACAGCTTTTTCTCTTGTGAGAGTTACTGTACTAAAGTTTCCATAGTTCCCCATCAATATTTTTTGGATGTTGTTCAGCAAAGGTGTTTAAGGGTGGCAAATTTGATCAAAAGGAAATCTTGAAAAGCACATTCTCAATTGCTGTTTCTTTCACCATCAAAATAATGAACTGCCAAGAAAGTTGCATAATGTAAGCTGGAGAAGGTTGATCTTGGTTTCAAAAACAAAATTAATTTCAGTAAAAATGGAAGCAGGTCTGTTTACAGACAAGTAAGTCTTAAGTACCAAAAGGATCATAACATAACAGAAGATGAGGTAGGTCTGATTAAACAGAATCAAAAATTAAAGACTGGAATTTGGATTGCAGTGAGAAGAAAAGATTTTTGAAATTTTTTTGTATTAGTTACCAATGGGAAAGGGACTGAATTTGAATAATTAGGTTTGCAAGGCAAAATATTAATAGATGATGTTGAATTAATATCTTTTTGATCTACTCCTCTTTCAGAGTAGCACATGTCTGCCCACTTAATCACCACAACATTCCGGTGAAAACAGGTGATTCCCATGGCCACTAAGTCTTATTATGTATCCTGTGGCATGTGTGTAATATAACCAGGAGATCCTACGATTGTCTGGTTGTCAAGCAAGAGATGTTCAGAGGTGGTTTGCTAATGCCTGCCCCTGTGTCATGACTGGCATTCCTTGGAGGCTGCCCTTCCAAGTGCTAGTAAGGGCTGACCCTGCTTAGCTTCCAAGATGACGGATTGGGTGATGTTCATGACTGGGTGGAAATTTCATCCCAGGTCCTACTGATCCTAGTTTGACATCCTAGTTGGCTGGACTTATAATTCTGTCTATCTCATTCTTCAAGGAGGATACCTGGCATTCCCATTAGAGATGGACAACAGTGTTTTACAAAAGTTTGCATCGCTTTGATTGTAGTTTAAATCTTTCCCTTATTTTTTTTCTCCATGCATTACTATTTCTCCCATCAACACCAAAATTGCTGGTGGCATTTTTCTGACTGCTTTTTATTTTTTGTGGTGCTGGGGGCCTCTCAGTCTCATGATCTCCATTTCCTGAAATCAGTTCCAGAACAATCTTGTAATTTATTTGCTGACATATAACAGTCTTGGAAACTTCTGGCCATTCTATGGTGTATGTCCAGTTATATGCATGGTATGGAGATAGATAATACTCTGCAAAGCACCATATCGAAAGCAACACAGCTATGCAGCAGTCAAATATTCTATTTTATCACCTAATTCTCAAAGACAAAAAAGTTTATATTGATTAGCAAGTGTATTATAATTTATAACTGATGGACTTATACAACTACAAGATTCTGTGGCCATATGACTGGGGATGCTTCACTATATTCTAGAATAACTTTGTTTATATATGATATGAAGAGATAATTAATGGAGATCTGTGGGTATTAATGCAAGATGGCAGCAAACAATCTTTGGGATAACTGAACTGTTTTAGTCTGAAAGCTTCCCATTTATCTCCAGAAATCATCAGAGCTTTAGGCAAGTCTGTTTCTCTAAGAATACACACCAAAGAATCAAACAAGATGTACTGCACAAAATTCACGATCATATTCCTTAAAAGTTTAAAATAGGATCAGTGGATTTTGAACTTGATCAGAACAACATTCCTGGAGAAAGAGGAGTTAATGCCATTATTTTCTTATACTTTATGCTTCCCCCCCCCTGCCCATTTTTCTTTCCCTTTACTGACTGAGCCACCCTAGTAATATGTTTTCTTCTTTGCTCAAGAACACTGGCTGTCCCACCCTGTCACAGTATGATATTTTGGCTGTTGGCTCAGCCCAGGAACCTGAGGGCAGGATCAAGAGCCCACTTTAACTTAAACAATTTAAATGGCACTTGAAACATTTTGAAATTCAAAAATAACAAAATATTTTATTTAACAAAGAGGAGAAATATCAGATGAAATCAGGGAATGAAATGTCTAGGGCAAAACCAATACATGTACAGACTTTAGTTCTTATGCTTTCTTAAGTTTCTCACATAAACTTAAATCTTTACGTTGAGAGGTTCCAGTGTTTTCCCAAACTCTTTAGTATACTTTGAATATTTTCTAACACTTTTGGTTTCTAGAAGACTGTTACACTCTTTCCAGTACCCAACCCCCTTTTGAAACACCAATACTCATCTTAACTGACTATTAAGGTCTCTAAAGACAGTTTCTAACCACACCAGTTTCTGACCAGTCCTTTCCAGTTTTTCACTTTTTGTTATTAGTTGCTTAACAGTTTGATGAAATTCTTCATAATTGATTTCATACAGAGAGCTAATGATTGAAAACTAGACATCTTTCATTAAGTGACTCTCATACTATACAGTAAGTTTTATGACTTTACAATTTCTTCTGTTATGTATTACCTTGGATTGTGTAGAATTACAGTTCCTTTCTTTATCTTTTACAGGCTCTTACTGACCGTTTATGCACTGGGAACTTCACTGCCCTGGCTCCCATGCAGGAGCACAAATCGGGGGCGGATGAGGTGTGCCAGGCCAATGCTTCCCCATGTGGGTGCAGGAAGAGGTGGGGCAACCTGCCACGTCTAAAACTTCAGCCTGCAGCCTGGCATGAAACCTGCAGTGCGTAAATGGTCACTTTGGAGCTTTTAATGGCTGCTATACTATTATTATTTATTTATTTATTTGATTTGCATGACCGCTGCTCTCGGAGAATCAGCTCATGGTGGTTTACAGTGTTTCAGATACAAATCAATACATTAAAACCATTAAAATTCCCCATTAAAACCCCATAAAACACAGTGATGGCGATATAATAAATAAGTGTTTCCACACAGGCCCACAGGATGGGGAAAAAGGCAAGCAGATGGATAATTGGGCATAGGATGGAACCGGGCCAATTTAATACTGGCTTCTATCCCCAGGGGAGAGGTGCCTGATCTTAGCACCCGGGCCACCACCCGGCCTCAGACAAACGCCTGGCGGGACAGCTCCGTCTTGCAGGCCCTGCATTAAGAACTGGTGTGTGTTAAAACCAGACCTTTGAAGAAAGCCCTATAAGGGCCGAAACATGTTGGTCTTTTGGTTCATAGAGTACATAGCATACTTGTTTGCAATAGCCCATGGGCTGGACATATGTTTTTAATTCCTATAGTTGTTGTTTTTTAATTGTGCATAATAAAAGTAATATAATTTTAACAACAATACAGACATTCAATCTTTGTAGGTCTTAACTGTTACCAGTTGGGGATTTTGGGTTCCAGTTCTATCCCCCCCCCCTGTTTGGTTTTTGTCTAACCACACCAGACCAGGTATCTCTATACATTCCAGATTTATCACCCTGTTTGAGTGGACAGGAAAATTCCTTCTCTCTCTAGAAGACCTATCCCCTTTCCTTGGCCTAAATGGGAGTCTCCATATAACTATCCACTCTTCCTTGTTAACTTTCCCCACTTCTCTGTCTTTTGTAAGCTATTCCCAGTCAGAGCTAAATTCAAAAACTCTCAGTGCTTGACTCTTCTCTGTTAAGGCTGAAATGAGACTATATCTTTCTTCAACATCCAGTTCAGAAATCTTTCTCTGCTCAGCTGAAGCTAACCAATTAGATCTTTTGTAATAGCCTGTCTCCCAAGATTCACTGGCTCTGTGAAGAATTAACCCTTCACAGTCCTTTATCTGTTTACACAGCACTTCTAAGCTTTTAAAAGTGCAATCCATCACATACCTCATGCTTTCCCCAAAATGATCTCCTTAAACTAACCCCTCCTAATCTAACTCCTGGTTTTGGTCTTGAATGCCTGCATTAGCTTATTTTAAAACTATTCAGTCACACACTTCCTGCCTCTCATCTGGTTTGTCTGTGGAGGCTTTGTAAAAGTAACGAGGAGCCAACACTTGTTTTGAATGGCAAAAATAAATGGATTTGTCTTGTAGGAAGCAACACAGGTCTTAGATTTTCACTTTTATGGCATGACATTTTCAGATGTTCTATGAGTTCATTGTTTTAAAGTGCACTCATTTTGAAGGTACATAGTTAAACTTTCACCTAAAAAAAGGAAAGTGTTAATATATCAAAATATATAGAAACATATTACTAATAAGTCATAGGGGGAAAGAACTGGTTAAGGTTTCCTGCTGTGTTCATTTTTGATGGCAAACCCAGAGTTATGGCTGTTAAATACATGTGAAATACAGTTCTGATGCATAGTTAACTTTGCAGGGATCCATGCTGGCCATCAGATGCTATGCAGTTGGCTAGTCCTGCAGGATTTGGTGGCTTGTGAGGAACACTGATAAATCTTCCTTATCCTATGGTTATAAAAAAAATACCACAGATAACTGCAAGAAAACACCTGCAACAAGTAATTTCGGTTCTAATTATGCATATGTGTATTTCCATATGCGTGCAAGCATGTGTGGTATTAATGTCTTGGTAATGGTAATGACTGGGGAAGGCACTGGCAAACCACCCCGTATTGAGTCTGCCATGAAAACGCTAGAGGGCGTCACCCCAAGGGTCAGACATGACCCAGTGCTTGCACAGGGGATACCTTTAACTTTTAAGCTGCTAAAAAGCAAAGTAAATTTTAAATGTCAGGTGACTATAGAAAAAAGATTTCATGATTGAATTTTAGGCAGATTATTATTCAAAAATAAAGTGACAATTGTGCTTTCAAGCAACAAATAAGGAAGCCTTGTGATGAAAGAGTCTGCATCTAGACCATTTGATTCTCAGGCAAGCTGAGTTGCAATGCAATAAACTTCAATGAAAATTAGACACAAGAGACTTCAATGGACCTTGATTTGACTGGACTGCAAATTAGATACTGGAGATCAGACTCAGAATCTTGTAAAACTATCTTTCTTTACAAATCTGAAATAAAGAACCTGAAACCAGCAGTACCCTTTTCATAAATCTGTTATATGCTAAAGAGAAGTAAATATGACCCATGAAGAAAGCTCTGTAATTTATGAAAATCCAGATGGCTAAATTGAGGCTGAATTAATCTCTTTACCAGGAACAGATCCAGAATATTATTAGGGGAAGGGCTATGGTTGCCTGCTACTGTGATAAAATAGATGCTTTGTATACATAAGGCCCCAGGTTTGATTGCTGGTATTTCCAGGTAAAAGATAGAATACAAGAGCCTTTGCTGCCTAGGGAGCTGCTGCTGGTTAGAGTGGGTAACCAAAGATATAACAAACCTTTATAAAGGCCAGGAGTCTGATTTGGTTTCCTTCTGTCCACTGGGTCTTTACATCATCATCAATCAAACTCGTTAAATAATTTCACAAGTGTGTCTTAAATTATTAAATGTTTGGGTAATATCTTTTTAATTTGACCATTCTGGTTTTCCTTTCTAATTTATTCCTTTACTGACAAACATTTAATTTCAGACAATTCAATGGGGTAATTCTGAAGAAGACTAACAATGGAATGAGAGTATTAAAGTATGCTTTTTATTTCCCCCCCTCCTTTAAAGCCATCAATTAGTACTGCCAAAATCTACTACCAATTTTATCTTTAACTTAATTAGGAGTGGAGTGCTGGTATAAATCCCAATGTAAGCTCCTTATTTTTAAAAGGGCAGTCATATAGCATTTCTGGATAGCAAAAGTGTGAAACAAGCTCCCATAGTCTCATGAATAATTCTTAATCAAGATTCTAGATGGATGCATTGTATATTAATACATTAAACTGATTGAGCACAAAGAACCATTCCTGATTTGAAATGCACACTAATCCACACTTGTTGGGGGGATCCTTCACAAAACAGAAGCTGGTGCGTGATGGCTGCTGTGCTCATGGAGGCTGTCATGTAGGCGTCTGAATGACTGCAAATGCCAGGTTGCCAAAGACTTCTGACTTGCTTTATCCTGTAGCCTGGCTGTGCACACCACAGCTGATATCCATGGAAGCCATTTTCTGTGTACTGATAATTCAGCTAGATCTCTGGACTGTGCAGAAATACGCCCAGTGTTTGTATTCTCACTTGGAAGTAAAGATCATCCATTGAGCTCAGTTGGACATACTTCCAAGTAAGCGTGAAAAGTCTTATTTACCTTGATGGTGAATTTTTGCTTTAAAATCATGCTGTGTGATGACTGATCAGTCTTTGCCTTATGTACACAATATGCACTACTCTTCTGATAACCTCATGCAAAGTTATAGAAGGAAAGTTATTCCTATAGACCATGATGTGCTGTTTCAGTTCTATCACTTCTCAGTGGCATATCTATATCTGCATGTATTTTTCATCAATTGCTGTAGTAATCTCTGTAGGCAAAGCAAAGGGAAGCAAATTAAAAATTTGTAGATAGCTGACCTGGTTTCTTTGTGTAGCTTTGGAGACCCATACATTGAGATGGGGGAAAGCTGCTCCATCACCTCCCGTTCTATCCTCCCCCTTCCTTTTCTGCTTATTTTCTGCTTATTTTGCCCATTTTCTGCACCTCACTTTATAATATGTCAGGCTGTAATCCCTGGGTAACTTTCAGCACAGCAATGCTGGAAAATTCTGAGGAAGATAAGAATGCATATGGCTTTAATCATTTTACAAACAAAAGAAAAAATAATTTTTCTTAATTTCAATGGATGAAAATAATATTATGGGCAGTGGATATATAGCTTCAGCAACAAATGCCACTTAGTTCTTGATATCTGGAATTTGCAAAGCAGAAGGTCAGAATTTCAGGCAGGACCAAATGACTGGATGATGACATTGATTGTCATTTTCAAGCACCAGATTTTTACTCAGGATATTTATTTGTTTATTTATTTTTTATTTTTTATTTATTGTATATATAGACCGTCACTCTCAGCCTGGCCAGCTCATGGTGATTTACATAAGGCAATAAAAAGGAAAAACACCTTTTAAAGATCAGTCATTCCTTTCAGTGGGGTTGATCTCAAATGTCTCACATTAGCACGGATAATTTCAGCATCATAGTATAGTCCTAGGCAGCCCATGAGACTATGCTGGTCAAGTAACCAGAAAACAAAATTTTTGTTTGGCATCTTAAAAAGTTAAGTTGCTCCTGAATAACTGCCAAGAGTGAGGTGAGACAGTTTGAGCCATTTAAGCATTTGTACATTTCACCTCTGTTAGGAGGAACAAAGGACCTTGTTCTTTCTGTAGAGTTCTCACATTGTCTGGCCTACAGTTACAGTTGATAGAACTGTTGAAATTTGGAACAGACAGATCAGATTTAATGGAGACAGAAGAAACCTGGAGATAAAAGAAGGAAAAGAGACCTTTCTGCATAATTTAGATTATAGAATCTTGTCACATTTTGTAAGGTAAACAATTGCAAGAAAAATATTTTGTGCAAAACGATTAGCATTAATTAAATGACTGGATGAACACAAATATTTTGAAAATTATAGCAGTTAAGTAGGCCACATGATTTATACTGCTGTCTTCAGCAGCACAACTTGTTTCTGTGTGGTTCAGTATTCTAAGAGACAAAAGAGAAGCTGGGTACTCTGCATCCATTCAGACGTGGTTCCTTGAACGTTCCTTAAATAACACTCTTCTTGTGTTACTTCAGCTGAAGATTCTTACTGCTCTTTGGGAGTGACTGGCTGTTGCAGCAACATGATGCCGATTTGCTGGGCTTGGTTAAAGAAGTTGGTGGTCTCTATCCAGTTCTTAATGAACTTTCTCCATAAAACACAAAAGCATAGCGGCAGGGGGAGGAATCCTTCACTGCAGTTAGCACTAATTGAAATTCCTGGTAGTAGTCTCAGCAGTTAGGGCCAGGGCTTGGCCAGGAAGAAGGTTTCTTTCTGGTTCCAGGCTGAAACAATAGGGGAATGTCATAAGAGACGCTTGTGTGTTGTTCCTTTGAGAGTTCCTTCAGTCCTGTCTCTGTTTTCATTACATTAATTTGACAAGCTATCAAGGTTTCTGCAGCCGGCTTGTATCTTCAGGGAAAGGCAAACCTGCTAAGCTGTAGTGCAAAATGTTACACAACAAAGGCAACCACAGTGGCTGCAACCCTGCATTTCAATGACCTCGAGGCCTATACTTAACTGTGAGCATAAAACCAGTGTTCATTTTCACTTCTCATGATATGTCTTTCATAGGCCTTCAGCTCCTCTTTGTTCATGTATGAATAAGATGGAAAGGACAGACCGTCCAAAATTCGTTAACTGTATTATAATTTATTCTAAATAAATTTACTTGAAAGTAAAGCTCATTAGTTTTAACATAATTCACTTTTAATTGCAAGTGATGAATCTGGTAGTTGAAAATCTCTATTTAAACATGTTTACTTTAAAGCAAATCTTATTGAGTTCCAAAGGAATGACTTGGTTATATGTCTCTGGGACTGCACGTGTTTACTTTAAAGCAAATCTCATTGAGTTCCAGAGGAATGACTTGGTTATATGCCTCTGGGACTGCACTGTAAGATATATTGACTGAACTGAGGGGAACTACATTCTGAATTTAAAATTTAGAATTGTATTGTAAAACCAGTTTTGCTTGGCAGAAGAAAGACTTCTGTTTATTCTTCAAAGTATATATATTTTTGCAGTTATTTTACCCTTCAAATTGTGAAGGTATCAGAATGTTATGAATGCAAATCATATTAAGCCCATATGAATATTGTATCTAATGATGATAGCATAAATTGATTTTATCAAAAAAAGACTTCAATAGCAAATAGCTTTTTGAAAGAACAGCATTTTAACATTGAGAAAATTGTAAAGGCAGCTACGTTTGATAGATTTAAAAGTCTTGGCACGGAGAAGGATAAGAGTGGATCGCAGTGCTTGATTATCTATTTGCCATGTATCTCATTGCTGCATTCCAAGGAAGATCTTCAGCAACAAAATGAGTAGTATAATGACAGCCCCAGGCAGGGATTCATTTCTTGTACCCTTATAGGTTGTTTTTTAGGAACTAAAGTGTTATTTTTAAAAACAGTTTTACTTTTCCATCTTGAAAAGCCACATAATCCCATTTGGTTTCATGATATTTTCATATTGTAAAATTTACTGTGGACAAGCCAAATGCGCAAACATTTAAATGCAGGATGCTATATCGACATTCATGAAATGTCTGTGTGTGTTGGGGAGGTCAGGGACATCTCATGGGGGTGAAGGGCTCCATCTGGGGGGAGTAAAAGTTTCTAGTTCTTCCCGGTTTCCAGACTTACTAAAAAAGATTTCACTGCTGCGGGGAAGCCAGGAAAATGTATGATACCTCCTTGCCATTAGCTTTCCTGTGTCTCAGTGTAAGATTGAGAAGGGAGACAAAAACAATGACAGCAGAGAGTGGGCAGGAAGCTCCCCCTGAACTCAGCCTTTGTAGCTTTTCTCCTTGGCCTTTCTAAGCCCCCTCTTACACCCCCCCCTCTTCTGAGGGTTTCCCAAGGAACCTCAGTAGAACTGAGACAGATACAAATTCAGCAGCTCTACTCATACTATGTATCTGCCCTCAAATATATATGGGATGTATGATGGATAGTTCACTTTGTAATATTCTTAATTTCTAATTGTTTATTCTAAAATAAAATGAGGGAGCTGAACATATTTTAGCTTTACCTTAAGAAAGGGCTACTGAATTTTCAGCCCCACCAATTTATCTCAAAGATTTCATTTCTCTCTTTGAGATATGAAACCTCAGTGTTGTTTTGATTTAATTTTCTGTTTCTTCATGCTGAATTTTCCTTATTCAGTTTACACAACTGTAATGATACTCTTGCATCAAAGTCTGTATAAATGGTGGGAAGCTTCCATAAATGAATCAAATTAATTGAGAACAGTGGTCCTGAAAATAGAAAGCCATCGAAACATAAGAAAACAAAAAAGCATATCCCTCCATCCCGATGATTTCGACCTGGGACTCTCATTGATGGGTCTATAACTTCAGAGTTTTACACAGAGTAATGAGTTCCTATGGTTTTGCTGTTGTAGCTGCAATTGCTACTGAAGCATGCAAGGGAACTTCTGTACAGGGATGTTTTCTCTGCCTTTTTCTTGTATCTTGGTGCCCACAGGGAGGAAATGGTGCCAGGGTGGGTACAGAAAGCCTTCCTGACAGAAGGCAGAGGCACTCTGGCTGCAGACCAGCAAGAAATGTTGGATGAAAGGTGGTTTGAGAAAACATGGTGAAACCTCAAAGAAACTATGGAGAGACAGCACACCGCCTTGAGGAAACTCAGAAGAAAAAATGTCAGTGTTAGGAGCCCAAACTTTAGTTAAAAAGCCTGAGGGTAGGTGATCTTTAAAGTGGAAGTGCTATCAGCTAGTTGAATTCTCATCTATCTACTGTCTGCAGAACTCTGGAGTCACAATGAAGAGCCTGGTTTGCTGTGCCCTCTGTGGGAATTTTCATGGACTGTACTGTACGCCTGCTATCCTGCCTCTGTTGCTCTTCTATAGGTCTCAAGGCTCAACTTGTTGTGCTAGTTTAAAGGTTTCAGCTCAACGTATTTAAATAACTACCTGTGCTACATTGTTTTCACTTGCAATTAGGAATGCCTTTTGACTGTGGGCACAGGAGCCAGCAGTGAGTGAATGAGGGAAGAGAAATTATACATTCATCTAGTTGGGGAATATAGGCCACAGCTTTCTTGTACATAATCATCTGAGTTCATAGAACAGAACACAGAAAACCCAACCCCAACCTGTAAGAACTGAGAATGAAAGCAGTTGGTGGGAGAGCCCACAGCAGCTGTCTGGCTAAGTAGGAGGGGGAAAGAGGGGGCAGTGCTGTGACCATATATGCCAGTCCCACCTCCGCTCCCAGACCACACAAGGAAGACTCACTGCTGGCCAGGGCACTGCAGCGCCCCCTCCCAAGGCCACAGGCTGCCCTCAGGAGCTGTCCACCAGCCTCCTTCTCTCTGCTCCCAGCCTGCAAACGCAGCCTCCTTGTGAACCTGTGGCCATTGCTTATATCAGACACTATCTGGACCATATAAGTACACTAAATAAATGGCTATGTAGCATCCTCTGTTTTAGCTGCTGTGCTACAAATGCTTATCTTGTGCCAAACATTTTAGTTTTTAATCTAATTTTGATTTGTATGTACATTGTAAATACATAAACACAAAAAGAGAAAAAAAGATCACGTGAATGCTGGATTTATTGATAATATATTTTTCTTCCTGAGAAAGGTTATAGTCAAGTTCAACAAATCCTTGCAATATAGTGTTGTGTACCTTAGTGTATAAGAGATTTTTTCCCCAGAGAGGCTAAAGCAATCTGGTTTAAAGATTAGAAAACTAGGGGAGACACTTTAGCCTTTCCTTCAAGTACATCTCCCTCCAGAGTACATTTACTTCCATCACAATGGACTAGAAGAGATCCTTGTTTAGTGTGGCAGTGCCCCTGAGACCTAATTTAGCTTTTATAGGAAATTCAAAGAGACAGAGTGAGCAAGACAGAGCAGAACAAAGTTACGCGTTTGCACAGGGAATATTGATACTTGCTGTTTGCTTCTTTAAATCCTTAAAAGAGATTCTAGTGGAAAATGCTGACTTCCACTTTTTGGCAAGTGGATGGCCAGACATAAGTGCTGCATGTTAAGATCCACTTATTCATGTTCTATCATCAAGAACAGGGCAAACTTGAGAAGCTCAACCACCTTGGTTCCAAGGTTTTGGTCACTTTCTAAAAAACATCTGAGCACATTATTTAAACAGATCCTAAAAAGAAAGTTAAATAATGTTAAAGATAATTTTTAAAAAATCATACTAGTTGGTAACATTTGTGTAAAAAATAATTGCAATACCCCAATTTCTGTACCCCCCTTTTAAAGAAACAATGATTTCAAAGTAGATGAGCATCAAGCATTATGGAGAACTAAAACTTTCAAGTGAACAAGCCTGCATTTCCCCCACTTCTAGTCCCAACAAATGGATCCCCACAGGCCCTTTTTTATGTGTAACCTACATTAATCATATCCAGCAGAGTTTGCTCAGTTTTTGTCCTGATTACCCATCCCCTGTTGTACCCATTACATAAGCTCCCCTTGGATCCTGAGTAGCGCGACTCTAAAAACACAACGTGAAGCTATTGTGTGCATTTGGAGAATTTTTAGTGGGAATCAGTCAATTAAATTGCTGTGAAAGGAAGTAGCTGTGGTGCACTGTGTCATTCTGATCTCAGTCAAAGCACATGAGTGATTCTTTAATGTTCAGTGGCCACTGTTATGAAATATGCTTTTCATTAGTAAGAAACCAGGTGAATTGTCCTTGGGCCATTTTATTTGTGTGTGTGTGTGGGGGGGGGGTGTTCCACATTGTATATTTGTGTGTATTGGGGGGTTGTGCATTGCATATCTGGACATTGTTCCATACATTAAGGGCATGTTATAATGACTGTTGCACTTCATTCCCCTATTTGTATATTCTACATGCTTGTAAACAAGCAGAGGTGCCCAATCTTTATTAGTGGAAGCCACATTTCATAAGACTCCTGAGCATCACATTTCTTCAGAGGACCTGATCCTGAATGCAAACACCCTATGTTTTGTCAGCCTCTCTCTCTCTCTCTCTCTCTCTCTCTCTCTCTCTCTCTCTCTCTCTCTCATATGGCGGTTGAAGAGACTTGGACTTTCTTTCTGCCATGACACTGATAATTAAATAAGACCAAAAAATGTTCCCAATAATATCAATAGTTACCTTGGTTTTGTCAGCTAATTCTAGTTGAAGCACTTTCCCCATTTTCCTTGGCTCAATAATACAAAGTAGCTGATTAGTAAATAGACTTCCTCCCGAAACCCATACCCAAGAGCACCAGGTTATATCATAGTTTGTATCCTATTGCTCAGCTGAAACTATTGTTGCTAAGCAGCTAGATTTATAGTCACTGATAGAATTATGCAACTTATCCAACTGAGTTCAAATGAAAGGTCAGCCATGTACATCAATCCAGTAGTAGAGTGAAACAAAGTAAAACACACAAGCCATCTTCATAAATAATATCGCTTTTCATGATACACTAGCAGAGGTATATCATAACATGCTTATGCAACTGAACTGCGTGTCTTTAGTTCTGCTTACAGATGACCCAGCAGGACTTTGTTTCCATTTGTTTTGTCTCCCAGAAGAAAGTATAGAGGAGGAGATTTTTAAACAGTTTCTAATGTTAAGCAAGCAGTGCGAACATTCTCAAGGTCATCTTTTCCAAACCTAAAGAGTAATTTAGGGCCCCTTTTCATATCACCTTTGCAGAACACTGCAGTGCAATTTGTTCCCACGCTGAAAAAGCCATTAAAATGGGAGTGTTTAGAAGGCAGATTGCCCTCAAGCCCGTTACAAGCCAGTCCCACAACTCTAGTGAGCTTGGACCCTGCTTGTAATGCTCTTGCACCAACCAGCTCACCCTGCTGTTTCCTTCATGTTTCAAATAAACCAACCTTTGCAGAGGATGCAGGAATTACATTGAAACTGGCTAAAAAGTAATGCCAGAAGTCTAAACATCCAAGCAGAGAAATTGGGATGCACAGGAACTGTAGTTTGCAATGCCTACTGCTTCAATGAACTGGGTATCCAAGCTGTAGCAACGAAGACCACAAGGCATCTATTACCTTCCAGCCCTCCCATTTCCCACCTTCTCCCATTTTCTAGGTATGTTTGCTGAGAAAAGGGGGAAATGTCTTGAAAAATTGTCTGGGAGGTGACCCAGGCTTGTACCATCTAAATTTGTTCAAGAATATTCAGAAAGAGAGTAAGGTCATGCATGACTAAAACCATCAGCCCATATTGTAGGCTTCTGTAGTTTATATTATCTCCATCTCTGTGTCTTCTGTCCTCAAAGCTGGGGCAGTGATATGACAAGGAGCTGCAGTGCTGAACATTTTCATTCATAAATTGAATGATGATTAATATCCTTTAGAAAGCTTTCTGAACCTAACAGACTTCTGCAACCCAGTCATGGCTCAAATCTCAGCAGTTTTTCCTTGCCCCTGTTCCTAAGGAAGTTTCAAAAAGGAAAATCTCTCTGCTTCTGCCAGTCTTTACATTCATTAAAGAAACCAGACCAGAAACCAGGGAATCTTCCTATCAAGGTGGTCAGTCATACAAAATTGGTTTGAGTAAGCCTTCCTTCATCCATTTTGCATAGCTCACAATGGTCATCGTTATGCTGTTGTAAATTAGAATCTAATAAGTGGGGAGATCTGTGAGGAATCACAAGAATGTGACATATCATTTTCCCCTGACCTGGTAGTCCTTGGTTGCGATCTCTGTCACCTTGTAGGGTAAGACTAGCCACTGTCTGGCTCTCCCTTTTACTGTTGCCATCACCAGTTCAGGTAAAATCCAGCCCCCCTTCTCTCATGGGTCACTGAAGGCTGATGCCACAGATGTGTGTCACTGTAGCATGTCAAGTAGCCAAGGCAGATGGATAAGGACTTGTATAAACACTCTCTGATTAGGCAACTCTTTCTACAAAGCACAGACTCAGGGTACTACAAGAAGAGATCTTGGTACATTAAGCAAAATAAATAAAATGACATTGACTAGGTACTACTACTAATAAAAAAACAAATAATTTAAAAAAGTTATTTATAGCCTGCCCTTTCTCTAGGATTCAGGGTGGGTAACAACATTAAAAAAAACAATAAACCAAGATTATAACTCTGTTTAAAACATAAAGTAGTACTAACCGCTTCTGCTCAGATGAGTTGATACAGATCACATATTTGGGTTCAGATATACTGTGGCTGGTATTTTGAACAAGGAGGCCAGGGTTTCAGTCCTCTTTCTAGGCCTTAGCCATGGGCCTGGCAGAACAGCTCTGTCTTACAGGCCCTGCCTGTCCAAAGTCTCACAGAGTCTTACAAAGTCTCACAGTCTTACAGGCCCTGCCTGTCCAAAGTCTCACAGAGCCCTGGTCTTGCTAGGGAGAGCATTCTGAAAATGGCCCCAGCCAGGGACAATTTGATAACTTTGGGGATGGGGATCTTGAGCAGGTGTTGCTCAATAATCCTGTAGATACAAGGGTCCCAGATCATTTAGGACTTTAAAGGTCCTACACCTTGAATTATATCAGGTCTTCAATCTGGAGCCAGTGCAACTGGGAGAACTCAGGATGAATATGTGCTCTTCACTGGGTTCCCGTAAGAAACTATGCTGCTGAATTTTGGAACAGGTTGTTTCCAGAGCAGCCTCAAGGGTAGCCTTGCATGTAGAAAGTTGTAGAAGTCTAGACTTGAGGTGACCATTGCATGTATCACTGTGGCCAGATGCTAGCTGTCATGCCTAGCATCTGGTAAAAGCCTTGCAGGCAGTATTTGTGACCTGAACCTCCATAGGTAATGAAGGCTCCTGAAGATGGTCAAAATTGTTAATTGGACCCTATCAAGAACTGGGAGTTGCACAGGCTCATCTGAGGCACATCAGCCCTGCCAAAGGACCCCCATCTTGGATAGATTCAACTTCAGTCACCTCTGCTTGAGCTAGTCTACCATGGCCCCTAATCAGCTGGTCAGTGAATTTGGGAGGGTGCATCCTCATTTTGAGGGCATGTTCCAAATGGGAATTTTATTCTTCTCTACAGTGCAAGAATAGATTTTATTTTAAGCTCCACATTGTACTACAAAAGCTCCCAAACTTCCTGCTTGTTTTTGGAAGCAGCCAAATAATAGTACACTATTCTGTCTCAAACTGCCACACAAGTAACTTTCCTCATTCCTCTCAAAGAGAACAGGGGAAAAGCAGACAGGGGAGCATTCCTGTTCACATTTCAGTCCCCGGCACCTCGTATTTTCCTCTATTTCACTTATATTTTTTTCAGTTTAACTTTCTTCTATTGTGCCTTCTTTTATTATATTTCTCCTTTATCTACATTTGCTGTCTTTCTCCTTATCATATTTGATTTTTTCAGAATGAGTTGGTCTTCATCTACAGTCATAAACCTGGACATTGCAACCTTTCTAGACAACATAGCTTTTAAGAACCACAGTTTTATCCAGAAGTATTTCATTCAGTACCAAGTTTTGAACTAAAACAAAGTCAACTTACACTTTTAAAAGTATTCTCTAAAAGTCCATGGCATGCTCTCTCAAATACTTCTACAAGTTCATTCAGCTTATCCTTGAAACAGGTGTTCCATTCCCCTTACAATACAAAACTTAATACTGTGTTATCTTGGATCTGAGGATCTTCTTCCATAGTATCCATACTTTCCCCCCCTCCAGCTGCAGCTTCCATGAGTGTGGGAAGGGAGAATATGAGAGGCTATAGGAGTAAAGAAGAGGTGGGAAGGTTCCCATTGGGCAAGCTGCATTCTATTCATGCTGCTTTGGCAGTGGAGACATGTCACGTTCTCAACTACTAAATGATTGCGTTCCACTATGTCAATGGATCTAACGAGGTGGACATGACTATGCATGAAAAATTGTAATGTCTAGTTAGTCCAGAGTCCAGAGTCCAGTAGCACCTTTAAGACCGACAAAGATTTATTCAGGGCGTGAGGTTTCGAATGCAAGCACTCTTCATCAGATGAATGAATAAATCTTTGTCGGTCTTAAAGGTGCTACTGGACTCTGATTTTATTGTGCTACTTCAGACCAACACAGCTACCCATTTGAATCTATCCATGAGATTCTACGTTAGATCTAGGATTTGCTGTCCATTTTTGGTTATTACTCCTTAGTTAATTGACCTGTATGTAAAAGTTCCATCACTGTGTTAGTGGAGGGACATAAAATTGTATTTAAAGAAAATTATTATATGTGTAATCTTCAGATAAGAAAATAACTAGGTGAACAATTTTCCCTTTAAAAAATTTAATATACTAGAATTGGAAGAAAACACATAATGTAGCTTTAGTTAAAAATAAGAAGCAAAAGACTGAGAAGAATAAACAAAATGTGTTCGGTCTGGTCTTTAATACCTACTGTGCATTATTAAACCTTTAGCAATGTAAAATGAAGACATCATAACGAGTTGGAGAGTATATTGATTTTTTCATTATTAGCTAAAGGTTTGCAAGCAGGATAAACCCTATTCAAACATCATGGCAGCAAGCAGTAATGTTTCCAAGATTCTTTGTAGAATACAGCAGGAGACCAATGAGTACTTGGCTTTAGTTAAGACCATTGCGGTTTGATTTTTTTTTTAGATGTTGGAGGCCATGGTTTTTCTCTTATTCCTTTTATTTAATGACAGTAGTGTGTCAAACAAATTTGCTATCTGTTTAGCCGAGATTTGCCTCTGTCCCTGAAGGACAAAAAACAGGGACCTGATCCACCCCCTATATCTGAGCAAGAAGGGATTGGCATACAACTTTATGGAGTCTACCATCCTACCTATCTTTCCTTAACTCACTACTTGGCACAACTAAGTTGCATTCAGGACCCAACAAAGGTGACGGGCAGTGGGATAGATCTACAAATTTACATGGGTCCTCAGTTCAGAATAATGGTGAAATTGTTGTAATGTGCTCGTGCCCCTCAGCACATGAACAACAGAAAGCTCAGGAGGGAAAGGAGGGAAACAGAATCCTCTGAGCTGCCTTTGGGTCACATTCTATGGATGCACCTGATGCCAGGACAAAATACTTTGGTGAAATATCACATTCATCATGGCACAATGTATTGTTATTTATGTTTGTTTCTCAATGCCATCTACTATCTATTGGTAACTATAACATAATCCAAGCCCTAAGAAACAGAACACAATACCTGACTAATTAAGTAGATAACAGTTTTATATATTTATGTGAGTATCACCCCTTCAAGGATTGCTGCCTTGTTGTGGCGAAGGGGCTTGCGTAGCTCAGTGAAGCTATGAGCTATGCCGTGCAGGGCCACCCAAGATGGACAGGTCATAGCAAAGAGCTCTGACAAAAGGCGATCCACTGGAGAAGGAAAAGGCAAACCACTCCAGTATCTTTGCCATGAAAACTCTATGGACAGTTCCAAAAGACAAAATGATATGACGCTGGAAGATGAGCCCCTCAGGTCGGAAGGTGTCCAATATGCTACTGGGGATGAGCAGACGGCTAGTACGAGTAGCACCAGAATGAATGAAGCGACTGGGCCAAAGCCGGAAGGATGCTCAGTGGTGGAGGGAACTGGTGGTGAAAAGAATGTACGATGCTGTAAAGACTTTTATTCCATAGGAACCTGGAATGTCAGATCCATGAACTAAGGCAAGCTGGACGTGGTCAAACAGGAGATGACAAGACTGAACATCGACATTTTAGGAATTAGTGAACTAAAATGGACAGGAATGGGTGAATTTAATTCAGATGATCATCAGGTATACTACTGTGAGCAAGAATCTCTCAGAAGAAATGGAGTAGCCTTCATAATCAATAAAAGAGTAGGAAAAGCAGTCTTGGGATACAGTCCCCAAAATGACAGAATGATCTCAGCCCGAATCCAAAGCAAACCGTTCAACATCTATGCCCCAACCACTGCTGCTGAAGAGGATGAAGTTGACCAGTTCTGTGAAGCCCTACAACACCTTATAGAAGCAATGCCAAAAATGATGTGCTTCTCATCATGAGGGATTGGAATGCTAAAGTAGGAAGCCACAAGATAACTGGGACAACAGGCAAGTTTGGCCTTGGAGTACAAAATGAAGCAGGGCACAGGCTGGTAGAATTTTGTCAAGAGAATACAATGGTCATAGCAAACACTCTTTTCCAAGAACCTGAGAGATGACTCTACACATGGACAACATCAGACAGTCAACACAGAAATCATGTTGACTATGTGCTCTGCAGCCAAAGATGGAGAAGTTCCATACAGTCAGTAAAAACAAGACCAGGAGCCGATTGTGGTTCAGACCATCAGCTTCTTGTTGCAAAATTGAGGCTTAAATTGAAGAAAGTAGGAAAAAGCACTTAGGCCACTCAGGTATGAACTAAATCATATCCCTGACGAATATACAGTAGAGGTGACAAATATTAAGGAATTAGATCTGATAGATAGAGTGCCTGAAGAACTATGGATGGAGGTTTGTAACATTGTACAAGAGGTAGCAATTAAAACCATCCCAAAGAAAAAGAAATGCAAGAAAGCAAAATGGCTGTCTAAGGAAGCTTTACAAATAGCTGAGGAGAGAAGGGAAGTGAAAGGCAAGGGAGAAAGAGTAAGATACACCCAATTGAATGCAGAATTCTAGAGAATAGCTAGAAGAGATAAGAATGCCTTCTTAAATGAACAGCGCAAACAAATAGAAGAAAACAATAGAAAAGGGAGGACCAGAGATCTTGTCAAGAAAATTGGAGTTATGAAGAGAATGTTTCATGCAAAGATGGGTAAGGACCAAAATGGTAGAGACCTAACAGAAACAGATTTTTAAAAGGTGGCAAAATTATACAGAAGAACTATACAAGAGCGAGTTTAACATCCCTGATAACCACGATGGAGTAGTCACTGACCTGTAGCCAGATATCCTGGAATGTGAAGTCAAATGGGCCTTAGGAAGTCTGAGCAACAATAAAGCTAGTGGAGGTGACAGCATTCCAGTTGAACTATTCAAAATCTTAACAGACGATGCAGTAAAAGTACTACATTCAATATGCCAGCAAATTTGGAAAACTCAACAGTGGCTGCAGGATTGGAAAAGGTCAGTTTACATTTCAATCCCACAGAAGGGCAACGCCAAATAATGTTCAAACTACTGCACCATTGCACTAATTTCTCATGCTAACAAAGTTATGCTCAAAATCCTACAAGCTAGGCTCCAGCAATATGTGGACCGAGAACTTCCAGAAGTACAGGCAGAATGTCGAAGAGGCAGAGGAACTAGAGATCAAATTGCCAACATATGCTGGATCATGGAGAAAGCTAAAGGTAAAGGTAAAGGTATCCCCTGTGCAAGCACCGAGTCATGTCTGACCCTTGGGGTGACGCCCTCTAGCGTTTTCATGGCAGACTCAATACGGGGTGGTTTGCCAGTGCCTTCCCCAGTCATTACCATTTACCCCCCAGCAAGCTGGGTACTCATTTTACCGACCTCGGAAGGATGGAAGGCTGAGTCGACCTTGAGCCGGCTGCTGGGATCGAACTCCCAGCCTCATGGGCAAAGCTTTCAGATGGCTGCCTTACCACTCTGCGCCACAAGAGGCTCTTTGGAGAAAGCTAGGGAGTTCCAGAAAAATATCTACTTCTGCTCCATTGACTATGCTAAAGCCTTTGATTGTGTGGAGCACAACAAATTGTGGCAAGTTCTCAAAGAGATGGGAATACTTCTGTATCTTGAGAAACCTATATGCAGGTCAAGAAGCAACTGTGAGAACTGGGCATGGAATCACTGATTGGTTCATAATTGAGAAAGGAGTTCAGCAAGGCTGTATACTACCACCTTGCCTATTTAACTTGTATGCGGAGCACATCATGAGAAAGGTAGCATTAGATGAGTCACAAATTGGGATTCAGATTGCAGGGAGAAATATCAACAACCTCTGATATGCAGATGATACCACTTTAATGGAAGAAAGTGAAGAGGAACTAAAGAGCCTCTTGATGCGGGTGAAGGAGGAGAGTGCAAAAGTTGGCTTGAAACTCAACATAAAGAAAACAAAGATCATGGCATCCAGCCCTCTCAATTCCTGGCAAATAGATGGGAAAGAAATGGAGGTAGTGACAGATTTTATTTTCCTGGGCTCCTGCAGATGGGGACTGCAGCAAAGAAATTGAAAGATGATTGCTCTTTTGGAGGTAAGCTATGGCAAATTTAGACAGCATGCTAAAAAGCAGAGACATCACCCTGCCAACAAAAGTGCCTCTAGTCAAGGCTATGGTCTTCCTAGTTGCAATGTATGGCTGTGAAAGCTGGACCATAAGGAAAGCCGAGCATCAGAGAATTGAGGCTTTTGAACTCTAGTGCTGGAGAAGACTCTTGCGAGTTCCTTGGACTGCAAGGTGAACAAATCGGCCAGTTTTTGAGGAGATCAGCCCTGCCTGCTCCTTAGAAGGCCAGATCCTGAAGATGAAACTCAAATACTTTGGCCACCTCATGAGAAGGACTCCTCAGAGAAGAGCCTAACGCTGGGAGCGATTCAGGGCAAAAGAAGAGGGGGACGACAGAGAATGAGGTGGCTGGATGGAGTCACTGCAGTCCGTGAGAACTTAAATGGATTCTGGGCAATGGTAGAGGACTGGAAGGCCTGGAGGATCATTGTCCATGGGGTTCAGATGGGTCAGAAATGACTTTGCACCTAACAACAACAATGTGTGTATCATATTAATTATGCCAATTTCTTGGTTAAATGATCACATCTCACAAAATCTATAGCTAACAATAGTCTCAGATTTCATGGATGTTAACCCTAGTGACTGTAAAGCATGCTTATTTACAGTACATGTAAGTAACAGGGGATTTCAGTTTTCGACACACATAGGTTTGAGGCTACAGTGAGCAGTGCATCTGGACCTTGATGCAAGATAATATGGGTGACTTTGAATCAGCTCCTCCATGCTTTGAAGTTACTGAGATTAACAGTGCCCTTCTGAGCAGATCCACTCAGAATCATATTGAAGTGTCCTCAGTGGGTCTTACTCCTGGGAAAGTGTCCTCAGGGTGGTACTAATAGTTACAAATTTAATCTTTCCACATTTAGTTTCCCTCATCATAAGTTTGATTAGTTCTAGTCATGACCAGAAGAATTAAGCATGTGGTTAACTCACTCCCATTAAAATCACTGGCATACAAAAGTAACTGTGACTGGTCTGTGGTCTCAACTTAAAGTAATTAACCTTAATCCATAGGCAAGGAGTCACACACAAGAACAAGTGGGTCTATGAGCTACAGTGCATCTACATCAAAAAACATACCAACCAATTGTGTGGAAATCATGAGCAACATGAGGAAATGTGAGGGGATACCCAACCCTGTTTCTATTAGCTACGTATGCAGGATATCGCTTCTTGCTTTAGATTACATTTTTTTAGTTTTGTCGTTGAATCAGTTATATAATGTAAGATAACGTGAAGGTTTAATAAAGTAGAATTCAGGTTCTTTTTAAAGATAATTTTGTAACTATAATGTTCACAATCATAGACCATAATGCACTTACTAGAGAATAAAGCAATAACAGTGGCTTCTATGTAATTTTGGCAAGCTGAAAAATGCCAATTATGCCTTTTCCATTGGCATAAACAACTGCCCTCATCTAACTATAGCAGATTAATAGATTAACATAATATTTTTAAAATATTAAAAAATACTGGAATTGCAAAAAAAAAACCTGATAGAATCTTCAATTATTGAGCTTATGATCTTCCTTAACACAGCCTTCTTCTAACCAGATGGTTGTTACTCAAACATGCTCATTCCTGAAGAAGGAAGCAAATCATTCATAGTAGTACATATGAATAAATGGTTTATTCAGTGAAGAGAATAGATTCTGTTTGACCAGATGGAACAACAACAGCAGGACATTTAATTCATCGAGATTTTATCAGAGTAGTATGCGGGGGGGGGGGGAGATACAGCTGTTCTTCTGGAAATGATAGGTGAATATTTCCCATCACTTCCACTACTGCAGTCTGTAAACTAATGCAGTGTCTGTGCAGCTGATTCAAATATTATGACTCACATTAAGAATCTGATAGAAACCATTCAGGTCCATGAGATTATGACAATGTGAGTTTACTCTCTGCTGGTGTTTATGTCCACTTTCAGTGACATGTTTCATGGTTCTTGTAGCACCACCACAGAAATTTTGTACAATTGCTGCCATCTAGGAGTTGTATAGTGCAATCTTAAACAGAATTACACTCTTATAAGGCCATGGCCTGACAGTAATAGTGATTTACTCAGTCACCAGTTTTGAAGCAACCCAATCCCTATGAGTATAGAAAATTACCTTGGATCCTCTGAAATCCAAGAACTCTAGTTTATTACCATGTTTCTGGATGATGCTTTTCATTCATATGGTTAAGTTTGATTTTGTAGTCTTATTATTAGAAGGCTTACTGAAGCTGGAAATTAACTAAGATTTGACAAGAGTAGTGGTCGTGATATACTGTATACTGTCGCCTTGCCTATTTATCTTGTATGCGGAGCACATCATGAGAAAGGCGGGGTTAGATGAGTCACAAATTGGGATCAAGATTGCAGGGAGAAATATCAACAACCTCAGATATGCAGATGATACCACTTTAATGGCAGAAAGCAAAGAGGAACTAAAGAGCCTCTTGATGCAGGTGAAGGAGGAGAGTGCAAAAGTTGGCTTGAAACTCAACATCAAGAAAACAAAGATCATGGCATCCGGCCCTCTCAAATCATGGCAAATAGATGGGGAAGAAATGGAAGTAGTGACAGATTTTATTTTCCTGGGCTCCAAGATCACTGCAGATGGGGACTGCAGCAAAGAAATTGAAAGACGATCGCTCTTTTGGAGGAAAGCTATGGCAAATTTAGACAGCATGCTAAAAAGCAGAGACATCACCCTGCCAACAAAAGTGCCTCTAGTCAAGGCTATGTTATTCCTAGTTGCAATGTATGGCTATGAAAGTTGGACCATAAGGAAGGTTAAGCGTCAGAGAATTGAGGCTTTTGAGCTCTGGTGCTGGAGGAGACTCTTGTGAGTCCCTTGGACTGCAAGGTGAACAAACCAGTCAGTTTTTGAGGAGATCAGCCCTGACTGCTCCTTAGAAGGCCAAATCCTGAAGATGAAACTCAAAGGAGGGGACGACAGAGAATGAGGTGGCTGGATGGAGTCACTGAAGCAGTAGGTGCAAACCTAAATGGACTCCAGGGAATGGTAGAGGACAGGAAGGCCTGGAGGATCATTGTCCATGTGGTCGCAATGGGTCGGACACGACTTCGCACCTAACAACAAAGTGGTCATGAGTAAACATTCTAAATGCACTGAACAGAAACAACATAATTATTTCCAAGAAGCATTCCATGTTTATGTTTTTTTTAATTTCTCTGCAGCAGAAGGCAGAAAAACAGGGGATGACTTACCAGTTATGTACTTGACATAAGCCCCCTCTCTGTACACAACCCCTTTATGCATTGACTGAATGTGGAATGGTACAGTGGGCACTTCTTATGCCTAGTTGTGCTGGCCTTGATCTGTGCAATGGGCTGGTCATCTGTATGATATGAACATGTGGAGGCAGTATCCATGTGTATGCTCCCCTATTATCAGGGTGCTTCTTTCCAATTGCCACTAATCATGAGGAAGGGAACACTCAGTGTCCATGTATATATGTCTGCTTGTCCTATTAGAATAGTCAGTCGGCCATAAACGATGATCACTAATGGAATTTCTAAGCATCATATTTTTTTTCTGCCAATAGTTGCACCATCTCAGGGGCTTTGGGAGGACTTTTTGAGCCTATATAACCATGGGCCATTTCTATGAGATCTGTTTTGTTTCCTGAAGCTTTGCCTGCTCAGCTGGGGAAAAAAAATTCTTGCCTTTTCTATAAGACCAGGAAGGGAAATGTACAGACTTCAAATTACATTCCCTCACAAGGATACACAGTCCACCCTTGCATCAGAGATGTATGTTTATGTGTGCACATAGACATTTAGGAAACATGAGACAGGTCAGTGAGGATGAAGGATCAGATAATTTCTCCATGAAATTTCTAAGATAACTTTACAACTTCTGGGATGACTTTACAACTCTGGGATACAGACATGATGAGTTCTTCCACATGTGTAAAGGAGAAGATAGCTTCAAAGAGAACAGGAATGCATACAAATTAGGAGTTTGAACTCTGCTCTCCCTCTCAGGTTTAATTCTGTAATTAAAGAATCTCACTCCAAAATGACAAACTGTATGCCACTTTGTCCCTGCTATTAAGAGCACTGTTTTATTTTTAAAATATTCTAAATCTCAGTAATGAAACATATGCACATAGGCTCTCTTCACATTCTGGCAATTAAACTTAGGAAAGAAGCAAACTGGTAGCATATTTCAGTTGAGAGATGTATGAATAAATAAAACTACAGTTTCCCACTAAGTGTCAGTCCTTCAATCTTTCAAAAGTCTTTTTAAGAGGAGGGGGTCCTGGATTTAGCTAATTGTTTTGAATTTACTTTGCTTCATCAAGTGAAATTCTTGAAACTGTAAAATATTTGACAACTTTATATAAACTGTGATATCTACTGACACAAAAAAGTATGAAAATGTTCTGTGGTCATGGTTTCTTGGTATTTAGCAGTTTTGCTGGAGTGTAAATTTTGTGATACCAGATGTGAATTGGAATGTCAAAGCTCACTGAAAAGGACAGTGCAGTGTTTGACAGCTCTGGTCAACAATAAGCAATAGCCACAAAAAAAGTCATTGCTGAAAGTGGTCAGGATTAGGTGTGCAGTATCAGATTCATCCAAATGGGAGCTCTGGTTTTAGATATTTTTTTATGGTAGAAAACAAAAAGTTATCAATAAAGATGCCAAGTTATTTTTTCAGAGATTTGAGATATGGGGAACTGCAAGGTTTAGTCTTGTAACCAATGCTTTAAAACTAATGGGTAAGATAATCCACAAATTCGGCACTGAGTGACACCAGTATGCTGATGATATCCAGATTTATGTTTTACTAGGAATCAAGCCCGCTGTACTCACAATACACCGGGCGCTAGATGATGGTCTGCAGGCCACTGGCACGCGGGACATGGCGGCCTGATGCCTCGGAGGCGCTTTGCGCCTCCCGACGTGTCAGGCCGCTGGCAAGGGAGCAACTGCGAGCTGCGCTGCGCGCGGCTGGCGGGGGCTCCCTGGCCGGCGGCCTGACGCGTCGGGAGGCCACAAGGCATTTATTACACAAGACCACTTGATAGGAAAGTATTGTGTATATTCCGATTTCCCCTTCAAAAATATTCCTGGATTTCTTTTTTCTTAAAAAATAACGGGGGGGGGGGGGAGGGGAGGGGGCAGCAACAACATTTTTTTCCCAATGGCTTTAAAGTTTCCAGAAATTTTACTTTTGTTGTATAGATGTAGATGCATTTTAAGTGGGGGTGTAAAAAGGATTTTTATTTTGCATCTGAAGTAGCCAGACTGACTGCTTAGGGTACCACAACCGAAACCCCTTTCTCACTCTTTCCTGCTAGCTGCAAACAGAAGACTGTTTTCAGTGTCTTCAGCAAGTGCAGCCACACACCTAAGAATCAGGATAAGGCTACCCTTGCTGAACAGATTGATGTCCCACCAAATATGGGGGGAGGGGAGGTAAATGATCTAAGCAAGCAAGCAGGCAAGCAAGGGGAAAATGCGCTGGAATAGATATATTACCCACTCCTTCCAGATTTTGAATTGTGGGGTGGGTGACTGATGTGGCTGCCTAGGATGGCAAAATATATTCAGGTAGTCCTGGGAAGATTAGGCTTGGTACCTTGCCCAATACTGAATATCTGAGGACATTTTCAAGGTGAAAGGGGGGGGGCAATGTTTCCTATTGCTTGATAAGTATATTTTATCCAATAGTAGGGTGGCTATTTCAGCCCCCTAAGATATATTCTGCAATGGGCTGGAAATTTATATTTGTGGGTGATCTTAATAACTGGACTGGGAGCTCTACTGAAGATTATTTCATTTATTTATAGGTTGATTTTTATACTGCCCCTCTTGGATTTACCATTTTGTGACTATTTTAGATTAGTCACAAAAGATAGGAATCCCCCCCCCCAAATTCTGGAAAACTCTTTTTTGGTGTGCAGTTCTTTAGATGGGAAATTCCTAAAGCTGGTCAGTATTTAATGGATCTAGTTTTTAAATGCTTTATTTGTCAATGTAGATTGTTTAAATATATTATGCATAGTTTACTTTGGTTTTTTTTAAATGTATCACATAAGTTAATTTTGAAAATTTTTAATATTCTCTGCTTAGGGGGCCCTATTTTTATAGAAAGATGGCACATAAATGTTTTTTAAAAAATTAATGGCATGTAGGATCCTGATTCTACCTTTATCAATTTTCAAGGCACAAGTGTTATTATTTTACTTTGTCTCCAGATCTGTTCAATTAGTTAAGTTGTTTATGGTTGATAATAACTGTCTTATAAGTGATCGTTTCCCACTGATAACAGAAGAACTTTATAAAATGATGCAAATGACCAAAATTTACCCATGGTGTATGAATATTCTTTGTTTTAGTCATCTGTATCAGGTGGTGTTTGAAGGGCTTATGCTTGATTTTCTGTGGGATTCCCTTCATTAGCTTCTGGTTCATAATATAGGATATTGGTTGACGTACAAGGCTGAAAGAAGCTAGCAGTGGTTGAAACTGGAAGGTGGAATACAGGGACAAAAAGCTGCAGACATATTTTCTTAGACAGAATGCTTGTGACTTCCTATAAAGAATCACTGGGTCTCTATATGCAGTTTATGTCTTTTGAACATTTCTATGCCATCTTTCCACTCAAATAGGTCCCTGAGATAGAGAATATTAAAACCTTTCAAAATTAAAATAGTTGATACATTAAAACAGCACCTAAATATAAACTATACATAATATATTTAAACAATTTAATAAAACACACAAAATCAGGGAGGATGGCACATAACAGTTATTGCTAGTACTCCAAACAAAATATAATAGTTTTCACTCTCTTTCAGAACATACTGGTAAACAGAGACAGAGTAATCTCTCTGCAGAAGAAATTGTAATGTTTTAGCACCATGACTGAGAAAATCCTTTCTTGGGTTGCTACCCATATAGCCTCAGATGGTAAGGTCACCCAAAGCAGGACCTGCAAAGAGGACAACAGTGGACAGGTAGATTCATATAAGAGAAGACAGCCCTTCAAAAATGTTAGTCTCAAGCCATATAGGGCATTACAATTCAATACCAGCACCTTGACTTGGGCCTGGAAGCAAATTTGGAGCCTGTATATATGGAACCAGGCTGGAGTGAAATGGACCCTATAATTAACTCCAGTTAACATTCTGGTTGCAGCATTCTGTACTAACTACAGATTTCAGGGACATTCCCATGTAAAGAGCATTGCAGTAATCTAATCTAGATGTTACCAAGCAAGATCTTTCCTGTCTAGAAAGGACAACAAGTGGCTAACAGCCAACCTCTGTTCACTATTTCATCTGGGTAAAATTTTCCTCCCACCAGCACTAGCACTTCCATTTTGTCTATAATAAGTTTGTTAGTCCACATTCATTCTAAAACTGCCTCCAAGCACCTTTTAATGATTTCCATGACCTCCCTGGGATCTGTTGGAAATTTGAAATAGATATAAGTGGTATCCTGATATTGGTGGCCACTTGCCCCAGATTTCCAGATGATCTCTCCTGGCAGGTTTACATGGGTATTGAAAAGACAGAATTTTACAGTTCCAATTGCTACTTGCAGAAGGATGCCGAAATTGCTAAATCACTTTTCACACTGATTGTCACTTATGTCATCAGTGGATGAGTATCTGGGCTATTTGGCTAGAATAATCAAAAGTAGCCGGCCATAGTATCTCCCTCCTTGTCAATTATACAATTTGGTGGTGCCATAATGATGTTAGCTTAGTCAACTGGAAACAAAAACAGCCAAAATTGTTTTTTTACAAGTATTTGTAGCATATTGCAACATGTTCCTAGCCACATTCCTCTCCATAACTTTCTTGTATGTGTCTCAATGTAGGATTATATTGTAAACTCTATATAGCACTTAAAGTATACAAAGCTACCCACACAGAATGAGGCCTTGTAGCAAGAATATTTTGCAAAATAGATAGTTCTTCAGATAATGCCTCGTCTTGGGCCTCTCTAAGATCGGAGCCTGGATTGAATGGATCCCATAGAATACCACAGAGCCATAGAAGTCTACGGTTATTTCAGCCTGAAGAAGCCTCTTTCACACTGAATAGATCAAAAGAAGATTGGATATTTATTTGTGTCCTAGTGCCTCGCTATGAAATGCTAAGGACCCTTTTATGCAAGCACTACAGTAAACTGGGGAAGACGGAGGAATAGCACTGGGCTCCCTGCAGCTGAGCTGGGAGGCAAGGGCTGCTTAGAGTATTTTGACGTACTAATAAGACTAATACGTTTATTGCTTCTACAGTTATTGTGTCCCAAAGTGATGTCCCCATCAGGACAGCACTACTTCTTTTTCTGTTTTGTTAACCACTAAACTAGGCTTAGAATCTGATTTGGCAGCTGCTGAGCCTCCTTAATATAGCAGCAGACGAATCCAGGCAAGGAACAGATCTATCACTTGTATCTGACTGATCTTTCTGCTTATGCACAGTGACAAATTCTCACCTCTCCATATAGATCAGCAGGCACTGTAACCAGTCAGTTGGGCATAAGCTGTGACAGCATATCACATGCTTAGCAGTTTGGAGCCCTGGAGAACAAGGTGAAAGATGTATCTTATTTTACATTAAAAAAAAAAAACCCAGCAGCCTTTCGTATAACAATCGGTCAGTTTTCTATGCATTCTGTTGCAAAAGGGGAGGATGACACACATGATGTTGCCTCTTTAATGAAAATGTATAAAGAAAAGTGCAAAAATGCAAGGTCATGTAAACTTTTGTAGTTTGTTATTAAACATTGTTATGACTAAATTCTAAGTTAAATTGGTAAACTTAGAATGATTTTTTAGAATGTCTATCTGTGTTCTGACCGCACCTTCTCTCTTTGTTTTCTGTTTTGAAAATGATGGCAGGAGAAAAATTGCATGCACACGTGCACATATACTTATAAACCCATCCTGGGGCTTCATACAAATCATGAGGTCAAGGCTGTCGTTACCTGCTTCATCTAAACTCAGGTACAATATCAGGCCTCTTTGACAGCAAGTTGCTGCCTATTAGCTTCCCTTTTTAGGATAAAAGCACTCAAACAGTCTTACCTTTTATACATTTTATCCATTTTCATATCCAGGTGTCATTTTGAGAGGCAAAACTGGGGGAAAGGAGTCTTTGAGGCACAGAAGGGAACAGTTACTCTTAGATTACACTGAACCCCCTGAGGTTTTATTATCTACTTACAATGCATTAAAACTCTAAAACCTCCCATCCCATAATATGGATAAATTCCATTAGACAGTCCTTTAAAGATGACAGATTCTTTTTTGCACATAGAAAGATATGCAAGGACAAAGCTGGTTTCAAACTCAGGACTAGTTCTTCATTCTAATCGGAAAGGAATTTCAAAATCATCCAGTATCACTTTAAAGCACAATAAGCCGTCCTCCCCCTACACACAGCAGAGGTCCTCCAACTTTTTAATAAAAGAAAATCTTATGATATACTGAATAACAATCCAGTGTACATTCTTATTATATCTCTTTGTGTGTAGTGTTGTGCACTGAATTGTTCCAGTAAGAAACAAAGTAATTTTATAGAGATGGGCGAACTTGTTCACAAGGATTTTGTGGAATCATCCTCCTGATCAGATAATTGGGGCAAGGCTTTTATAGAGAATGTACCTTTCTGTGAAGTGGAGATTTATATACAATTCCATTCAGTAAGTCTTCTAGCAAGCTGGGATTTAATGCATTTTCTTGCTTAGTGGTATGGATGCCTAATACCTTGTCATAGAATCATAGAATCATAGAGTTGGAAGGGACCTCATGGGCCATCTAGTCCAACTCCCTGCACTGTGCAGGACACTCAGAACCCTATCACTCATCCACTGTAGCCTGCCACCCCCTTAAGCTTTCACAGAATCAGCCTCTCAGTCATATAGCATGTCCACTAGCATGTCTGATATTTAGTATTGGGAGAAATACTGATGGAAATTATAGCATGTAATTAATTTATTTTGCTAATTAACTGATTAAATCTGTATATGAACAAAACAATATAATGCAATAAGACAATACTTCTGAAAGAAGTAGATGAATGCACAGATAATGCTTATACTAGTTTAGAAGAGATATTGTGTCCTGTGTGATAGAGAATGTGGAATGTCTGAAGATGGGACTTGCCATCTGCTATTGTTATAAATTGGGGACACTTTTTAGTAAATCCAATCCATACAGGGAAATCCAAGTTCCGCTAAATTGGGTACAGTCTCATTGACCATTATTTCTCCTGGCTCAAGTTCTTTGTCACATGAGCCTTGATTGAGCTTCTGTTGCATTTAGCCAGGTACTCATGTCAGACTTTTGTTTTTTAATGTTTAGATCATTTTCTAGCTGTTTTCTCTTCTGGCATGTTATTAATGCTGGTGCTTTGTTTTGTCTGAATAATTAAAAAGTGGCAATCTCTAGTGTATCATGAGGTGAATTTGAGAAGACGGTCAAGAAGTACCTGGAGTTTAAATTTCAGCAGAAATCCAGTTTGAATAATTTTTTTTTAACGAGAATGAAAGGCTGGTGTCCTTTTTCCTCAGTCACTTATCTGATTGCTGCTTCAAGACAAACACTTTTTTGTTGAAGAATGAGTTAATACAAAGGAGGGGGGGAGAGAGAACTTGAAACAGAAGCCTGAAAATTTTGATGAACCAAAGGCATATTTGGTAGCACCTTCCACTTTCACTGGCTCTCTTCTTCTCCACTCGCTCCCTATCTTTCTTTCCAGTCAAAATAGCAGAACAGGCACAGAACAGCTAAAATGGAAATTGTCTCATGTTGTTCTAGGATTGTCATCTCATTTCTGAGATGGAGAAAGACAATGCAGACTGGCACAAGCCAAATGAACTTGGGAATATTGCATATCACAAAGCTCTAATTGTCAAGCAGTAATTAAAGGAAGTGGTTTTCTTCTTGTACTTTTCTCTTTTCCAGCTCTTTTTACTTTCTGGTGAGCTAAAGCACAATCTGTAGCTCCAAGTTGAGAGTCAGCATGTTGTATCATTCAGACTGTCACAGATGTAATGCTTTATATTTCAATCATGAAGGCTGTGCTCTGAATAGCATATGACCCTAAATTGTCTTTTGCAAAAAATGACAGTGGAAACTTTAGTCTCAACTGTGATTTGGGTTCTTTTATTAGACCATGACAAGATTGCTAAAGAAATAAATTTACCCTGAGAAAATCGAAAAGTAGAAACTTTCAAAAAGTTCTTAGATGACCTCACAACAAACCCTGCTTCATGTATATATTTCATTATATTCTAAATAAACTTTTGAAAACTCTTATTTATTTTTTGGCTAGCATCCATTTTGCTATTTTTTTAAAAAGAGCTGATGGACCCAGACAGGAAAATATTGCTCAGGTCCCCATCTGTAGTACAAATTGGTCTCCCAAGTAATGGAGAATGCGACAAAGTAGCAAATGATGACCCAAACATATAATTTTAAAAGACTACTGACATTAGTAGCCCTGGATCTGGGAGCACTGTCAGACAACAGACCTGCGACCCCATCCAGAATAGGTCATACCTCAAATTCTGGACCAGACCATCTGCCTTCCAGTAGCACTTCCATCATCTGGGATTAAGCATCATTTTATTAGCCTGCATCCATTCCAAAACTGCCTCCATTCAACAGTCCAGGGTTTCTACAGCCACCCTGGTATTGACTGAAAATGCAAAAATAGAGGTGGCCATCACCTGCATATTGGTGACTGCCTAGCCCAAATTTTATAATGATGAAGAATAAGAGGTTATTATTCCCAACCTTTCTTTACCTTAAGAAGTGTTAAAGCATCTTACTATCATATTCCCTTCCTCTCCCCACAAAGGACATAGTGTGAGATAGATGGGTCTGATAGAGTTCAGAGAGAATTGTATCTATCCAAGGGTCACCCAGCAGGCTTCATGTGGAGGAGAGGGCATCAGACAGAGCCCTGGATAGCCCACAATAAAGGGAATGTGGATATGTCTGTGTTCCCTGTGAAGCTGCAGTTGCCATCCACAGCCCTGCCGGGTCATCAGAGGCACTGGCCTTTGGGCTCAGCTCCTCCCCCAACCAACAGTGTCCCTGCAGGGACACCAAATGCCCCTGTCAGCTTTGCGGCACTGACCGGGGTGTTCTTCCATCCCCATGATGGTGGGAAACTGGCATGCCATGGGGGCACTCCCCCCACTCTTTCCTTGCTGCCGCATGGCACGGTAGGCCCTCCCAGCCCCGGTGTTACACGTGCAAAAGCAAAATGTCAGGGCGATCTGCGTGCACCAGGGAGTCCTTCCCTCATGCGTTCTCTGGATGCTAAGGGGCTCGTACCCTGCCACCAGCAACCGGCAGCAGCCCAGCACAGCTGCTACTATGTATAATTGGTTTAAGAAATACATTCACTAGTGCACATGATCAAACTATGTCTTCTGAGAATTTACAGAGCCAATTTCAAAAAACGTTTGTGGAACAACACCCCTGCCCTTGTGGAAGACATTGTACACTGCATTCTCTTTTGATTACTCCATTTAAAACAAATTGCCAAATCAACTTCTTGAAATTTCTTTCAGGTCAGATGAGGAGTGTATTAACTTTTTACTGACTGATGCTGCCCTTTTTGTCACCCTTAAAGTGGCTACTTTTATCTTTTTGTCAATGAAGAAATAAGGAAGAAATTTGTATCTGCCAATTCAGCAATAATTTTAGCTAAATTGTAACTCCATGTTATCCTATGGATTTTTTTCTCGTCTTGCATTTATTTCTTTCATCTTAGCTTGAAATGTTTAAAATTTTATCCTGTTTGGTAATGCTGGGTTGTTGTGGTCTATGGCTACAACAATAACAATAAACTAAAGGGAAACTACAGATTAGAGTCTACTGCTCTTACCCCTACAGCACATACCTCACTCAGCTGTTCCATGTAGATGCTGAAGAAAATAGGGAACAAAATGGAACTTTAAGGGCCCTGTAGGCCAAAGGCCAAGGGAATGAACAGCAGTTCCCCAGATGCACATTTTGAAATCTATTTTCCAGGTAGGTCTGGAACCACTATAGAATGGTGCCTTCCAATTCCAGCTCAAATAGGGGATCCAGAAAGATGCAATTAATGAGGGTATCACGAGCCATTGAGAAGTCTTTATGCACTGAAAAATTTGTTCTGCATAGTCATGCACGGATCTGCCATTACCATTCCTTAAAAACAGGCCTACAGGAATGCTCAGGCTACTCACCCTCAGATATCTGTCACTGGGAAATCCTGTTAGGCTATCTCACACAGTCAATGTCATGATTCTGAAAGAACTGAATTGTCTGCAGTATCCTATTTGTCTCTGTGTTCCATATTTCTAAATGACCTTGAAATCTTTTGTAAACTATATATCCTTGAGTTTACTTTTTGGCTACCACCTTTTTTTGGCCCACATTACATTTAATGAAGCCTTTGGTAATTTTGAACTACTCAATTAAACTTCTTTTTGAAGAATTATAATTGCCACTGCTAATTATGTGATGATTGAAATTATAATCAAGTATTCATCACAAAACTGTGACCTAACTGCTTAATCCCAGAATGTTTAGAGAAGGGTGCAATACTCAGGATTTAATTAAAGTAGTTTGTAAAAAAGGAGAAGTGTTTTAAAAGAAGGCCAAAGGCAAGAACAGTATATTTATGTTTTTTCCCAAGGAAAAAAATCCCTTTCAGTTAATTGAAAAGCTATTAAAGGAAAAAGAAATGTCTGCAGCAAGTTAAAGGAGGTCAAAATAAAGCCTTTTTTTGCTGTCAACTCACAGAGGACTTATGGTGACCCCATATGGTTTTAAAGGTAAGAAACAATTTGGGGTGGTCTTTTGCCTCCTTCCATATCAAGACCCTGGCTGACATTGCTTAGCTTCCAAGACCTAACAATATTGGCTAGCCTGGGCCCTTCAGGTCAGGAATAAAATAAAGCCCAAGTGTTACCTTAAAAAGCTTGGACATGCATTTTGGCCAGCTGAGGTTCTCTTTAAGTATTTGAAAGGTTGTCACTTGGAGGAGGGCAGGATGCTGTTTCTGCTGGCTGCAGAGGAGAGGACACGCAGTAATGGGTTTAAACTTCAAGTACAACGATATAGGCTAGATATCAGGAAAAGGTTTTTCACAGTCAGAGTAGTTCAGCAGTGGAATAGGCTGCCTAAGGAGGTGGTGAGCTCCCCCTCACTGGAAGTCTTCAAGCAAAGGTTGGATACACACTTTTCTTGGATGCTTTAGGATGCTTAGGGCTAATCCTGCGTTGAGCAGGGGGTTGGACTAGATGGCCTGTATGGCCCCTTCCAGCTCTATGATTCTATGATTCTATGAAAAAGCTAAGATTCTCAGAAAACCCAGGACAGCAGATATACTTGTGATAAAATTAATGACATTTTCCACAAAGCTTGATAGGGCATAAATAAGCATCTTTTTTGCCACTACCAGGATAGCTGGGGTTTGTATTGCTTTTCATACTAATAGCCCAAGAAGGGATGTGCAAAGCAATGTTGTATTGACTATACCATTACAACATTTCTTGCAGGGGTTTTTTTTAAAGCATCAGTTCCCACTGGTTAAGAGGCAAACCCCTGTTTTGATAGAATATCTCTGTGTCTCTTCGGAAGTGGGAATTGTGGCTGCAAACAAAACTGTGTACATGTCTCTTTTTTCCCTGCTAGTGTTTGTGAATTTGGATTTGAAAAATTGTATTTATCATGTATGAACATGTACATTGAATAAGTGCTGTCATACTAGAAAGTCTGCACACATTGTTGTTGAACACTATAGAATTCAAATAACTTAATATAGTAGCTCTTTATCATAAGGTAAATCACTTATTAGCCCCTGAAGCTTAGGCAAGAAAGACTCAATTCTAATTTTACGTCTTGGTTTTTAAATGTAAACACCATGTTTCTGCCCTATAAAAGCTCCCCAGAGCATCCAAAGAAGTTCAAAATACACAGCAGTGTTCATAATATTTAAACTTTACAATCAAAACAAAATTCAGCACTGGACAGCACTTTCTAAGTTGAATTAATTTGTTTCTGCATTTACTTTCTGAATGCATTTACATTAATTTTCCGGAAACAGAAGTCAGAGTAATTATTATTATTCTACCTCCTTTTATGCCTAATGAAACAAGAAAAATGACAGCTAGCCTCAGGATTGAGAATGGTACTGTTACTTCCCACACATACACACATACCCACACACAGTAGATTAACAATAATACAACTCCCCGCTCCCCAACAAATTTTCTAAGGGATTTCAGAAAAACCACAATGCTGAGTCCAGCTAAAACTATGCTTAAAATATCAGGACTCTAAGAAGTGAAAAACTGCTGATGCCCACTGATCAGAATAAATCTATCCAACTCTGTATGTTAAGAGATTCAAATATTTGCAGTGCATGCTGTACATCTACAACCATGAAAGTAACTGCTAACAACTTTGCACATTTGGAGGCTGAAGTGTTCAAGAAAATTCCTTGCATTACAGGATTAGCTCTTACTGGTATGTCAGAGTAATCTACAGCACTTTGCAAAGATGCATTTTGAGGAATGTGCAAGTAGCTAGGTTATTACACAGCAGTCAGACCCTGTTAGAGAATCCTCCCAATATACCTGATGTACTGTGCATATTGGGCTGTACAAAAACACAATGGGATTAGACAAATGGTACATCATCATTAAATTATTTTGGCAGTGTGGCAGCAAGCAGAGTAAGTAAACCATATGCATTTAACTTCTTCCTACAGAGATTATTTACTGAAAACAATGGAGGGAGGAACATGTCAAAAACATATACTCATTGAATTAGTCTGAAATCCACTGTTTTGCATGAAATGCCTCAGGCATCAAGGCTGATTTTTATACATCTTATGCCCTTTCCTTCTCTGGTGCTAAGCAGCTGTTTTGATATACAACTATTTGGATTTGAGGGCAGTGTAAATCTCCTCCCTCCTCCCTTCTCTTCCTGCTGGCAGCAGCTTAGTCTCAAAGCAATTTAAGGACTCATCAGTCATACTCTGCAAATTTTGCTGGCCCATGTCTTAGTAAGATATAATTCTTTACCCAGCATTGTGTGGACATGATGAGCAAGTGGAAGGACAGCTTCCCAGGTCATTCTTATTCAGGGGCTGCAACTGCAAAACTGACAAGAGGCATTCCATTTCCTGTTCTGCTTTCTGAACCTTAAGCATCCGATTTTAGTGGAAACTTCATCTGCCTATGCCAATTTGTTCTGGCTCTATTTCTCCATCTAGTCTATGTATATTGGCAATTGGCGAGGCCCTAGATGCCTTCCATTTATACATGCATTTCACTTTAAACCCCACACCAACATAAATATTTCTCATCTATGCATATTTCACTCAAGGCCACACTGCATCATTCTCCTTAAGCATATAAAGAATTACTATGGTTTTGCATTATCTGATACAGAAAAATGGACGGGTTTATACAATTTGGAAATGCCAGAAGTAACAAATTCATTGTCTGACAACACACACATACAAACATTGTTTTGAAGTGAATTTAAATGGAAGTTCTGATACAGGTACTAGAGGTGATTGTTTTATGATGGATATATGGTGAATATATCACTGGTGACCACAAGCAAGTTAAGTCATGCCATAATATTTTCCATTACTAAATATCCCTGTGAAAAATGGGCAATGGAGAAAGCTGATTCCTTTGAAATGTGGTATTGGAGAAGAGTTTTACAGATAACAAACAAGTGGGTTCTAGATTAAATCAAGCTTGAAGTTAAAATGACCAGACTGAGGCTGTCACACTTTGGTCACATTATGAGAAGACAAGACTAGCTGGAAAAGACAATAACACTAGAAAGAGCTGTAGAGAAGAGACTGAACCAGCATGACCGTTTATGCACTGGAGGTTTCAAGCTGGGCTGCAGGCTGGAGTTTTAGTCGTGGCAGGTTGCCCCACGTCTTCTTGTACCTACACGGGGGAGCATTTGTCCTGGTGTGCCTCATCTGCCCCCAATTTGTTCTCCTGCATGAGAGTTGGGGCAGTGAAGTTCCCAGTGCATAAACAGCCCATGAGATGGATTGACTGAATAAGGAAGCCATGGCCTTCAGTTTGCAAGAGCTGCACAAGGCAGTTAACAACTGGATGTTTTGAAAGACAAGTCTTCTGTTTTGCCCATGTGATTGATGAGCCCTTCTTCACCCTAGATCTCAATGCAATCACAATTTGCAACCAAAAATATCCAGAAAAATTATCCAAGACAATGAATGTGTGTTAAAACAGGACCTATGCTTGTGAATATGTAACTCACCATAGCTCCAACCCTGGATGTGTCTACATTGTAAGAAAAGGAAATTAAGAAGTCGTGCAATATACAATATGGTAAAAAAGAGAAGACTATAGGAAAATCATTGAACAAGATAGACTGATTTTGAAAAGTGTACTGGCGATGGCATATGGGTTAATTTTTGTATGACACTTAAAAAAACCCTTTCCTCCCAAAGCATGTAAATGCATTTCTGTTTGTGGAAATAATGTATACTTACAAAAAATTGAATGGCTGCAAGTATAATGTGTTTGAAAAAAGATAGTCGGCATTTCTGAAAAAATATAATGGGCATTATTAATTCTAGTAAGTCTACTTCACCAGCCAGTCTTCTTGGGTGAGCCGTCCCAGAGGACTCCCATGCAGCTGACCCACTTGTCTGCCTGCTGTGTAGGGTGGTTCTAGGTCCCAGGGGAGAAAGATGCCACCAAGTGAGCTTTGGCTGCTGCACATTCCTTGGGTGATGGAGGATAAGCTTGAGTAACTGGCACATTTGACTGACCATCAGCCTCCATTCCCTGTGAGTGCTGGATAACAAAGCTTTCATGGTACTTATTTAGCTTTTTCTCTAGATCTAAAACATTACTCATCTATGCTCAGATTTGCAAGATCTGGTATCTAAAGGGGAAATGATTCTGAATCTGAAACCACTGATAATACAAACTTCAAAACTGGAGGTAATAAATATAAAACCTTTATAAAGGATGGTATGAAACTGGTATCATTAGAAATGGAAGAGATTTTGAAGCTTCTCAAAAAACCCTATTGCTCTTAAAAGTATTTTGTGATATCAGTTCTACTGGGTATGTGGCCCTTATTTTCTGTCCTTCATGGACCAATTCACTGACCTTGTAGCACAGGAAAGTATACACCATTAGTGTTCTGACAAGCTTTCACATCTTTTAAGGAAGATTCCTTTATTTCCCTTCTCAAGGAAATTTTGCTATGAAGAAAGAAATTGGGAGGGGGGGGGCTGAGGGTAAATTCACTCCTACGTAATTTTCTATGATTCTAAATTTGCAAGAACTAATTTACTCTAAAGACAACCTAAATTTCAAGCTGAATGGAGACACATGTCTTCACATTGGGCATCTGTTGTGGGGATATTTTAATTGGTAATCAGCATTACTATTTAAGGAATTCCTGGGGGAGGTGTATAAGAGTCCAAGGTCTACGCTACATGATATTTCTGTTTACAAGTTGTTGCTGAATTTGATCAGAGTCACAGGTCAGCTCCAAGAGCATTGCTTTAAAAGCCATAGAAGTTGATTTTGCTTGTGATTGGCAGCACAAGTGGAAGAGGTGCTCCTGTCATAGAATCATAGAGTTGGAAGGGACCATACAAGCCATCTAGTCCAATCCCCTGTTCAATGCAGGATCAGCTTAAAGCATCCATGACAAATATCTGTCCAGCTGGTGAGAAGGAGCTCACCACCTCCTTAGGCAATCTACTCCATTACTGAACTACTCTGTGGATTTTTTTCCTGATATCTAGCCAGTACCATTCTACATGTAGTTTAAAGCGATTACTGCAGATCCTAGTCTTTGTTTCCAACTGGAACCACTCCTTGCACTCCTTGAGGTGACAACCTTTCAAATACTTAGTGAGCAATCATGTCCTTTTTCAACTTCCTCTTCTTTAGGCTGAACATTCTCAAGTCCCTCAGCCTTTTCTCATAGGGCTTGGTCCTCAGGCCACAGATCATCCTCACTGTTCTCTTCTGTACCCTCTTAATTTTGTCTACATCCTTTTTTGAAGTGAGGTCTCCAGAATGCACACAGTATTCTAGGTGTAATCTGACCAATGTGATATACAGTGGGAATATAACATCCTGTGATTTTGATGGGATGCCTCTGCTGATACAGCCCAAGACTGCATTCACCTTCTTTACTGCCATATTACACAATCTGCCCATATTTACCTTACAGTCCACAAGTACCCCCAAGATCTTGTTTGCACACACCACTACTATGCATTCTGCTCATTTTTGTGATCTGGTTATCCCCCACTTCTTTCCTGATACTAAAGAACGCCCAATGGGGATGTTATCTGCAATGAGCTGGAGCTGAACATGGAGTAGTCTGAACACTCACAGTTTTGACACAAACTACTGCACCAAAATTCATTCTTTGGGGCTTGTCTCCAAAGATGATTAGTTGGTGACCTCATCTCCTGATCCTTTTCATGGATCCGGTTGGAAGTAAGAAGTGACATTGCCTGGAAATCAGGAGAGTCAAAGAAAAATAAGATGCCTGCTGCTGGTGGTATGCACCCAAAGGTGAGAAACAACAAAGTTGCCTATGAATCATTGAGTTTTGGGAAGAATCCTAAACAATAATTTTTATGTATATTTTCAGTTCACAAATTTCTCAATGCACACCCCTAATAAGGCAGGGTAGAAGTCACCCTTCTGTTACAGGCATGCATTCTGTAGAGGTTTATAGTGTAATATTAAACAAAGCTATACCTTTCTTAGTCCATTTTGGATTGCACTTTAAGAATGTACATTTTTAAGTGAAAAATACTGATATCCTACAAAGGAAGGGAAATAATACAGTATATCTTAAAAGATGACACTGGTATACAGTTATTCTTTAACTGTGCAATGTGTTGTTATTAGATTGGGGTTAATGACTATCGTATAGTTGTTGGAAATATGTGTTTCTAATTTTACATTATGAATAAGACTGTGCACATCCAGTAGGATTTTTAAGAACATTTCCAGAGAGCAGCTCTTCCCACCTCAAGACTGCCTTTAAACTCAGGGGAAGTTTCAACAGCAGCTATACAATACAAACTGCTTAATATTTTGTTAAAAGTCCCACTGTGGATGCTAGTGTGCCCTGGCTTTTTTGCGCTCTCTTCAGCCATAACTAAAAAGCAATAGTTTGAAGAACTATTTTTGATGCAGTTTTAAATAGTTCTGTTCATGTACTCATTCACATGCATCCTTGGCAATATTTTCTTTCAAAAGATCGAATAGGCAGGAAAATCAAAAGCAGCATTTGCTTTACTCGTGTTATTTGAACAGGTGTATTTTGCCATTCGTTTAAGAATTTCAGGGGTATTGTAACACAGAGCTCCCGTGAGCTTGATCTGACAACCTTCAGCACAGAGGCAGAGCTCCTGTTGTCAGACAACCAGGCTTAATGATTGCAGGAAAGGAGGGCTGGAATTTCACTGGTGTTCTTTGGTGTGGCTGTGACAGTGTTGTTGACACTAAATCAAATTCAATTAGCAAGGGCTTGCTGATGAGTTGTACCACTTTGGGAAAGATACAGGGCAAGAGCATTTTGCAGTCACCAGGATGGATCCCAGCAACTAAATTGGAGTTAATGGAGCAGTCCCACAAAGATGCGGCAAGAAGACTGTTGAGGGAAATGCTTTTTTAATTAATATTTTAACAAGCGTGCTATTTTCTATCCTGCCAGAGCAAAGTGGCAATGGATAAAAGCAAGCAGGATGGGGTGTAGCCAGAGAGGGTTTAGAATGTTTCTTTAAGTGGTGAGGCCACAAAACAGCTCTGGGTTCCTGGGTAAGAAGAGCGTAATATAGACTAGCACATCCCCTGCTTGCTTTCCTTGAAGCATCTTTGGTCCGGGTCAGGTTTAACAAGTGAGCCCTGATTTAGGAAACGAGTTTGGCCAATTGCATCATGTATTTCCTTGTAACACAACAATTCCCCCACCTACCTGTATACTGTTTGGAATCATTTGTGACCATCACCAATTCAGACTTAAGGTCATACATTACTCCATTAAAAAAATTACTTTGCAATCTTGAATGAAATTTGGTCCTCCAAGTGAATGCAGAAGCATTGAAATCTCATTTTTTTTGTCAGCTTAGCAACCACTATAATGGTTAATGTCAAATTGCATGTGAAGTAAAGGGCTAGGGAGCTCAGTACAGCAAGCAGGAAGGTGGTACAGTATTTATTGAAATGCAAGATGAGGTTTTTCTCCCCCACAGGTATACCACAAAATCTTACATTTGCATACATAATAGTTATGTCCAATAATAACATTGTTTATAATATTTTTAAGGAGGTTGTCTTACTTTCAAGGGATTGTCTTTTAAAGAGGTTGTTTTACTTTCCTTTTGAGTAAATATGGTCTATATAACCCCACTGCCCATTTCCAGTCCCACTTGCTATCATGTCTGTATCTCCCTTATTCTACTGAATCATAGAACCATAGGGTCGGAAGTGACTTCCAGGGTCATCTAGTCCAACTCCGTGCACAATGCAGGAACTCACAACTACCTGCCCACCCATGGTGACCCCAATTTCATGGGTGATCCCTCCACCAATCAATCTTTATTTATAGTCATTTAGACCAAAATTTTAAATGCACTAATAAACAATGGCAGTAAAAAAGGAAGGTAATCCTTATCCATGGTTCCTCTATATATTTGTGAAACAGCCTGGGGGGGGGGTGGAACATGTCCAGCTGGCTAAACCCTAAATGGCCCTGCCCCTACAGCTCCTATGCTCCCTCCCTCCCTGGACACTAGCCATGTTCCTCAGACACGCCAGAAACAGAGAGAGACACACAGAGCCCTGCCAGACCGAACATGAGCCTCATTCCCTCCTATCGCTCCTGCTGCGAGGGAGGCACAAAGAGACACAGAGAAAGCTGCCCCTGAGGAGGGAGAGAGAGAGAGAGAGAGAGAGAGAGAGAGAGCTGACCCAAACTGCACACCAGCCCTGCTTCTCTCCTAAGAACGAGCCCTTATTACCTGCTATGCCTCCTGCTGCAAAGCACATGGAGAAACACGCAGTGGAGGGAGAGAGAGATGCGCAGAAAGAGATATGCACCTCCCAGTGTCCCCTGGGTCCTAGTTTCCATTGCATTCCTGGTTGCAATGGGCTTCCTTGCTAGTAAATAATAAAGAGGTTAGAAATGCTTCAGCAGTAAAACTTTAGAATTTTTAAAACCATAAAAGTCAGTCTTTATGAGAACCATTAAATACCATTGACTATTTTACAAAAGCAAAATGAGACTTAATAGCAATACAACTATTAAAGATCCCTCCACCAAAAATTTCCAGAATCCAGCCTGGCCTGGAGGAAATTCACCTACCACTCCACTCCTGCCATTCCACAGCTTACCCTTCCTTGGGTATTCAAGGAAAGGCCGTGAGAGACCAACACTGGCACATCCACTCACACTATGCCTAAATTCATAAAATCAACATTTCTGATAGTGGAAGAAGTCATTATGTATTGTAGAGCATCTCTAGTAAGACAATAGGAAATTTCCTGAGAACAAGAAGAACATGTAAGTTGCTAGTATCACCAGACATGAAGCGTGAAACTATGTGTTATGTGTAATTCTAAGAGACCTTTCCCCCTTATGCACATGTAGCTGCCAAGATGTAGAGGGAAGGGGACTTTTAACTTTTCCTCTATTTGCTGTTTTTCCACTGAAAAATCCACCCTTGGACTTATCTTATCCCTGCTGAATAAAATACAGGTAACCCTAATTTTTGTTATACTTGTGGTTAAAGTGGTTAAGGAGCGTGGGGGGAGGGAGTCAGCTGTGCTGTTCTCCCCCTCTCTTCCCAAAAGCCTGATGATGTACAATCAGCCTTCAGCCATATCCTAAAAGAAAAAAAAAACAGTACCGTAGTTTTAAAACATGTTCAATTGTTTCAGCACAGTGACCAGTTAAGCAATTTCATTTTAAATGCCGTAGAAGAACTAATGAAGGTATTGATACTGATGTATCCACTATTATGTAAAGCTGTTGCAATCTTTATGAACATGAGCTTTTTACACGGGAACTTTCCCATCCTTTCCACTTTGCAGCACAAAAGTGTGTTTTTCCCCCCCACTAAGAGTGAATTTCAAGGATATAACATTACCTTAAACAGACTCTGTACTATTGAGAAGTTTCCTCTAGGTGGCTAAATGGCAGCCTTGAAACGGGAGCAGCTTGATCTTTAATCATAGTGTTTCATCATCATTTTTATCATATTGTTTCTAGAGTTGATAATGAAGTTGACATTTTACATTTATTTTGGAAGACTTTTCCTTTGGACTTTGAGCATTGTTCTGTATAAGAGTTATTTCTGATGCTGAGTTAATGTATTTCTATAGGTTCTCTTGCTTTTTATTTAAAGCTCTACAGAACAGCTGGCTGGCTTTCTGTAGTGACTAGATTGTTACACTAGGAACAACCATGTTCAAATTCCTGCTGTAACATGGAAGTCCTCTGTGTGCCCTTGGGCCCATCCCATTCTCTCAACCTAACCTATGCTTCCAACGTTGTTGTTATAAGGAAGGATTAAGTACAGGAGGGAAGAACAATGTGAAATGTCACTTTAGGTTCCCACTTGGAGTGGAAAGTGGAATACAATTAAAACATGAATTATATTAGTGCAGTATCACAAAAGGACAGATCATGTTTTGGCTTCTCAGCTTTTGACTACGATCATTTAGATTTAGAATTTGGAGCAGAGTGGCTGAATTTGCTCTCTTCTGAGCCTTATCTAAAAAGCAAAAATAGCAAAGGAGTTCTTGTGACAAGAAATACTCATTTGGTTGTTAGTATATAAGCTGCTGCTTATGGGGCCACATCTAAAATTATGGGGCCACTTCTGAAAGAACATTGAGAATTCTGCATACATATAAATGAAATTATGGAATTACATCAGTTTATATTGATAATCTCTGAGATGATTGTATTTTTTGCAAACTTGTAAAAATACCGGAATATCTGTGTTCATTGACTAGCGTGCTTTGGGCCATATATCAAATGGGTGAATGATTGCTAACATTCCCTTGTGAATGCCAATCGTCTGCCTTTTGGACATCCACTGTAACATACATAAAATATTTATTTTTATATCTAGCCCATGTCAGGTCATGTGAAAAGACAATGATTTCACATGGCTGGATCAAATAATACAGCTATAGCAAACACTGTATAGAAAGCTACTCTCTACATTTTGTTTTTGCTGCTGACAAACCCTCAAGTAAGCAAAACATGGAGTCCCTAAAACCCAGGTGGACAATGCATTTCCAGCTCTAAATACAGCCCTCCGATTCAGAATGTGCAAGCCAAACATGTCCTTCCAGCTTCCCGAGACAACTTGATATTGCAATTACCAGCATAAGCAATAATAGTCCATTTAAAGAGGGATAGCTCTACAGAATTCTCCATGGCTCCAAAACACTGAAGTAGCATTGCCAGAAATAGAACTTATATCTTGATTCTAATTTTCCTGCTCTCAGAATCAGATGCAAGACTTCCTCTATAACAGTTAATGGCTTTGGGTTGTCCCCAGAGTTTGATTTTGGTTTTAGTAATGTTTTGAACCAGTATGCTTGACTTTACAATGACACCCATGTGTACTGAAAGTACTGTGTGATATCCTTTGTTAAATACAATGTTAGTGTCCTACGTGCTTTATGGATAGCAGACCTCTAGGGCTAAAAGACTGGAAGACAGGCATTGAGAAAAGTGTATAACAAAAGCCATTGCAAATTGAAAAGAAGGAACAGAAAAAATGAAGATGAAAGCAAAATAAATTCAAGGAGTATAATTAGGATGCAGAAAAAGAATTCCTATGTGAAAAATAAGGTAACAGCACTACATGCCAAAGCAATGCAACGTAAAGAACTTGTCCCTGAACTTATGGGTTTACACATTTGTTCCAATGCATTTGCCTTTGTCAGGGAAATATCATCTCAAATGTCATATGTTTTTGCCTTGAAGTGCTTAAAATGTTTGGAAATACGTCCTCCCTGCTAAACCTAAATATATCACATAAGAAAAGTTCCTTCTGAAAACAATAGGTTTTACTCAGATGAAATATGTGTGGGACTGTAAATCAATGGTACTATGATTTTATTAGGGAAATGCTCAATCTACATTATAATGTATTTCAGTGTAATAATGTTTTAAAAAGGTAAAGGTAAAGGTATCCCCTGTGCAAGCAACCGAGTCATGTCTGACCCTTGGGGTGTATTTCAGTGTAATAATGTTTTAAAAAGGTAAAGGTAAAGGTATCCCCTGTGCAAGCAACCGAGTCATGTCTGACCCTTGGGGTGACGCCCTCTAGCGTTTTCATGGCAGACTCAATACGGGGTGGTTTGCCAGTGCCTTCCCCAGTCATTACCGTTTACCCCCCAGCAAGCTGGGTACTCATTTTACCGACCTCAGAAGGATGGAAGGCTGAGTCAACCTTGAGCCGGCTGCTGGGATTGAACTCCCAGCCTCATGGGCAGAGCTTTCAGACTGCATATCTGCTGCCTTACCACTCTGCGCCACAAGAGGCTCTTGTAAAATAATGTTTTAGTATAAGAATAAGCCCAACTCAGAGGCAACCACAGACATGTTGTCAGACAAAAGCACAGAAATAACTTCTGTTGTGAAATAACTTCTGCTTGGAGAGCTATCAAAACAAGGAAGAGCTGGTTGAATTCGGAGCAACTTAGGTAGAGATAGTCTCAATTGCTTGAGATAATGCTTGTGAGTTTTAAAATCAGAATGCTTCTTATAGCTGGAATGTTTTTAAATTTTATAATATTTTAGTTATCAATTATTCTTTTATCTTGTTAATGCCAGTTGATTTTATGTATTTTGTAAATTGACTACTCGTCTAGTACCATAATAAATTTATCTGTCTGTCTAATAATGTTTTAAACAGTCAAATGCTTAAATGCTTTATTCTGAAATGGGATGGCTGATCGTCAACTTTGAATTCAAGTAACAACTTTCACTTGTAGTGTAAATAATTAGTGAGTGACTGGGGAGTTAATACAATTATTGATATTATAAAGAAAGAGTAGGACACTTGGAGAAACTCAGGGAAATAGTCTGTCTTAATCACGGTTTCAACCTATGCTCAGGAATGGAATTTTAAACTGTGAAGTTGACTGCTAGACTTTTCACATTCATAAGCTATTCATTTTACCTCTGTGAGCTTGCTCTCAATGGAGAAAATGCTACATTCCAGACTGTATTTTGGTTGAGATCAATAGCACTTTTGAAGAAATAGCACTGTGAATTCAGGAAATGTAGTAGCTTTAAAATTTACCTGGCAGTAAGAATGTTGGGGCATTTCTCTCCCTCTCAGGACCAACATGTAAAATGTACTAGTAATGATTTTTTTCTTGCTTGTTTGGCTATCCACTGAAAAATCTTGTATAATAATGTGGATCTTGGTTTCTCTTAATAGTATCAATATTGTACACTTATAAGGGACTAGAAATCAAAGCCCGTTCCTAAGAACGGACTCTGAAGCCCCCCCCCCTCAGCGGCCACATTGTTGTCAGCAACAGGAGTCCAGGACTGAGGGACAGTAGCCTGCGATAACCCCATTAAGAGCAGGCGTCGGGTGAAAGCAGCAACTCACCCCCCACAGGAGTCAAAGAACTCTGGGGCAGCACTGAAGAAGTGCATTCTTTCTACTCTGCCTCAGAAAGGCCTGTACCAAGAGGCCCAGCAACACAGAGTCGAGCGGGGCGAGGGGGGGTGCGACACGGGCAGAGCTGCCAGGCAAGGCAAGGCAGCCGGGTGAAGGGGTGGGCAGGGCGAGCAGGCCATGAGAGTGTCCCTGTTGTTGATGGGGAGCTAGTCTGTGAGGGGACTTCAAGTGAAAAATGGGGCACTGCTTGCATTGCAAGAGGTGGAAGAAGAGTGGGGAAACACAGAGTTGGCAGAGCAAACAAAGGTCTTTTCCAGTCGCTGGGAAGAGTCGCTTGGCCAGTAGATTCAAAGGCCGGGCTGTGGCTTGCGCGGGGCTCAGCAAGCACACCTGACGTGTTGGGTGTGCTCCCAGGCCGCGGGAAGCCTCCCACGTCTGGGCCCCTCCCCAGTGCTTCCACGCGGGTCTCGGAGGGTCGAGGCCCGAGCTGAAGGCTCCCCCGGTCGGTCGCCAACCTACTTTGTAGACGGGCAGCCACGTAATGGCGGCAGCTGCCTGAAGGCGGCCGAGGTTGGACTCCTGACTCGTTAGTCCTTGGGCAAGGGGCCAATGGTTCCCCTTGCCCATCCCAGACATGGCCCACCCTTAATCCCCTTACCCTTTTATTTATACCGCTCCCGCGGAACCGTTACAGATACTAGTTTCTCCCTTTCCTTCTTTTTTATTAACTAGTAGTAAAGCCTGTTGCACGGTGTAACTAGTAGTAAAGCCTGTTACCTGTTGAATTCTACACTGAATTCCATTTCTATTTTGATTTGGGGTGCTTTAAATTTTCCCTTTGCAACATGCATGATTGATTCATGGTAACCCTACCTTTCCCCCACGATATCCTGGAGTGGACATAAGCCTCAATATTTCAGAAACCGCCATGAGTAAATGTGCAGATTTTTGCTTTGTTCAAATTAACTCACTGTTCCATGCCTCAGAACAAAGTAGTCTTCTCTGATTGGCCAGGGCATCATTTCAAAGACTTCCTGGTTTTTCTGTGGCTTCCCTGTCAGCCAATGGTTAGGCAGAAGGGAAAAGCTATCCCCCTCAAAAGGAATGCCCACGCATGCGCACATACCTCTTTGTGTTGCTCTTGGAAACACATCTCTTGCCTCAGTCAGGGGCTATTGGAGGCTTCACAGCAGGCTTGGAGGGGAGGGGCATGTGTGAAGATCCCTGAGCATGAGCAGAAATTGGTGCTAAAGGGGGAGATTCTACCAATAGGAGGCTTTGGAACCTTCAGCTTGTTGTCAGAAGTACATGATGCATTTTATTATATTTAGATTTATTCCATATTTTTAATAGCTGAAGACAGAGAAGAATTCTGAAAGGATTATTAGATTTTACATGTGCCATTAAGTATATGCCTTAGGATGCTTTGGGCTGATCCTGCATTGAGCAGGGGGTTGGACTAGATGGCCTGTATGGACCCTTCCAACTCTATGATTCTATGATTCTATGCCATGACTGCCAACATTGAAAAGGAACTATGGTAGGAGATTCAATATGCTGAATAGTAGGCAACTCTTTTGTGGCCTTAGTATTTATCTAGTGCATTAGGTTATCTTTAAAAAATATATAGCAAGGTCTCTAAATAGTTAACCAGCCAAGATAAACTTTCTACTTCATCTTAGACTTCCTCTCTGTGGCTTGGATCCTGCTGTAAATCTCATCTGAAAGATTCAACCAGAAAGATTCAACCAGCAGTGCCTGAAGTGTCTGCTTCCTCCTTCAGCTGCAGCACAAAATGCTACTCTTACCTGGGCAGGAGCACCCAGGAACAACATTGAATGGAAGTCTGAGATCTGGAACACACACACACACAGACACACACACACAAAGAGAAGTAATTGGCAGGAACTAACCCTGTAGTTAGAGACTCTTATGGCACAGGGTGGTAAGGCAGCAGACATGCAGTCTGAAGCTCTGCCCATGAGGCTGGGAGTTCGATCCCAGCAGCCGGTTCAAGGTTGACTCATCCTTCCATCCTTCCGAGGTCGGTAAAATGAGTACCCAGCTTGCTGGGGGGTAAATGGTAATGACTGGGGAAGGCACTGGCAAACCTCCCCATAATGAGTCTGCCATGAAAACGCTGGAGGGCATCACCCCAAGGGTCAGACATGACCCAGTGCTTGCACAGGAGATACCTTTACCTTTAACCCTGTAGTACCATGTGCTGGTAATAGGTTGTAACTTCCCTTGATATTTTAGTCTCTTGTCTCATAAATCCTCTAAAATATTATCCTTCTCCTTCTATTTTGGAGAGCTAAATCCAAGATCAGTTATTTTATTTGCTTATTTAGAATACAGTAATCAAGCAAACAAAACTTTATATTAAAATATGTAATAAAATGTTATATCCATCAAAGTATAACAGCCAAGTGTAAAACACAATGGTGCCTTAATAGTTACATTCCAGAAGTTCTTCTTATGGCCATCCTTAAAGATATATTTATGTTTATAGTGTAAGTCAGTCCCTCCATAGACATAGCTGCAGCAAATCTGCAGTTATAGAAGCTCCTTCAGAATTACTTCTAGATAACTGCAAATGGTTTCAGGGATCTCCTGGATTACATATTGCATTCTCTACATGGCTGAATTTCTAGTTGCCAACATATAGCATTTCACAGGAAAGATCTGATAGCACTCAATCACTCACCAGTTTGGCTTTTATCCTGCTCCCTCATTGCAAAGTGGGAGCCAGTTGTTTAATGGCTCAATAGGATATGTCCCATTTTCCTAATTGCACTACTTGCTCATATTATTTGAATATTTTCTTGCCACCCATCACCACTCAGGAGCAAATGCTACCTCTGCTTATTTGAGTAAAAAATCTCAGGAGCAGGGATTAGCGCTGCTACCAGATGAGTGCTGGCCTGGCCTTTAATCCTCATGTGGAAAAGATCTCCATTTTTCCTCAAATATCAGTTTGAGATTTTAGAGTAAAAACTGAGACCTTTCTGCATGAAGATTAAAGGCCAGGCTGGCACTCATCTGGTAGCAGTGCTAATCCCTGCTTCCATATGACATTGGCACCGGCCTGGCCCTGGCCCAAATCAGGCCATTGGTTGTGGGAAGAGAAAGCAATATTTCCACATTCCCCTTTTCACCCCAGGCACCAATCAAGCCAGGCCCATGTGGAAGGGGAAGGGTTAGCCCTTCCTGCCCGGCTCGTCCCCTGCCTACAGCATCATGGAAGGGACAAAAATACCTCAGTTGGCTCCGCGACACTTCACTGCAGTATGGAGTTGACTGGGATATTTTTAAAATTTTCACAATTTCCACAAAGGTGGGATTGTGCTGTTATGCAATCCCAGTTTTGTGAAAATATCTCCCACTTGCCACCGCAAAGCACAGTGGAACCTCTGTGCCCCAATTGCCTCATGTGGAGGCAATAATCTGGGGCAGGCCAGATCTCAAGGAGAAAATCTTCCCCTGTCTGGACATGAGAAGAGGCAGGGCAGCTGCCCCATCGCGAAGAACTGGTGGCAGTCCAGAGTGGTGCCGCCGGTGAAGAATGGGCCTGAGTGTCTCATTGTGCATTCAGTGTATATTCATGAACAAAGCTAATCTGTGATCTGTTCTTGCAATCATTTTTCAAAGAGATGCAAAAATTTCAGAGGTGCAAAAATCAGGGAATATAATTGGCCAAATGGTAGTCATTTAAAGAATGCTTCCAACTGTGCAGGTACAAACCGGGGACAAACTGCAAGTAACTCGATGCTTTGCACAAGTCAGTCAATTTTACAACCCAAGAAATGCTGCCTCTTCTTCAGTAAATTAGACTTAGTTCTTGAACTGAGCAAAAAGTGGTACAAACTGAAACAGCTAAGAAGCTACTGTGCAGACACAAAACTTGCTAAGCAGACATAAAACTGTGTTCAAGAGAAACTTTGACAGGGAACATGCAGATGATACAATCAGGAGCTTTCAACACATGTATTCAAGGGAGTTCGAACATAGCATGTTCACTTACCAACTAAATATGCATTCGTTCCCAGCATGCTTAGAAAAAGTTTGAATGTTTGGAGTGGCCTAAAGAAATAGGAGGCTAAGTACACTTGTACTATGCCGATGAATCAAAGAATGTTATTCCACCTGAACTGAAGGTCAGAAGAGCCAGTATGGTCACCAGAGATTATTTCAACAATATTTAAAATAGCTTTTGCTACAGACTCACTCATTTTCTTTAGATTTCCTGCTCTGATCATAGCAACATAAAATTCAAATCATTCAATTAGCTACAGGTCTTGGGTGCACTGCTTGAATTTAAACTGATTATCAACTATATTTTTCAGTACACTAACTGCATGTTCCAAACTTTTTTTAAAAATAGGAAAAAACAAATGGAACTGTTAGATACAGACAGGAGTAGTTCTGCAGTTCCTTCTAGTTTTCTCTTTTGATGTACAAGATATTGTGCCTTGGTATAATACTACAAAATTAATTGTCCTGTCAATCAATCCTGGCAACCAATCTCCTTTCTGAATGTTTTAAAGGGCCCGCGATGCCCACTATTTTTTTCATCAATACTTCGTTGAAACACCTATGCATATTATCATAGATCCGTAGTGCTTTTTTATTGCTACCCCTTATGGAATTATGAGTCTTGATACTTAAAAAATATCTCATTCCTGATTTTTTTTTGGGGGGGGGGGGTCTTTAGAGAGGCATGCTTTGTGTGCCAACTTTGGGGGAAAATAATTTTTGGCTTTGCCTGCATGCTTGTATGCCTATTCGTTGCTCCAGACAGTTTGCTTTAAAAAAATCCTGTCCCTTGGAGAAGGGAGAGGCAGGCAGGTGTGAGGGCAGGACATGGAGGCAGAAATAGTGTTTCTTCACCTCCACACATTTTTTTGTTGTTGGTGGCCTGCTGGTTGCTCTCCTCTAGCTGGCGCTTATTAGGTTGGGGAATCCACTTTATGCGATTCCCCAACTAGCACTTTAAAATGGAGGATGTAGCCAGCCGTTTGCTGCCTGGACACTGGATGTTGGCAACATCATGTGGAGTGGTCAGAATATAATGACTATCTAAGGTAAGGATTTTGCTACATTTAACGGGTGCAGAAAGGCCCTGAGTAAAGAATGCACTTTGTTAAATTTTTAAAGAGTTTTCCATAAATATATTGGTTCTTCTTGATTTTTATATGGAAGAAAATGATCCAAAACGATTTAGAATTACTGCAGGCAATTTAGTTACCATCAGAAAAGCTTCATATCTTATACCTTCGCTTTGTACATTTGGTGGCTTAAGTATTAGTAAAAAGTTTTGTAACATCTCAATACATGGAATAGAAAGTAAGTATCCTTTCAAAGTGAGCATGCGAAACTCCAATTTTCATCTACATGCAACCATAATTGCCTTCAGTGAATAAATTTAATTTAGCATTTCAGAAATAGGTCATTAATCCCTAGAAGTTAAAAATGACTGAGGAAATCACAGGTCTGAAATATGAAAATTACAGGGGAAAGAAAATGTAAGGTTCAATTTTTTTCATTTAAAAAAGGGGGGGTTGGAAATGTGTTTAAACTGTAATGTATAGTTTGCTCCAAAAATTATGAGAGAAGTAAAACACTGTAAATGTGATTTTAGAAACAATATAGGGGGGAAAAATCTAAAGTCATAAAGCAGTACAACATATTAAGCTAGCAGAAGATATTTTAAAACCTAAATCAAATCTTGGCTTTCATGGCTACAATAGCAGAAGATGTGATTAAATAGGTGATTATATTATTTTTCAAGATAATTGGTCATTATGATGTCCTACCTTCAAGAAAATAGAAATCAACAATTTTAGCCTATTTTATGTAGGAAATATGACCATGAAAAGTGTACTTCATATACAGTGAATGTAGCAAATATTCTTTTGGGTAAAGCATGATTATCTAATGCATTGCTGCATGAGATCTGAATTAATACAGTTGCTGATGCTTAAGCAACATTCCGTGTCCTGGATGCATAATCTCCTAGTCTCAGATTCATATGGAGTCTTTGGTTCGTAACTAGGGAGAGAAATGCTCCAAACTTCATACATTCAAAGGCACAATCATGGTCATGACTTCAGATATTCCAAGGCCTGACTACTGGCCCTGAAATTTATGTTCCAAATGTAAACACTGGTAAATTCTTCATACAGGCCATCTCACCTTTTGTACATATACCTTGGCCTCTATCAACTCTTCTAAAGGCCCAACATGTCGGGGAATGAATTATCATGTAGGTAGGAGGGAATTTAAGATGTCAACAGCTTGGATACAGAGAAGCATGAAAACAGTTCCAATAATACATCTGAGGGCCATTCCGCACAAGGACCAATGTTGCCAATTGTTCACAGAATGCAGAAACGCTATATTAAATAGTGGAATTTCGTAATTCCGCATACCTTTTTTTTAGTGGATTATAGAAGTCCCAGTAGCATTTCATACATTCCCCACAGGTTTCCGGTCTCGCTGGAATCGCAACAAAGGAAGTGATCTTTTTCTGCGCTTCTTCCCACCCCTGGCCGTCAATCAAATGGAACAGCTAATGGGCTGTTGTGTTCATGCTCCTGAAAAGCCCATTTCCCTTTAAGAACTGTTTAAAAAAAAACTAAACACACCCATTGCAACGAATCTGTGTTCAATCGTTGCATGGGAAAGACCTTTTTGCTGGCATACGAGCTGGCGATTAATTGTTTACATGCTCCTCAAGTAGAAAAAAAATCCCCCCTCCCACATGCGCGATTTGTGGCCAAAATTACAGGGAGCGCTGAACGGGGGGGCTGTGTTGTGCTTGGGAACTTTAAAGACACTTGCAGTAGGGAGCTTTGTTTTACTGTGTTAATCACTTCTGTGGAGGGACTTTAGCCTGAGAAGCCTCGCTCATTCGTTGCTTTTGCCGGTCTAAGGGGAAAAAAATGGCAAGAGTGACAATAAGCGTGCTGACTGGGAAAGATCCCCTTGCAAACTGTGGGCTGCTGGCATGCTGAAAAGCGAGGGGGGGGAGGTTTCTGGACTTGCTGCAGGGCTATTGACACTCCAGTAGTTGGGGGGCTGTGAAGAGGGTCAGGAACCCGTCTTCTTCCTTGGGAGCTGCTGCTGTCTTCAGGGACCCCCCGCTGCCGCTGCCGCTGCCGCCGCCGCTGCTGCCACCCAGACCCGCTCTAGGGCTCCTTCTCGCCTGTCGCCTCGCCTGCCAGGCAGCACCACTCCATATGAGCTCAGCCAGAGCCGTTCTAACCACGGGTCTTTCTGCTACTGAGGCATAAGCGCTGACTCTAGGGCACTCACTTCTCTGGAAGTTCGCTTCACTTCTATGGAGGGACTTTAGCCAGAGAAGCCTCTGAGAAGCCTCGCTCATTCGTTGCTTTCCCCAGTCTAAGGGGAAAAAATGGTGATCACTTCTCCGGAAGTTCGGGGACGAGAGCGGGGGAGGGAATTTCTTTTTACCGCTACATTGAGAACGCACATGTCTTTCGCTGATGTGTTGCAGCTTGTGCTCAGAAGTGTAGCGATTTTTTTCAGGGGGAATCCACTTTTCCCAATTTCCCAAAAAGCGCTACAACGAAGTGATTTTTGCGGGAGTGTTGCAGGAGTGCTGCAGATTGTGTGCGACGTCATGCGGAACCTTGAATTTGTAGCATTTACCAAAGGTAAGACTTCTGCTATATTTAAGTCGTGCGGAATGGACCTGAGTTTTCCCATCTCCTGTTCTTCACTGTACTCCTGAAAAAAATCACTGTTATGGATCACTGCATCTCAAATGGTAAAGTATATGCTACAGAGGCTGTTGTTCATCTGAAATCAAATAATCGCTTCTTGGGATGAGACAGCCAAATGCCTTCCACTTGGGCAAGGGACTGCCTGGGTTCAAGCAGTTGTGACTTTAAGCCTGGAACAATTGTGAAAATAACTATTTTAAAAATGAGGGTGCTTGAGCCTTCCTATCCCCTTCCCCCACTCTGTTATCTCTATCTTTCTCTCTGTTCTGAGCTCTGTGTGATAGGTTACAAGAATGATAGGTTACAAGAATGATCTGGAAACTGTGTTAAAATATACATAAATTAAACCAAAATTCAGGAATTAACTGGTCAGAACAAATTCCAATAGAAAGTGATTATTATCTACAATAAGAGGAAATTTGAGAATTGATAACTTTCACATATTCTTTTCTGATCCTTTCTCTTGGAACAGCGGAGACTTCTATTATTAAGCAGCATTTCACAGACACTGTTGCAGAATAGCCTCTGTGTCATTTCCTTTACATTCACACCTCAAATAAAAGTGCAATATTTCCATCTTCCACAAAAGGAACAGTTGCTTCTATGGAGTAAAAATGTGCAAAGAGAAAATAATTCAGACAACAAACAGAGGGCATGGCAGTGACTTTCCCAGGTCTTTGGCAGGCCTTTTCTTTGGTTCAGATTTGGCTTGCTTGAGCAGCATGCTGGTTTTATACATAATTTAATGAATGAGATATTATTGTTTATTTGTAATAAGTCTACTCTGTGCAGCTCGGTAAGTGTGCTATTGAATTACTTTCAAATTGATTAGGAAGTAAGCCCCACAGAGTTCAGTGAAGCTTTCTCCCAAGTAAGCATCCATAAATTGCCATCATAGCCTGTGCCATCTTCCTGACATTTTGGTACAGCACAGCTTGTCATGTTTTATTGGATTCTCAGACTGATGCCCTGTCTTCTTCCTCTGCTATGTCCTAATTTTTCATCCTTGTAGCAACCCATCCTTTTATATACATTCATCTGAACACACATGAAGTTTGCCAAGTCCTGCCAAGTTCATGTGTTAAGGGCAGTATTTCTACTATGATGTGGAGCCACTTTCCTTGTTCTCAGGTTGAAGTCTTTCACGTCACCTGGTCCTTTTACTAGAGATGTTTTAACTGAGACCTATTCACATGTCTCATGCTTCCCACAGCACGATAAGCCTTCAACAATGCCTCTAGCATGATAGTTTAGAATAACAGGTGACATGAAATACATCTGTTTGAGAACCTGAAGAGCAGTCAGAGTAGACAACACTAACATTCGTGTGCCAAGGGTCTAATTTAGTGCAAGGCAGCTTCATATGTTCATAGGCTTTTCATAGCATGGACGTAAATAACTTCACTTGAGAAATAATATCACATTAAGCCTTTATTAAAATGACAGGACATTTTTCTACAGACCATTGGCAATTCTGCTTCCAGCTTTTAGGATATTTTCTATCACATTTCTAAATCTGCATGTAGCATATGGTGTTGCTATGGTTTTTACTCATCTTATATCACATCTCTCAAACTCATACAAGATCTCAAGATGGACACAAAGGACAAGCTTAGAGCATTCAACACATCCATAAAATGTTGGATAGATGCAGATAGTAGTCTATATTTGAGTGACACCAATTGTTAAAACAAAAATAAAACCTTACTTTTGGAAAGTCTGTACATCGCGGAGGAAGGATATAGCTTTGACTTATAGCTGGTTTTCCATTATGCAAGGGAGTATTAGTGCTGCAAAGCATTTAAACATATTCTCCAGCACATTTTAACTGATATGGTCATGTTCTAAAGTCAGCTGGTATGTGCAAGTTTGCTGCTAGAATCTGATGATAATAAGCAGTGTAGTATTATTTTCATGACCAGTTTTTAAAGTGGGCCTGAGTTGGAGCTGTCAGTCTGCAAGAAGGTGACTGCTGATAGTCACTTAACATATGAGATACTTAAGGGATTTGCAAATGACTTGCTCATCACATACAAAGCAGAAACATGTGTTTATTGTGAGTTAAATATATGTGCCCATGACGACCTCATTTCTGGATTGCCTCTTTTCTACCTTCCATAGCTTCTGCCATATTGTGTGATGGCACTTTTGAATTATTTATGCTAGAGAAGGATATATAATGCAATAGTATTCAATCAGTTAATGGAAATCTCTGTTGAGAGTTATTGACTCCTAGGTAATAAAAATTAATGCAAACGATATAAAAAAATTGATACCCATAAATTTTAAAAAATCTACAGGAGATTCTATTGGTGTCTTGTAACTTAATTAATCTGCTAGCTGAAGAAAAAGCTTTTAAAAAGATGAAACATGGTTGCTCATGGGTGTGCATGCATGTGTGTATGAACATGAAAACTGACGGCAGCACAGAGTCAAATACATTCTGTTCACATCATTTATATCATGAATCTCTTAATGACAAAGATGAGACATTTTAAGCAGAAGCTCTCACAGTGCTGCGGCCTTGCATGCCTAACCTTCTAAAGTATTCTTTTGTTGCATTTTCCATGAATTCCTATGGCCTTGTCTCTTGTAAAATGTCAAAATGAAATATTTAGCTGAAGTATCAACAAACTACCTGAGGCAAAGGTTTTAAGTGTCTTTTTATAATGACATGTCTAATGTAATATTTTCATGTTTATTTAGAAAGAGGAAATTAGCCTGGTCTTTCCATTTGCCTATGCAGTTATTGCTCAGGAGAAGGGCAGTAGCTCAGCACCTAATGAGTCCCATATTCAGCATAAGAAGGCCCCATGGTCAGTCCTGGCCATTTCCAGTCAAAGGACTTCAAGCATTAAAAAAGGTTTGCCTGTGCCTGAGATTCTGGAAATTGGCTGCCAGTCAGAGAAGGCAACAGTGCACTGACTAGCTAGACCAGTGTTCTAGGATAAGGTAGTTCAGTATAAATGTAAAGCTGCTCCATATGTATGACTTTCTGTACCTCCTAAGTGCTAACATTTTCCATAACTACACGGGGGGGGGGGGCTATCCTGAATTCAAAGTACTGTACATGACAGACAGACCTTAGTGCTTTTTATCACTCAAAATGGTAGTGAATAAGGGAACAGCACTTGCATTTTGGGTGGTTATACTTTCCTTATTATCCATCTCTAGGCTTATGTTTCCTTGGACACTAATGATTTCTGATCATGCTACTGAAAAGACTGAGGTGAAGCTGTAATGGTAAGCCTAGTGAGAATCAGCCAGCTAGCCAGTGAGAAGCATAACATTACTATAGGACAGGTACCACTTTTGCAGCCTCTGATAACACATCCTTAATTGGATACAGCATTACTTGGTACTCCCCAAAGAGCAATGCGAACATTAAAAATATCTGCAACAACGTGATTCAGCTCCCATTACTTTTCTATTAATGCCATTTGGTCAACAAAGAATGTCCATCGTCTCCAGATCCAAACTGTGATGTAAAAGGAATAATTAAAAGGCCAGGCATATCATTAAACAATGTGGATGTTAAAAAAACAAACATACTCCAAATGGTGCGAAGCAGTCTCTTTCCTCTCTGCTCGTATATCTACCTGGAAACCTTTATAACAAAGTTCTCTCTTTTTTTCTCTCCACTTCATCGATCTAATGCCTTAATTGGCAGACAGTAATGTCTGATGCGAAAATAATGGTCTTTTAAATACCTGGGAATGAAAAGCAAATTAAGTTAGCACAGTGTAAAAGGCAAGTAATTACATCATGTCAATTCTGTTTTATACAGTTTAGTCTTTAAACAGCATGCAGAAAAAAAGACATGTCTGAAAAAAATGAATCCTGTTTCTTCAGGTGACTCAGACACTTTCCCCCTTCAGTAAGAAAAGGGGATTATTACATGTAACAGCAGGCTTTTAGCCAAAATGTGTCTCAAATGCAGCTGCTAACACCATTAGTTTGTATATATTTAAAGATTTCCCTTCCTCCCTTCAATTTGAAGTGTCAACAACTAGTGGTGCTAAGACAGTCTTTGCTGATTGGCTTGGAAATTGTTCTGTTTGAAAGAAATTCTGCTCTTCTCATTTATATGAGGAAGCAGAAATGGAAATAACAGAGTTAAAGTTTAAAAACAGCAACGTGGGAATAGACAAATTATAGGCCTAAATTTTGGGGAGACCATTTGGAAGCTTGATTTAAGGTCATTGAAGACATAGACAGATGGACTGTTCAGAGACTCATGATAGGGATGATGAAATAGTCTGCCAGATTCAATATATAACAAGGAAATTATTGTTCTACTAACACAGATAGGAATCCAGGATTTTACTTATTCCATCAGGTTAAATCTCCATTTGAAAAAAAAGCCTGATGACTAAATGTGCAAACTTCTGTGTACATTATTCAGAGGGGAAAATACAGATATATCTAGATGCAAACCAACCTGAGCAAGTTGAGAAGTTTGTATACAAGCACAATTTAAAAAAAAACTGTTGGAACTAGCATCCATTCTTCACGGACCCCACCCAAGCCTAGAGAAGCTGCTTCACTAGAGGCCAAAGAAACTAGAGTCCTGAAATTCTTCATCAGCTCACCTCTTTATTTAAGGGGCATCTCCTAGAAGAAGTTGGAGGAAAACCCTTCTTTGAAGCCTTGGCACACCTGTTTGAAATACAAGCCAGTTGTCCACACTGAAACACAAACCTGATTTAAAATGACATTGCATCTGAAGAAGTGTGCGTGTACATGACCGTTTACACACTGGAGGTTTCATGCCAGGCTGCAGGCTGGAGTTTTAGTCATGGCAGGTAGCCCCACCTCTTCCTGCACCCACATGGGGGAGCATTTGGCCTGGTGTACCTCATCCGCAACCAATTTGTGCTCCTGCATGGAAGCCAGGGCAGTGGTTCCCAGTGCATAAACGGTCAATGAAAGCTCATACCTTAAATAAAACTTTGTTGGTCTTAAAGGTGCTACTGGACTCAAAAACTGTTCTGCTGATTTAAAATATGTCTTTCTAGGATAGACATGAAATATTTCAAACCCTATGTAAATTTTACTTCTATTTCTAAGAGACTTAATCTGATTTATATCACAGATAGGAGGAAATCTTGCCATTTCAATGTCTCCTGTTGGTTCTTATTTTACAGGGACTATAATTGATATGAATCAATGGTAAAACTTATAGGACCAACAAGATTTTAGATAATTTTTTTATATTCAAAAGGATATTTAGAAATAACCAGAAAATCTACAGATACATGATTTGTTCCAGAAGGTTTCTGTGGATATCCAGAATTAAGGTTATAAGATATCCAATTGCCAATGAAAATTTTCTTCACCACAAAGAAGGTCCTTCCCTCATCCCCATTGCTTTTTCAATGATTTGTACATTCACTCTAAAAATTTTTCACCAATTGCATATTATTGAGTTACAATGCAAAGTTTGTACCCATTTCTGTCTTACCTACTTGCAAGTCATTTCTACCATACCTACTGTTGAGGGAAAAGGGGCTTCAACCCTCTTTGACCTTTACAATGACATTATATTTCTGGACTGGCTTCAGAAATGGGGCAAAAATTTACCAGTTTCACCCTCCCATATTCTGTATTAGTTCCAAATGTATTCCCTGCCACTCCGCACTTTTTCCTCTGAACAACATGCATAAGAATCAAACATAAGGAACAGTCTGCAATACTTGTCTACACCAGCAGAACGACAATATCTGCAACAGAAATCAAATCCAACATATTAATATAGTACCTCCACCTTTTACCATAAGTTTTACCATAAGGCTGAAAAATGGTACAAGGTATGCATGTCTTTCACTCTTATTGTAATTATTTGGGATGCTTCTGAGGCTGAAGCTCTCTTATTCCTCAGTAAATGAATTTAAGAGCATAGCCTTATATACTTTTCCTCTCAGGCACCGAATATTTATTACCATAAAGAGGCCTCTGTAGATATATTTTCATACATTATATTTTTAGTTGCACACCTAGCTTTTAAAAAATTGAACATCCTTCAAAGCATCATAATAATCAGTTCATGTTTTGTGCAGTATCATGTTTGTCCGAGAAATGTGACGGACTTCTACTCTGCTGAGTGGGCACTCAGTGTCAGATCGGTTTGTCTTGGTGCAAATGTTGATAGTCCTTTAGACTAGGGATTGAGACTGAGAAAGATTACTTCCTTCCCCCTATAATTCTATTATAGATTTTCCCCCATGTTTTGTTTGCTGTAGACTGCTGGGGTGTCTTTGTAAAATCACTAGTCATGTACATTTTCTTAGAGGTTACTGGGTTAGATGATTTAGGTAATGGTTCCTTTCCCTTCTCTTCTCTTTTTACACCTAGGACCTGTGAGTAATGTCCTCTCATTCTCAGATACAGATAATACTTGCAAAATATGTGGTTCAAAATGTAGTTTCTTTTTGTTAAACATACAACTCCACACTACCCATTTATGAAATAGGCGGAATAGATTGCCAAGAATATTGCTTTTATAGCTCATTTAAATTTGGCATGCCATTCTTAAATCTCAGCTTCCCTAATCTATGTGTGGAAGTATCATTCATGAAACAAAGGTCCCTATAACTTTCTCTCTAGTGCTTTTGTACTGTCATGCCTTCAGATGATGTGTTGTTCCTCTGGCCTGGCCCAGCTGAACATAGTTTAGTCCAAAGAAAAATTGTAGGCAATAAATACAATCTTTAACACTTTTTGCTCCTCTAAATATTTGTGAAACGGCCTCCTGCGTGGAGACTGTCTGGCTCCTTCCAGAGTGTTTGGACTTGAATCCGGCCCAATCAAAAGCCACCTGGCTCCTGATTGGCTGGGCCCCCTCAGGCCCACACCCCAGAAACCCAGCGAGTCCAGTGGCCACCACTGGGACACTGGATGTTACCAGGAACAGAGGTAGGTCTCAGGAAGCAGCATAGCACGACCTCCCCAAACACCCCGGGACCATTGCCTAGGTCGTCCCAGGCATTTTGCTCATGGAGGGGAAGAAGGGGCTGACTGCCTTGACTGCCTGCCTTGTCCCACTCCTTTCGGCCTACCTTGTCCCACTCCTTTCGGGGGGAGGACGGTGGGAGGAGGGGCTGCTTTGCGTGCCCCAGCCACATCTCCAGGAACCACAAAAGTGGCTTCTGGAGCCTTGACTGGGTCATGCCAGCAATTTGACTCACCAGGAACAGGAGGAGGGGTGTGGGTTGTGCTGGCAATTTGGCTCACTGGGGATGAAGGGAGGGGGAGGGGGACTGCTTTGTGCGACCCAGCCATGGCTCCAGGAGCCTTGGCTGGGTTGTACCAGCCTGACAAGCACTGCCCCAACAAGTGAGGTGCCAAGGTGAGCGGGAGGATGCCTGTATCACCAGACCCTCTCCCACAGGATCCTTGTGCAACCTCAGATCCAGAGGGAGGGCCTATAGCCCAAGCACAGCCCTGCCCAACAAGAGCCCAAGAGAGCACAGACTACTCTTCTTGGTGAGTGCAGGGGAAATGCGGGAGCCTGCAAGCCAGCCTCTGTACTAAGAAACAAGGGCACCAGCTACCTTCCACCTCCTGTACCTTTCTTGACAGGTTGTGTTCAGAAAGTGGTTGTGCTGCCATGCCCTGTTACAAAGGGGCACCTCAGCTTGCATCCCCCCCCCCAAAATATACTACTTTCTACCTACATTTCTCACTAGCACTCCCTCTTCTTTCTTTCTTTCTTTCTTTCTTTCTTTCTTTCTTTCTTTCTTTCTTTCTTTCTTTCTTTCTTTCTTTCTTTCTTTCTTTCGTTCGTTCGTTCGTTCGTTCTTTCTTTCTCCATCCTATATCTCTGTCACTTTCTATCTTTCTCTCTTTATTACTCTCTTTCTTTCTACCTCTGCTGTTCTCACCCCTTTCCCCATGCTAGCGCCCACTGTATCATCTACAATGGGCTTTAAATGTAGTAAATAATAATAACAATTTATGGAATTAAAATGTGGTGGTACCCAAGGCTAGATGAACAGCAGGCCATAACATCATTGCCATTGCTTTCAGAGGGCCTTATTCTGAGCCACTTACCATGAACACATTAAGTCTCTCTTCAGGCTGAAATGGAAAAATCCAGACCAGGGTGTAACCTGCATGGAGCTTTTATTTCAATCCCAGGTCGATTCAGTCCCTGCCATCTCCACTGAATGCGATTTCTGTTTTGATTTTGGGTGATTTAAATGTTCCTTCTGCAACAAGCAGGATTGATCTGGAGTCACCCTTCCTTTTCCTCACAATATCCAAGAGTGCTTTTAACCCTCAATATTTTCAGAATCAGATTGAGAAAACATCTGGATCTCAGGCTGCTTCATATTTGCCGTAGTAGAGAAGCCATGATTGATCAGGGCTGACTCCCGTGGTAGAGAAGCCATGATAGGCCAAGGCTGCCCAGACTGTAAGCTTTTCTTAAATGGAAAATCCTAATTTTCTCTCCCCAGAAGCTGCAGAAGCAGTAACTTGTGTGGGTAGAGATTTGCAACGTGGTTTTTTTCTCTCTCCTGTCTTGTCTTCAATCCTCTCTGTCCCCCCCCCCCCATTCAAGAAAAGAAAGAGGCTCTGTCTGGTCTTGGCTCCACCCTCCCCTTCTGAGCCTCCCTAACCTTGTGCAGAACACTTTTCTGTTTCAGTGGGGAGAGGGGGGGGGAGAGGAAGACTGAGTTGAAATAGATCTGGATTCAGCAGGATCCATACCGGAAAAAAAAACAAAGTAAGTGCAGAATCAGCCCAAGTATGCTGTCAGCTCTGCAACAATCACTGCATGCCTAATCAATTCCTATTCTGATTTGACCTTGAAGGTTTTTTTCCTTGGCCACATCTTAGTTGTTTTGCACCCTCTTGACCAGTAGATGAAAGAGTGAGATCCAAGAGAAAAAATATATTCTCTTTTACTTAGAGCTCTCTAGGGCCCATTATGCACGGCTGCCAAAATGGCGATTTCGGGTCACATGGAAAACGCAGAGGGGGAAGACGCGAAGCAAACTGGTTATGCATGGGACGGGGCGCGACGGCAGCAAAACCCGGAGCGGCGGGTGTCGAGGCATCGATGCAGAGCCAAGGGGAAGCGAGGCGAGCGCGCCGCTGCATTGGCGAGCGTTGGAGGCGGAGGCCAGGAAGGGTGGAAGCAGCCTGCGCAGGTGCAGCCCTGCTGGGTTTGTCAGGCATGGAGAGGGAGGGAGCATGTTTCCCCTTCCCCTTAGTTTACTCCCAAGTTCGCCTCTCCCCTTCTTTGCTGCCCCGGTTCCTCTGCCCCATAGGTTTCCCCTTTAAATTGTTTCCCCTACTTTAAGCTTTCTATTGTATATTTGTGCTTTGTTCATTCACACTGTTTTATAAAGTTTTTGTATTTTCTTAGAGACCTCGCCTCCGTTCTCGTTTGTGGTTGGGGTGTGTGTTTGGGAATGGGTTGGAGGTGGGTGGCCATCCTCTGCCATCCTTAGCCGCGGCGATCCCCTCGCCTCCCTCCACTGTGAGCTCTCCGGCCGCCTTTCTGTCCGTGTTCCCTTGGGTTCCTCCCAGCCTGCGCCACCGTTCGTTCTGGCAGCCGCTTGAGCGGTCGCGCCGCCTCGACCCTCCAGCCTCCCCCATTATGCACGTGGTCAATTCGGCGCTGCCTCCGGTTGTGCCCTGGTCGCCCGGGAAGCTGCGCTTTCTTTCTTCCGTGTGCTGCTAATGCGGCTTTTTCGGCGGCATGCACCGAATCTGTGGCCAGTTGCAGCCAACTCCGTGCGTTATCGGTGATTTTAGTCGCCGCCATTCCACCCCGAACGCACGCTAAAACCCCCGTGCATAATGGGTCTATATCATGAAGAAAGGGTAAATAGTGGGAATGAACAGGTTCTCCCAGCTCCATCCTAGAGGGATTCATAGTCATTCTCTCTTTATCCCCATAATAAAGAGTGTGGAATCAAACTTGGTTTGAAAGATAGAAGCTAGCACTCTTAACTACTACAGAAAGCTGTCTCTATGGTCTGCATGCAAATTGGATATGACCTTTTTTCAAACCATCTGGAGCTTCTTTTGTTAGTGATACAACAAGATGGGTTCAAATATAATTTCATGAAAACAAGTTTGGTTGCACAGAAGAAAGTTCCATGTGTGGATATATAAGAGATAAAGGGGAAATGGTCTCTTTTAGATTAAGAGAAGTGCTTCTCTTTAGAATACGGAATTCACCAGGTCATTTTTTCCCACAATCCTAGGCTGGGTTAAAAGCAGGAAAAAGTAATTTATTTAAGGACTGTCCCTGTACAATCTTTAGAAAACTTGCTCACATTGTCTTTGAATTTTGTATTCCTAGTCCTATTGCACTGTTGATTGGTTGAGATGTTGCACAACATCTTGTTCAATTGTTTCTGTGAGCAGAGCTATGCTAAGTAGATTTCCTTTTTTCAGTTTGTACATCATTAGATACAACCCGTAGAGCTCTGGTTTTTTTGTCATTTTGTTATATGTAATACCCATGTATCATTCTAGTACATACATCAAGTATATATACTTATATGATAGTAGCCTTATATGATATGATATATCCTATATGATAGTTTCATGCAAATTCTTATATGAAAGTGATTTTTGTGAGTGAATTTTAATCATATGTGGCAAAATCAGCTACCATAGACAGCTTGTTCTGTTATACAAGCAGAAGCATTTTCTGTAACTCCAATATATCAACAGATACATTTATATGATTATTTTTATGATCAGATAGGTAATGATTCTTCCATATTTCACTTCAGGTAGTTTTATTCCACCCATCTAAACTATCCGTAAATGATCACCTGTGGTAATTGTAAATGTTGTTCAACATTTGTGTATTACAGTACAAATTACTTCTCTCCTAACGTAATTGCACTATAGTGGTTCTGGGAGGTTTGCCTCCCATTTCTCATCTACAGAAACATTTAATGCTCTCTGCAGATTTAGGGGCTGCAAAAAGGCATCCCATAAACCTAAGATAATGTAGTTGTTCCTAATGTACCATTTAGAGTATTCCTTTGATTTTTCACAATGCTTTAAATCACCCATGGCAACTGATTAGTTCCTTGAGATGTTGATAGAAGGGATAAGCCATTGTCAGCTAGGCTCCTGGAAAGCTCCTTGTCGTTTCAGATTGATTGTCATGCAGAATGTATGTTTGCCTTAGGTGGTTCTCTCTACTAACAATAGATTTTTACAATGCCAGTACCTACCACACTAGATGAAGCTAGTTCTACCCACATTGTTGAGGAGACACGGCAGCCTCCTGCTCTTATTTCATCATGTTCCTCTGATCCATCATATTGAGTCTACAACTTGAGCCATGCACATAGGAAGACTTCACAGAGGAAACCAAACTCCCACAGTGACAACAGAGTGACATAAGCTGAAAGAAAAGAATTCTGCTTGGCAAATAATATGAACAGTCAGAAATGGGGAAGAAGCATCCTGACATTCAGTTTTCAAAACCTCTCTGAAACTGTTTTTAAACGTAGCAATGATCTCTTGCTGATAGGGGGAGTATAAAAACATCCAAGTCCTATTTAATTGGTGTTGTTTCTCAGTTTCTCAGCTACTAATGAGAGGCTGGTTTTGTTCTCTTCCCATTTACTTCCTGTAACATTCTTACCCTAATTTCCTTTTAGGTAGCAAAATTATTCATGAATTATACAAACAGTTCTTTTTTTCCGATTTTTTTAAATTAAAAAACAAAGTAAATACGTGAAAGGGAGACAAATTAAAATGGAGTTTCATAGAACAATATTATATATATAACTAGCAAAAAACAATGATGCTAGATCAATGATGCTAGATGCTAAGGCCTGGAAAAGAGATTTGGGCAAACCTTTTTTGGGTGGTGGGGACCCATTCATCCCCTCTGCCCCAGGCAGCCCTGCCAAGGCCACAGCTCGAGATGCTTGGGGCAGTGGGGGTGCTGGTGGGGACTGGTTTGCCCTTTCCCCCCAGCAGCACTGCCAAGGCCTGATGTGGCTGCAGCCGGTGCTGCTCAGGACAGGTGTAAATGCTGGTGGGGGCTACCTCCCTCCTTCCCCCATCCCCACTGGGCTCACAGTTCCAGGCCCTCCACCCTCCTGCTTACCAGGCTGGTACTTCTTCCAGATCGAAGGGGGATGCAGCCAGGGGCAGGACATCCCTCCTGTTTGGCCATTCATTGGACAGATAGCCAATCAGGGACAGGACAGCAGGGGCAGCCTACCTGATTGGTAGGCAAAGAGTCCCAACTACTCCCAGCACCCTCTTATCATTTTATTTATATGCTCAGTTATGTAACGCAGGGTATATGTGGCTAAAAGCATATCTCCCCAATGCCCCATATCATAAGAATTTAGAGGATATTTTTGCTCAGGAGTCACTTCTTTATACATTTGTATTCAAGATCTTACATTAAAAACTTACTATTGTAAGCCTCTTTATTTTCTTGGAGGGGGGGGAGCAGATCGAAAAAGGCAGAAAAGGGAGAAAAAATCCAGGACCGACAGAAGTTGAGAGAAATTAGGGGCTTCTCCTTTAAGGCAAGCTTGTCACATGACTAGGTATGACCTATCAGAGGTTATCTACCACAGAGCTTGATTTCCCAATCCGGATTTGAAAAATATTGAGCATTAAAAGCACTCTAAGATATCGCACAATAAAGGTAGGGTCACTCCAGATCAATCCTTCTTGCTGCAGAAGGAAAATTTAAATCGTCCCAAATCCAAACAGAAGTCGCATTCTGTGTAGAGGGCAGGGACTGAATTGACCTGGGATTGGAATAAAAGCTCCATGCAGTTTATACCCAGGTCTATCTCTTGAGCAAAACTTGCCTGTCTCAGACTTGCACCTGCTTTATACCAGTTAATTGTTATGGCTTCCCAGGAATTCTGAGTATTGTCATTTAGAGTCATTACATAGCATCTCTATGGAACTTCTTTTGTGCAAAAGTGACATGTTTAAATTGGTAGATGTGCATGTGACTCATTAGTCACTATTAAAGAGTTAGATAGATTAAAATGGCTTTACCATAGGCTGTTTTTCCTGTTACTTTTTTTTTGTCTTTCATCTGAGAAACTAAGGTCTGCTTTAACTTCAGGGTTGATTTTAAGGAGACTAGTTGCAATAAATATTTTCTTAAAAAAGAAAAACCTCTGTAGTCAATGAAACCAGAGTATATGCACACACCCTGTGAAAGCACAAAGATTCAGAAAGCTGAATAATATAATTACAATGATGGTTACTTCTCTCCAATTAAGTTTATTTCCCAGACCACAGCAGTGACCTTTCAGTCAGCTAAAATCTCTTCCTTCTCTCTGTACATTAACAAAAGTCAGCCCTTGTGTGCATTATTCACTGGCTGCACTTAGAAACAGAAGCCTTTGGTGTTTTAGAAGAATGGCTTAAAGTGAATGAGCTCTTTTTGTCGCCAAGCACAGTGTTGGTCTCCAGGAGTACAAATAAGAATTGCTGACAGAGTGATTAAAGTGAAGTTCTGGGCTTGTTGTTTTAGAAAGATCTGATGTTGTATTTTGTATTATTAATGAGCTCAGGATTAGAAACCCAGCAGTGATGCTTTCTTTCAGAGCTGACTTCGCCACCTGCCTGTTTTTCCAAGGCCCACTTGAAAACTAAGTTTGGACCATGCTCACAATCAGCTTGATATGGCTTCCATTCCTATAGCCACACAACTGATTAGACAAATAGGAATACACATCTGCATACTTGCTGGAAGCCTAGAATTGTGAAGATCTACAACTATTACCTAGCAGAGTATTCTGCTTCGTAAATCCCATATTTCTCAAGATATTTCCAATGGATTCATTTGGGAGGATGTTGTAGGGGCTAATCCCCAGTCAGCTAAACCCTCATATCTGAATCAAAATACATGGTCTGTGTTGTATTGCATAAGAATCTTGGAGCTGTGAAAATCTGCCAAACAATATTCTGTCTCTAATACTGAACTAACAGCTTACTCTGGAAGCTGACAACTAGGGATTGGCACGAAACAGTTCAGCACAAACTTGGCCTGGTTTGTAATCCCTAAACAGATATTTAGGGAAGGTGTCTTCCCTGAACATTTACCAGACTTCTGTATGCATGTGTGTATATGTATATATGCATCTCTCTCTCTGTGTGTATGTGCTTTGTGTGTGTATATGTGTAGAAGTATATATGTTTGTATTTGAAAAACAAGTAGCTTGGCAAACTGCCATGTTTGGCAGAGACTAATGTGAGAATGCCTGTTAATTGATTACGAGGACTTGACATGAACATAACATTACAGTTCCATTTGGATCAGGATTGAACATCTTCAAGCCTTTTTTTTACCATTTACTCCCACTTATACTGAGTGTCAACCAGAAGATTAAGCATGCAGTGGGCTTCCCATTCTGCTCAAAAGTATTTCCCTCTACTGCTACATACACCCATGCTTACAATGGGACAATGCATACAATGTTCCTAAGCAGAGAAAGAATAGTAAAGATCATTGTGCATGAGAGGTTTTAACTCATTTTGTAAAAATCTGTTACACTAAGTATAAGAGGACATTAAAGTATTGCTTACACATATATATTGGAATCTGATCTGATCTGCTAATGTACAGCAGCTTCACAGAGTTTTCAATGCAAGAGATGACCATATTAAAAATTTCGGTGAATGGTGTTACTTTTCTGTGTATTGGTTCCTGATACATAGCACTTTCTAACACATGCAGTTCAGAAAGCTGTTATCTCCATCTGCATGGCTCTGAAGATACAGTACGAAGCTTGAACATGGGAAACCCAATTTGAATTCCTAGTCATGTGAAGATTTGCTTGAGCATTTCACACCCTTTCAGCCTAACTACCCTCTGTTGTAAAGGATAAAATGATCCTCTGATATCCTTAAAAGTGCTCCTTGAAGGCTAGGATACAATTGCAGAAGACCATAGAAAATGTATATACATGAAAGGTCCTAGTATGGCTCCATGTTGAAAGAAAGGGTGAATATCAAAGAAAACCCTTAAACACTAAATATATGTCCAAAATTCTTTATTTTAATAAGGTAGTCCTTTATTAATAGAAAACTCACACCTGGCATGTAGAGCTAAAAAGGTGAGGCAAAGAAATTACTTAGAGTGCAACATTGACATACCATTCATTTTCAAAAGAAAGCCAAACAATAGAGCTATAAAAATGGGTCCATCCTTTCCCATTTGTGCCATTTAAATGATACAGGCTTTAAAAAATAGAACCAAGCAAAACTAGAATACCTTCTTGTTGATGAGTACTTTTATCATAGTATGAACTTCACTGGAGAATATAAAGCGATATAAGTACTAGATTCCCTTTCTCTGTTATATATTTATTGGATTCATATCTTTGAAAAGCAAGCTTCTTCATCTTGGTTCTGCGGTTGCTGTATTCTCAGACATAGACATCCCAAAGTGTAGCTCAAGGTTTCAATCTAGAAATACATTTGTGTTAATTTTCAGACAGTTTTCATGGGTGAAATGCAGATAAAAGAGCAAGTCTACAGATGCATCTGATGATGTTCCCTGAGGGTAATAATGGCTTCTCACAGTGAAAGCACTCATTTTGAAAACTTCACCAGGTCTCAGGACACTACTGGTGCTTTTTCTTTGGCATGCTCTACTCAGCCAAGGGATTAGGAGTGTGCATTTGGGTCTACCAAAATGAAAAATATAGTGGTTTGGGTGCTTCAGATTCGGGCCGAATCAATTTGGGCCAAAAACGAAATGGATTTTTTTTTTTGCACATGCCTAGTATCGTATTGTCCATGGAGTCGCGATAGGTCAGACACAACTTTGTACCTAACAACAACAATTATCTTATTAAAAGGTTTTTTTTTAAATCTATTGTATTGTTTGATAAATGAATGATTGAGAAAAGGCCTCTTTCTGATGTAAATGAGATCATTCTTTTTGCTTAGTAAGAGCAACTTGGAAGTATTTGCCCCGATAGAATTTATTCTAGCCTATGCTGTGCTTTTTGAAATGTTTTTCTAAGAGTGGTGGATGTGTTTTCATAAAAGTAGCAGCTGGCAAAATGGAGAGCTGATTGGTTGTTTGGAAACAGGTTTGTTTCAGGTATTGAACTGGCAGGATTGTGTAAATAGTCATGTTTATAGGCTGTATGTTACCTTTTCATTTGACAGGTTTCACATTTATCCTGGGACTCATAAAATGTATGAAACAACTACACCAAAAGATGAGGGGACAAGGCAATATCAAGGCAGGCTAGTGTCCATGGGAACACTGACAGTGCCATCTTGAAGGACTAAGTGGAGGTCCCAGGAAGCAAACATTTGCTTCATTGGCAAGATGATTGCTGTGGATGGCCAAACTTTCTCCCTCATAGAGGATATAGTTTTTTATTGGCTGCTGCAATACCTGGCTCCTTAGTATTCCATCCCATTGTGGAGGACTATGAACTGATGAGTCTTGCCCATCATGTACAACTCTGTAGTGGCAATGGTCAAGACTGAGCTACCCAGAGCATGTGGCAAAACTGTGCACCTCACAACAGACCTCTGAAGCAGCCTGTAGCATGAATACGTCTCCTTCACAGCTATCCAGAGGATATGTATGTCTGGCAGTGTCTAGTATGTTGGGACACTGCCCAGGTCCCAGGAGTTGACAGTTCAGTCATTAGGCTACAATGTAGTTCTCCTCCATGCACAGGGGATAGATGCAGGCTGCATGGTAGAGTAGCCTGAAGGAGTGGGCGGACAGTGGCAGCATCATCTGTGGCTACAAAATGCTGGTCATGGTGAAGGCTGCATGCCTCAGTGGCATCATCTCCCTAGTCCACCTGCTTCACCTGATGTTGAAGGATTCTCTGGGGCTGGAGAGCACTGTCAGGACCATTTGAGATGCTGTCATCCTTGAGATGTAGGCTTTTCTGAATACTTGCTGTTGTGGGGTAACTTTGGGATGTTCTTGCCTGATGTCTGCCCTTCTGTCATGGCTAACATTACTAATCACTTTAATTGGAAAACTCTGATTTTCACTGATCTGGTGGAGTTAAAAAGATACTTGAAAAAAATACAAAGGTCATTGTGGAGTAACTTTAGGGAGCCCCTGTCAGATGTCTCCCTTTATGTTATGGCTGACAACTAATCATTTTAAATCAAAAATTCAGATTTCTGTTGGTCTAGGGCAAGTTGTATAAGAAGGATTAAATTTATACAATGTTGGCAGGTTTTTCTAAGAAAGGTGGTAGAAAGAGCTGCTGTAGACCAACTGACAGCATTCCTGGATGAAGCAGGAAACTCAGTCCTTCAAACAGAGGTCCTGTGGTTTGTTAGGAAGGGTCCAGGCAAGGAAGCACAACAGCCCAACCTGGATGCAACTATTAGTAGACCACTCAACCAGGAACCTGGGCATGATCTTTGACACCTCCCTGTCCATGGAGTAGCATGGCTCATGTTTTTCCACCTATGTAAAGCTAAGATACTAGTGCCCTATCTGTCCCCAGAATACTTAGCCACAGTAATCCAAGCAATGGTCATCTCTAGGCTAGACTTCTGCAACTCACTCTATGCAGGCCTATCCTTATCTGTGATCCAGAAACTACAACTGGTAATTACCTTCAAGGCAATACAGTGTCTGGACCCTGAGTACTTGAGGGACCACCTTTCTACCAATGTCTCCAATAGAGCACTATGCCCTATAAACACCAACAAGCTGGTGATCCCTGAACCTAGGGAAGCTTATTTGGCCTTGACTAGGTCCAGGATGTGCTGCTCTGCCAGGCTGCACCTACTCAACCAGGTGTTTGTGCCGAGACAGAGGGCCAAGCAGAGACCAGAGTCCAGTCTGGGAGGTCCAGAGTCAAGTGAGACTGAGTTCACAGCAAGCAGGGAGGGGAGTGGAGTCAAGACAAGCCAGGGAGAAAGTCAAAAGCCAAACTGGATTCAAGAGTGGAGTCAGTAGCCCAGCTGAAGGTCAGGAGCCAGGATGTAGTTGATGCCAAGTCAAGAATCTGGAACCGGGAATGTAGTCAAAGTCAGGCCAGGGTCTGGAACTGGGAGTCCAAGGAGCAGAAGTTCACCATGGGAAACTGGAACAGAAGTCATCTGGGAAAATGGGCAGGGTAACGCACATATTGCCCCCATGAAGGATGTTGCTTCAAGGTCCTTCTGAAATAGCCAGAACTGGGTGGAGCAACCCCCAGCCAAAGGGCCTGTACCTGAAGCTAATCCTCATCAGAGGAAGCTGTAGTTAGGCCCTATCTACCTTGACAGTGAGCTGCCAAGCCTGCAGATCTTCTGACAGCTGTCAAAATAGATTACCTTCATCGTTGCTACCCCTCCAGAAAATGCCCAGGGCTTGAAGGGGTCTTGCTCTGATGTTGGTGATGTTGCCCCTCTGGCAAATCCCTGGGGCTCATAGAGGTCTTTTCCTGGGGCTTGACATAAGCTGGCACAAAGGGCTGCATCTCAGTCTGGCTAGGCCCCAGCTGCTTTTAATCCAGGCAGTCTGAGACCGGATCTCCTGGTGGCTCCGGGTGTGGCACTGGTAGTGCAACTGGGGTGGGCATGACGCAGGGTTTTCTCTATCCTGGCCCCACACTTGGGGAATGAGCTCCCATTTTAAATGGGAATTTTAAAAATTCTGCAGGGCCTGCAAAATGGAGTTCTTCCACCAAGCCTTCAATTGAGGCTAGTGAACCAACTCTATGAACCAGAGCTCCCAGAGCCCCCCCCCCCACTACAAAGTACACTCTGCAGATGAAGAACTGAACCACAATCATGATATTTACAATCATGATGGTTTTCTTGAACAGTATCACAAACTGCAGGGGGTTGGACTAGATGGCCTGTATGGCCCCTTCTAACTCTATGATTCTATGATTCTATGAGTAAAATAGCACTGGAATATTAATACTGACCTCGGTGGAAATTTCTATATCCATAATTTCTTCAGAAAAAGACAGTAGTTATCATATGAGCCTATCTGTAATTTCTTTAATTTCTTGACAGTTGTAGAAGAACAAGTGATCACCATCAAAGACCTGGCAATCTTGTGTATTATGACTATGTAACATAATTGCTATATGACAATTTACTTTGGAATTCTAAACTGTCATGAAACAAAGAGAGGCGGCATGCTATTTGTACAGTTTTGCCCTGCTTGAACTTGGGGCACAATCTAGACAAATGCATCACATTAAAACCATATTACAATAAAAGCAAGTTAAAGCTAACCTGTTCACTGTCAGCAGATAGTAGTGAAACTTAAATACAAGCTGACTTGTATTTGTCCTTCATTTTTAACAGTTAGTCCAATTTTCAAGGCAGTTTCTTTTGTAATATACATTCAAATTACAGTTTCATAAAAAGTAGATCTGGATATTAGAATATTTAGGTCTGTATACAGAAAAAAAGCAAACCTGAAATATATTTTAATGTCAAAAGACTTAACATCTGTTTGTTTACAAATATTTTAGTTTGTTTTCTTCCCAAAAAGTTACAAGATATATTTAAAAAATCATGTCATGTCTCAACAATATCCAAGCTGCTAAATCAGCAACCCATGATGTCATCTTCAGAGTCTAATTCTAGCATATGCACAACAGAAGTTATTAGTAGTCCTTTTGGCCATGGCATTTATTTAAAAAATTCTTCATATGACCTACCTTCCAGCTTGTTTTCTTTGCAGTTTTTCATATATTACTCTCTTTACATACAACATAGAATCTCACTACAGTAATCAATTGTATCAAATGGCTTTCCACCTCTGCTATTACTAGGAAATTATTTATTTTGCTTTGATATTCACTATATTCATTAAAGTGAATTGTTGGAATTTTCACTCTATTCAGACAGATACAGGAGGAATGTTTAGAGTATTAGAGTACATTCTGATAACCAGGTTTAAATTCCCACTCTGCCATAAAGTTTGCTGGGTAGCCTTTGGACCATTTTCTTTCTCTCTTATCCTACCCTCACAAACAGGGCTGTTGTTATAGGGAAATCAGGGGCAGAGCACTTGTAAGCTGCTTTGGGGGAAAAGTTGTGAGAATTATAGGCCCATTATGCATGGAGGGGAAGATCTGCATTCGGGGTGGAATGGCATCACCTAAAATCACCGATAACGCACTATGCCGGCTGCAACCACCCACAGATTTGGTGCATGCAGCTGAAAAAGCCGCGTTAGCGAAACGCGGAAGAAAGCGGAGCTTCAGGGCGACCAGGGGTCGCCGCGTGCATAATTGGTTATTCTGGGTTTTGCCACCATCGCATCCCGTCCTGTGCGTAAGCGGTTTACTTTGTGTATTCCCCCTCCGTGCTTTCCATGTGACCCGAAATCGCTATTTCGGCGGCCGTGCATAATAGGCCATAGAGTTGCATAAGATGTATGTGAAAACATCAAACAGTAAAACTCTCTGTACAAAGTCCCTCTTCAGTGCAATTTCACCCTTTCTATACTCAGCATGAGTCTTACTCCTGTGGTTCTTTCCCCTTTTCCAACACCTGTTGTGTTGCCAGTGAAGGCTGGCACATGTGAGTGCTAGGGAGCATCCAATATCAGGGTTGTCCATAAATGTCATCTGTTAAAAAATAATCCCAGTGGGGAGAATTAGTACCACAGTATCCATAGCAAACATAGAGCCCAAACAACCTTTCATCCATTATTTCCTCAGACAGTTTCACACCTTTGTTTGATTAAATTGATCAATCTATGCCAGTAATACTTTGCATGTTTAATCTTATTAATGCAACCAAATTAGGCTCCAGGTTTGGATCAGCAAAGGTGCAATGGCTATGAAACACTGCAGCCAAAAGGGTAGATGTCTAAAGCCAGCATTCATTTTAGTGCATTAGAGTTTTGTATGGTTTATTATTTTAAAGTTTAAGTAAATGCAAAAATACTGAAATTTTAACAAAGCTAAACATTACTCATAAACATGCCTTACCAAGGTGATAAAAAACTAAGCTTAAGGAATGTCTTGAAATATTATCAAAGAGAATTGCTCTCAAACATTTATTTCTCTGTACAAGGAATTTCAACCAAATTTATTTAGATCAAAAAGTGATGGCTGATGGTTAATTTGGAAGAAAGTCTAGAAATTTCAAAAAACATAAATAGATTTATAAAGTGGTTCTTGTTTTTGAAAATGTATTAAATTGTCCCGTGGCACGCTCAAACCTAGTTAACGAACCCAAGCAATATTTACATACACAAAAGCTTCAGCTTCAGTATATATGTTCGTCTTTAGGCACCGCAAGACTTTTTTTACTTTTGCTGAAGCACAGAAACACAGGTACTTCACCTGAAAGTGTACTGTCATTCTGCAAACTGTGTTTGAAGTTTTGCCATTACCAGAGCATCCTTTAAAAAAATGTTCAAGAGTACAGTAGAAGGAGAGGCTGTACTGTATCTCATGAATGAAAGGCAAGGCTGTCTTGTATCTCTTGAATGTAGTCAAGCAGAAGGAGCTTAGAAATATAAAAGCTTGTAAGAACATGAATTAACCAGGACATAGTAAAAGTTTTACCACAAGACTATTTTTTTCACAATCATACCATACTGCTCCATTTTCAATGCAGAAAGATTTGAGTTTGACTTTGCTACACTGTTAAAAGTCAAGCAATTCAAGATCTCATCAGATCTTGAAAGCTAAGCAGGATAGATCCTGATTAATATTTGGATGGGAAGTACAGGGCAAAAGCAATCACTGGCAACCACTGCTGAACATCTCTTGCTCTGAAAACCTATGAAGTTGCCATAAGTCAGCTGGGATCTGACAGAACTTTCCACCACCACACTGTAGTTCTAAACTGGCAGTACAGTTCCAGCTCTCTTTTTGATGCATTGAATTCATTTGTAAATGTTGACTGTTTTAGACATTGTGATTGGCAGGTATTCTAAGTCTGGTTTATATGGTGAAAGAACCCGTGAACCATTCACCTCTATCATTGAGATAATGATATTCATGAGACAGACACTTGACAGAAATGCTTCTTCATATAGAAGTCCAATCTTGTTCTGGAAAATGGAACATTAAGTAAAGGTCCTGGCTTTATAAGTATCAGTATATGTTCCTCTTCCATGTGAACCTTATCAAAGGGAACTATCATCTAGTGCAGTGGTTCTCAACCTTGGGGTCAGGAACCAAATTGGGGTCACCTGGACCCTTTCCTGGGGTTAGCAGGTTGCCCGCTGCTGTGGCGGCAGCAGCAGTGGTGGATGGTGGCGGTGGGCGGTGGCAGCATTTTGCAGCGGCAGCGGGCGGAGGTGACAGCTGGTGGCTGGCAGAGATGGGGGAGCCATGGCAATGGCTGCCTCCACACCACCTCAATTGTTGTGTGCATGTGCGTACCACCCGTGCACGCGCACACCACCCCTGTGCACACTCTTGCTGTGCGTGTACACTGTCACCGCACCAGCCACTGCCAAGCTGGGGTCACTGTGAAGGTAAGGTTGAGAATCACTGATCTAGTCATTGGTGTACTTATAATGTACCCCTGTACACCCTATAATGTAGCAGATGGGTGCATAACTTGTTTATTTTTACTATAAGCACACAAAAAGGGCATGTCGCATAAATGGGGACTATCACTGATCGCACATCTACTATAGAAGACCATATATAGGAGAAAAGTATTAAACCACTTCACATGTTACAAGTTATACTGTGGATATATGGTATATTCCTAAACTGGATCTTACAAACTGTACCTTAAAGATCAAGCCTTCATTATGAACTTAAGTTTGTGAACTGGTTCATGTCTCTTCCTATAATTGACAGCTAGGTCACCAATCAGTAACAGATATAATAATTTTGTTATCAGTCCTATCTCTAGAGATGCATAGATATGCCTTTTTTGTTCTTATATGTTCATGTGAACTATTTTATTTTGTCTACTTTTTGTGACTATTGTTCACAATTTCATAGTTTATTGTATGTGTTTTTATAGTCATTGAATATCTCTGCTCAAAGTGCAAGCACAGGGGGCCACTCAGGGTTAAGTGAATTTTAATTTTTTGTCTTATCAAAAGTTAATCCTCATAATTACTGGGTGGATGTATCTTGTCTCCACTGCATATGTGTACTTGAGCATTGCCATTAAAGTACAATGTATTATAAGCTGACATTTCAGTAGTTCAAATATATGTTGAACATGTAACATATGTGTGTGTGTATTTAATTATAACAGTTTTTAAGCAGTTCACAATAACAACATCAGATAGGTAATAGTGTTCTGATAATGGAAAAAATGGCTTTTAGCCATTGTAACCTCATGAGTTTGTGAGAATTCTGGAGGCAAAGAGAGGAAGTAAACTGCAACTTACAAATGTTATTCGTCTTTAAGGTACTAATGGACTTTTTAAAAAAAATAGGTAAGGACCCTTCTTCAAGTGATTTGGTTTTGCTCTTGATAGTGTCAGATAAATCTAGGTGGATGTCCAAGTGCTGAAACTCCTGGTTCTGCTGTCAGGACCAATTGAAGATGTTATTTTGCATTCCCTCTCCAGGCCACCAGGTCTGCCACCACTGCTGCTACTGCTGTACACAGATGGTTCCCAGGTCTCAGAAGTCTTGATGATAGTCATGTTGGTTATTGTCAGACAGTTCTATTTTTCTTTAATCAGAAAAAACACATATTTCAGACAGGGCTGCCAAGATTCACCAAAATACCATAGGCATTTTTTTTCCTCTGCAGTCACACAATGAAGATGCAACCTAAATACCATATGACATGTGCCCTAAACATTTCATTTCCTTCAACAGCCTGTGGGCAGAAGACTCCAGTAGACAACTAGCAGGGAAAAAAATAAGATACATCATGGAGAATATCAGTGACTCTCTAATAATGCATAGGGGAGTGAAAATAATAGTCATAGTGTATTCATGTCTTCATCTGTGAATTCTTGGGGAATGTGTAATAGGGTATTTGTAGCAGTTTTAAAATGGTCCTGCTTGAGATGCTACTTTACCAATCTCTAAAATATCAGGCTGAAATGTTGGGGAGTAAATCAAAACATGCTGTTAATAAATCACAGAGCAGTTGTATATGAACTACCACATCCAGAAAAAAACACACACAACATTTTGACAGGAATGGAGTATTGTATATTTAGCAAGAGCATGCTCAGTTAGCATGCAGATTTTAATAATTGTGGTACTTTCTAGAACAGCAACCAAGAAGGAAAATGTAATGTTTGCCAACCCCCTTGTATGGGAAAAGAATAGTCATGACTACTTCGCTTTGTGGCCATTACTTTTTCAATACCGCCATAACCTGGTCAGCTTATATAAACACCCCCCCCCCCGGCTAAAGCTGCTGGAGATTATGTGCAAAACATAGGATCTGATGAGCTCTAATATGAGATGGCCTGCATAGCATAATATTTGGGATTACAGTAGTAATCTCTTTAGGGAAAATGTGCAGTATCAGAAAAAACAGTGTCTTGAATCTTTGAAGCCTAGGTCGAAGGACCACTAATTCTTCATGTGTTTCACTGTTCTGTCTTTCGTTGGCAGTCAAACTAACAACCCATTTGGTTTGTAGCCCAGTGCAAGTACTGAGAATATATATAGAGAGAGCTTCTCTAAATAACCATGATTGGCCCAGATTCTCAATATCTGATTCAAGCTCATAGATATATCCTGAAAGGTATAAGAAAGCAAATAGTTACAGCATGTTTTCATATGTAAAGCCTAAAGAAGTTTCAGACTTGTTTCTTCCTCCCTTGAACAAAATCCACATAACACATTGCTCTGGGAACTGAAAAGAGTTCCATATAAAGGAGGGTCAACTACTTAAAGAAAAAGGTCAACATTTTCATGAGGCTAGCTTAAGCCTCCTGCATGCATATTTGGAGGGATACCAGCCAAAGTATACTTTAAAGTGGCTATTATCTGAGGTTCCTTTCTTAACAGCCCCCCAAACATAAAATCACACACTTTGGGTTCAGCTGTTATGATATCATGGAATGCTAACAAATATAGGCTGGGATTCAGCTGGCCTGAACATATCCAGTGGGATTTTTAACATTCTTTCTTTGGTGTATACTTTTGGCACACTGCTTTTGAAGCACTCCTCAATTTGCCATGCAGTAAAGCAGCAGCTGTTTGACAAACAGACATTCGCAGTCCCTTTGGGTGCTTAGAGAACAGCAACTATAGTTTGTGGGTCCTGGCTGTTGTAACTGATGAGAAAAGAATCAGACTCTCTCCACATGAATAACAAGAGGCAGAGTGGGCAACTGGAGTGGCAAACCGTTTGTGTGTTCAATTCATGCATGGGCTGCTTCCACTTGCTTGTCTTTATTCCATCACAAAACGTCCCAGGTGTAGTTAGTGACAATGCAAACCAAAAAAGAGGGAATTATGGAACAGTGAACCAATGTTCTCCTGACACTGCCACAAACCATGTGGCCTCATTAGACTGTGGGTATCACAGCATAGGGAGAACACAATTACAAAGGAGTCGGAACACAAATGATGTGATTGATGAAACAACAGCAAAGGCAGCTTGTGAAGCCCTGTACAAAGCCCACACCCAAAATAACAAGCATGGTTTTTATAACTCATTTTTCTCTACCTGAAGGAATCTAAGTGGCTTACAAGCACAGTCCTCTCCTCTCAACACAGCAGGCACCTTGTGAGGTAGGTGGGACGGAGAGAGTTCAGAAAGAACTGTGACTGACTTTTCAAGAAGGAGTGCGGGATTAGAGCCTGCTGCTCTACGCTGGCTGTGTCCAGGGAGGCAGAATTAAGATAGTGCCTGCTCACCCTAGTATTTCACCTGTTCTTTTGACTTTCTCTTCTGTAGAGGTATAAGTGACAAGGTAGGGAATTTGCAGGAAGCATCATCTCAGCACACACACCCCAATGCACAAACATGTTTTCCTGAACATATTGCCTATTCAAGGCTTGAAAAGTTGACTAATTATCATCAAGATCAACAACAATGATTTTTTAAAAGAAAATGTACAAATGTACCCACTTTCAGGAACTGGAAGTTCCTGCTGCAACATGAATCTTTCTTTGCTCTGCTATCATCACAGATACCTAATCCCCACTTCAGTGTGAATTTTAACTACTTATTTAGCATTTTAAGGCCAATCTGTTTGGATTGTTGGCACCTTTAAAAAAAGAAGATTTCAGTAAATAGAGGAAAGTTGCTTCAGAGCTCCCTTTCCTCAAAACCAACTAGTCCTGGGAACAGGAAAAACTATTTGACCTGACATATATTCAGTATTGAACATTTGAATGGACTTCCCACAATATTTCTATATGCAGCTTTACATCATATAAGGCAGGCTTCATTATGCAAAGCTAAAAAGATGGCCTGAAGTCAGATATCTAATTACATGGGACTGCCTGCATGAGATCACAACCTCTTGTTCTTGGGGATGTTAATTATAATCTGTTTCTGGGTCTTCCCTTCATATATAAGCAGCTTTTTGAAGAGTAGGTTTATGAACTTGTACATGAAGAAGAAAAGCCTTTTGTTGTCATTTTCCAGCCACCTCAAATGCTAGAAAATAGCAGAATACCATATGTGAAGAGATAGTAGATCCATATTGCATGACCTTTGGAAAGCAGCAAAGAACACTACACCTTAAGGTATTGGTTAGATGTGAGGGATTTTATTGCATAAATGAAAGGAGCCGACAAGACTATATAATCAAGATAACATCATAGTGCAAGCAGAGAGCAGGAATGAACATTGTTTGCATCAGTACATTTGTATTTCCTATGTTCAAAGTGATATAAAAGCATCACAGTTCTGCAAAACACTTTTCCAAACTTGAAATTTGCCTCCTTAGATATACTTGATATGGTGTTCTTCTTCTTTTACATCAATTGAATGGAACGAGATACAGGATGTAGTATTTTGTCAGTTATTTGACTGACTGATGGGGAAGGGTGGGATGAAAAAAGAGAATGAAACCTAGTTCTAGCCTGTTGAACAAAGCTGCAATGTGAACAAGGTGTAGGAGCTGCTGGCAATCATTAAATCTGCAAAGGAAACCTGGTACACTGGGTGTTAATTACAGTAATTCAAGATGTTTCTGAGAATACACTGGCTTCTTTTTCTTCTCCCCAGTGCAATTAATTGACTGGAGTTTTCTGTTACAAATGCTTAAACTGTCCTGCTGTCTTTCAGACAAAAGAGGAGTGCCTAGGAGAACGACACTGAGTCTGCATTTTCTAACTTTGTTAATCTCCTTTTTTTCTTGCTTAGTGGTGATGCCTATCCACGTGCTGTCACTGTTGCAACAATCAGCTCTGTCATGACAAATGTGGAACTTAGTTGATCCACTTTCTTTAGTTATGACAGAATGTGGATGCATTTATTCTACAGGACAATGTGTGCTTTCAAGTAGTTACCTATACAGACATGAAGTAGAGGTGTTCCAGCTCTTCCAGTCTCAGCAATCTAGATGGGCTTGGTCTTTCAGTCTACCCTGATTCCTTGGGGCTGTGGGTGTCATATATGGAACTTGACTCTTTAAGGCTTAGGTCCTAAAAGTATTTATTCTGGAATATATTAATTAGAAATGGATTGTTGGTAGTTAGGACTCCAGCTATTGTTATGTTTGTGATGTTTCCTGCCTTGCTGATTTACACATTAAATCACATTTTGAAAACATCCTGTCTGTTACTTCTCTCTGGTCCTATGGTAGACATTTACCCACCCCCACAGTGCACACTTTACAGAGGAGCCAACTACCACATGGTGTCAGAAGTGGTTCTGCTCCTTCATCATGCCTGATGCAGCTCTCTCAGAGCCTAAAATTTCTGTAAGATGCATTCTTTCAAACTTCCATCTGATTTGGTCCTGTTGGAAGAGTTTAAATATGCAACTGCATATTGGCATTTTTCAAGTATTATTTCAGCCAGATATAGATTTGATATTTTTCAGGTACCCAAAAAGGCCAAACTTGAAAAATCCCCAAAATATTTGGGATTTGGGGGACCATTAGATAGCTGAAGTTGTAAAGCATTTAAGGGGGTTGCTGACCCTTTAGATAACTTCCAGGTAAACTTCCAGGTAATCAATTCCCATAGAATTATTATTGGAACCACCGAGAGTAGCAGTCTAGAAACCCAATAAATAAATAAATAGTTTAATAAATGTGTTTAAAGGGATAGCAAGTCCTTTAAACACTTTCAGAGTTCAGTCACGGCATAGCTTGAAAAAGGCATTTAAATTCTAAATGGACTGAGTCCCCTATAAATATCTTCATCCCCCTTTCATTAAAATCAATGGAAGCTAGGAGCTCCTGCTTCGAAAGCTCATAGAATTAGACCCCTGGTTCAATTTTTTGTGACTTGGGCAGGGGGTGAGGAGAGGCACCAGCAGCTAAGCTGCAAATTTTAGACCTCTAGCTCAAAAAAAACAGCTCCCCCAGATTCCTAGATATCCCTGGATTGATTCTCCATTATAACCTAAGGTAGCCTTTCTCAACTTTTTGACCATGGAGAAACCCCTGAAACATTCTTCTGGCTTCAAGAAACCCCAAAAGTGGCACAATCATGCAGAACATGGTTGAGAAGTATACCCGTGTAAACACCCAACCAGATCCCCACCCCTTCCTACCCCCTCAAGGCACATCACTGGCCTTTTTGGAAGGTGTGACTGGTCACCATGACCATATATGGTCATATCACCCAATTAATGTTTAATAATTTTTTTAATTTATTAAATTTAAATTCCAGGGCCATCAAGAAACCTCAGGGTTTCATAAAATCCTCGTTGAGAAAATGTGTCCTATAGGCCCATTATGCACGGAGTGGAAAGTCCACATTCAGGGTGGAATGACAGCGGCTAAAATCACCAGTTATGCACACTGCAGGCGGCAACCAGGCGCAGAGTCAACGTACGCCGCCGAAAAAGCCGCGTTAGTGAGATGCGGAAGAAAGTGGAGCTTCCCGGGACCAGGGCACAACCAGAAGCGGCTCCGGAGTATCCACGTGCATAATCGGATACTCTGGGTTTTGCTGCCGTTGTGTTCCGTCCCGTGCGTAATCAGTTTGCTTCGCTTCTTCCTCCTCCTCGTTCTCCATGCTACCGTTTCAGCGTCCATGCATAATAGGCCATAGAGACCATTGACTATGATAGTCCCCATAGGATTTAATAGAGCCAAAAAAATTCAGCATTCCCAAACACTTACTGAATTCCAATACCATACTAATATTGAGATTCAGAAATATGAAATGCCAATATCTGGAGGGTTCAGTGCATCCAAACCTGAAAGATACTGGGGGGCAGCACACTCATCTAAAGTCTTTTTCCTATGATGACTTATTAGGTTGACTGTAAAATACAGATGTTAAAATTCCCTTCACATATACACAACAGTTCCGGATTTATAAGTCTCTTCATAATTTTTTACTACTAACATAAGTTGATTAATACTCAGCATTTTAACTTAAAGAAAGTTTGTTTCTAGTTTGCATGCTTTGGAAATCAAAATTTGAAGGAAAATGCTGTTTTTCAGACTTTTTGCTCTGACATGGTTGCTTTCAGGTTTTTTCCATCCGAGAATAGTTTCACACAAACACCTTACCATACAAGAGCATACTAAGGTGCATGAAAACACATGAATTGGCCTGGGGGAAGGGGAAATAATAGAATCTCCCCAGTTTCCCAAGTGCAGTCTTGCTATTGGATACAAATAATCTGCATAAGTTCATAAGTTTATGATAAACTGGCCACCCGATGCTTTGTGGGGGTTGTAGAAAAGGAACATTTGTATTGGTGCTCTTAGGATATAAATTTCATCAAGTCAAGTGCAACTGAAGGGACATGTAATTACACAACACATTACTCAGGGCTGTGAAAGAGATCATGTCTGCAATATTATTTCAGGAATGGTGAGAAGTAAGAAAACTAATTTAAAGACAAAGTGAATAGACAGCAATAAGTCATAATTAGCAAAAAGCAGAAGTCATAATTAACGGCAGGGTAAGTTTAGGGCAAACTCTGTGCAGTACCATTACTAACAAATAAGAGTAGCATTGCAGCATGGTACAAACAAATTGCTGTAAGGGTTTGAAGATATTCAGCAAGGGACAAGCAGGGACAATTTCACAGTTGCTTGTGACGTCCGGTAAGAAAAGTTCTTGTCCATCTGCCCCTTCCATGATGCAAAATTAAAAGAGAAAATTGCATTGCCAAGCGTGCACTAACTCTTTGTTTCTTTTTCAGCACAAATTGAAGTGATACCATGCAAAATTTGTGGTGACAAGTCCTCTGGAATACACTATGGAGTCATTACATGTGAAGGCTGCAAGGTATGAGATCTCTGTTCATTGTTCTTATTTTCCATGATAGTTTCCAGCACTTTTGGGCTTATGGTTTTTTATCATTTCAAACAGAGGAGAGGCTACAAGAAATTCTGGTAGGCAGATTTGGTGCCCGTTGAATGGTGTTGCTTTCCAGGTTCAGTAAATTGTACAGGTTGTATTCCTGACTCCACAATCAAATTATTTTACAATGAAATCTTGGAATTATTGATGATAGTTTCAGAGAACATTCTTACAGAGGTCAATACCAAAATGTCCCATTATAGATTGTCTTTAAAGTTGCTTTCAACTGTTTTCTTCTGGTTAAGTATATTAAGCCCAATAGATTTAAGGATAATAATAATTTCAAAATGTATTATTTTATTATTTACTTAATTTATATACTTCATTTATACTCCTCAGTAGAAACTCCAAGTGGCTTACATTGTTGTCCACACACCCATTTTATCCTTGCACATTCTTTTCTTTGGACATTTTCTCATAGCAGTCAAGATAATCAAAATTTTCATTCCTTCACCCAGAATGCTCCCAATGTGTAAAACTTTCTGTGGTTTTGATTAGTGATAATATAAGTAATAATCAGATATATTATGGTTTCAAATGGATTTCAGTGCAAACCATAAGACCCTAAGATAGCAAAAAAGATCTTTTAAACCTTTTAAATTAAGTGATTTTAGCCAGAAATCCCCGATTAGCTATTGTACTTCCCAAACTCCAAGACATATTAACGTGCTTATGTGTAAGAGAGCCAGTTTGGTGTAGTGGTTAGGAGTGCGGACTTCTAATCTGGCATGCTGGGTTCGATTCTGTGCTCCCCCACATGCAACCAGCTGGGTGGCCTTGGGCTAGTCACAGCACTGATAAAACTGTTCTGACCGGGCAGTGATATCAGGGCTCTCTCAGCCTCACCAACCCCACAGGGTGTCTGTTGTGGGGAGAGGAATGGGACGGCGACTGTAAGCCGCTTTGAGCCTCCTTCGGGTAGGGAACAGCGGCATATAAGAACCAACTCTTCTTCTTCTTCTTCTAATAATTATTTAATTAGAAGCTAGTGAGGTGTGATGCTTACATGTCACACTAGGACCATATAAGTTCCCACGTTTTAAGTGTTGTTTAAAAAATAAGCAAATTAAAATCAACTAATTATTGTTCATTATCATTCTGTGGCACTTCTAACTGCTTAGGTGAAGTTTTGGGAAGTGACTGTTTTTTGTTACCTCCCTCATTCAGGTGACTACTCCTGGTCTCAAAGCCCTAACCTCCATATTAGCCCTAATCTCAATATTAGTACCAAGCTTAGATGTTACTGAGGCTGCAGTCCTTCTAGGGAACCCACCACCAAAATCTATGGTGCCTTGTAGGCGGCCTTTGACATCGTGGATCATGACCTTCAGATCCATCGCCTCGCCGGCACGGGGATACAGACCACAGCCTTGCGCTGGATACGCTCCCTTCTCCAGAACCGGACCCAGAGGGTTGCAGTGGGGGATGAGTTCTCGCATCCCTACGGACTCCCTTGTGGGGTACCGCAGGGCGCAGTCCTCTCCCCCACGTTATTTAACATCTTTATGCGCCCTCTGGCCCAACTGGTACAGAGTTTTGGGCTGGGTTGCCACCAGTACGCTGATGACACCCAGCTCTATCTCCTCATGGACGGCCGCCCGGACTCCCCACCAGAACCATTCGCCAGATGTTTGGAAGCAGTAACTGAATGGTTCGAGCAGAGTCGCCTGAAACTCAACCCCTCCAAGACGAAGGTCCTGTGGCTGGGAGGCAGAGGGCAGGACCAGGCAGCGCGCCTACCCACCCTGGCAGGAGCGCAACTTACCATCACGTGCCAGGACAGGAATCTGGGGCTGACCATCGATACCTCCCTGACTATGGAGGCTCAGGTCAAGAGAGTAGCGGGTCAGGCGTTTTTCTATCTTTCTATCTATCCAGGCCCGACTACTAGTGCTCTACCTGTCCCCTGACCACTTGGCTACAGTGATCCATGCGACAGTCACCTCCAGAATAGATTTCTGTAACTCGCTCTATGCTGGCCTACCCTTGTCTCTGATCTGGAAACTCCAGCTAGTGCAAAATGCAGCTGCTTGGGTCCTCACTGGTACACCTTGGAGGGCCCATATCCAGCCTGTGCTAAGGCAGCTGCATTGGTTGCCAATTGCTGCCCAGATCAGGTTCAAGGTTCTGGTTTTAACCTTTAAGGCTATACGCAGGTTGGGACCCACATACCTGAGGGACCGCCTACCGCCCTATATCCCCCGCAGGGCTTCACGCTCGGCGGGGGAGCATCTCCTGACCGTTCCTGGCCGTAGAGAAGCGCGCCTGGCCTCGCCTTTTTGGTCCTGGCTCCTACCTGGTAGAATGAGCTCCCGGGTGAGCTGCGGGCCCTGCGGGATTTACTTAAGACGGAGCTCTTCCACCAGGTTTTTGGTTGAGGCCGGGGTCAGCGAATGAGTGCCAGCATTCCCCCCCCTAGTAAGTTAGATCTCCTCCCCACCCTCCCTGCCACTATGATAGCAGGGGGTAGGAATAATGAGAGCTTCCGCCATGTTGGGATTGTTTTTAAAGTCTTTTAATGGGTATTTTAATGGGGATAAGACTATTGTGACCCGCCATGAGCCTATGGGGAGTGGCGGGAAATAAATCTAATTAATAATAATAATAATAATAATAATAATAATAATAATAACAATAACAATAATAACAACAACAATAACAAGGAGAGGTTGTTTGGAATTTTCCCTTCAGCACTGCATAGTGGCAATCTAACCAGAGTTAGGTGCATTGAAGTCAATGGACAGAGGTTGGAACTCTGGTGAAAATGTAACACTTGATGCCTTCGAGTGATCTCTAGTGATGGGGAAATACTTCATGTTCAGTCACAAACTACTCATATTTCTTTGCAACATCACAAACAAATACTTGAAAAATGTTCAATAGGTGTTTATGGTTGTTTGATGAGACGCTCATAAAATGCATGTGCACAGAGTGGTTTTTGCAGCAGCATCTTTAAATCTGTGTTTTCCCCATTTTCAATTTTGGAATATTCTCATTATTGCAATGGAAGGACTTACTGTTCTTGGGCAGGAAAAATCCCCATCTCTTTATCATGGTCACAGCAATGGATTAGTTTGATTGATTTGATCATTGAAAACCCAGTACAAAGACAATCACAACAAGTGTTGCTTTGAACAGAGCTTCTTGTCTCTGGGCATTCAGTCTGTCCAGCATTGCTTCAAGGCTGAGTCCTGTTTAGATGTGATTAGTATTAATGGTTACCCTTGTATGGGCCTGTGAGCAGATGATCCCCTTCAGCTTTGCCACATATAGACAGCTCATGCAGATAAGGGAGAAGTGCTTCCACTTCAAGCAGGTTTAGTCCCATTGTTTTTGAGCCACTTTTAAAGTATCAAATCAATTAGCTTAATCCCTTTTGCCACAGCCTTTCTGTAGTATATGTGTGAGGTGGGAATTGCCAGCTTCCATTGCAGGAACTATTTGAAGGTCCCTGTTACTGCTAGTATTATTTTCAACTGCAGGACCAGAAAGCTATCTTAACTCTGTTACACATACTGACACACCTCTATTATCCTCAAATATAATGTTATCTTTTAAATCATTGATTCAAATGAATCTTCGTTAGTTTCCAAGATAAGAGGTGTGATAAAAAGGAAAAACCTTTATTTCCCACTGTTTATAAGGTCCAGCACTACCATCACTGCCAGGATTTCATAATGTATCTATGGTAATTTTTAAGGGTAAATACAAGAGTGATATAAATCTGTTCAGACCAAAAATGCTGAGCAGATGCTTCATCTGAATATATAATTGAATTTCAAACCACACAATATTTACTATTTGGAATTAGTATAGTGGTAAATGAACCAGTATACATTTTACCTTCTAAATCCTTTCCTCTGACAACACTTCCCACATATTTGTTATTTTAACCTGATTTAACAACCATATATTGCCTCACAGGAGTAAAAATATAACTTCCAATTAACATTCAATAAAAACATTGCTTAAGGAGAGGATTCTAAGGGAATTGTTTCCTGTCCTCCCAAAATGTTTTTAAAACAATGTATAGACAAAAAAGATACAGATGTTTGCTAACATGGAGAAAAGTAAAGACTAAACTATTTCAGCTCTGAAAATGTTCTATGCTTATTTTAATTAGTCCCTACACAAAATCTTACCAAGTCTGTCAAGGAGCCATATTTCGGTGATTAGTTCACATAATTTCTATACTTGCTGAATGATATTCTAATATTTACTATGACTTTAAGGTTTGCAAAGATAAATGCTAGCATGTAACAGGTTCTGAGGCTAATCCCTGACAACATAAGTTTATACTCTGTTCTAGAGGTATGAAAAAATAGTATTTGGGGGGGTTTGGGTATATTGACCCCTCAAAATATTGGTACTTCCTGATATTTCTGAATCCCAATATTGATATGGTATTCAAATTTGTTAAATAATAGGTTCCCTGCATTTTTTCAGCTACATTATACCCAGTGAGGACTACTATAGGGCAGGGGTGGCCAAACTGTGGCTCTCCAGATATCCCTGGATGACAATTCCCATGAGTCCCTGCCAGGGACATCTGGAGAGCCACAGTATGGCTATCCCTGCCGTAGAGTATAAATATCAATATGGGCACCCAAAGAAAATTCCAGTTGAAGGGGGAAAGATGTTTAAAGGGTCATGACCCCTTTAAATGCCTTCTCTATTCTGTGACTTTGGTTTGGATTGAACTCTAGAGGCATTTAAAGGTCTTATAATTCCCTTAAATGCCTTCCTCAAGTTGAGAGATCATTCAATCTCTTTAAACGTCTTTTAACTCCAGATATAGGGTGGTCTTGAAAAATCCTGAATATTTTCAGGATTGGGGGGGGGCTTGACCATATAGGATAGCCAGAATTCAGCCTGATCTATATCTGGCTGAAATAATATAGGCATTTTTTCAGATTTTTTTTCCAGTTCACATTAACCTAATGTAAACCCATACTCTGCTTTCTCCAAGTAGTTCTTGGTTGGTGACATATATATCCTGTTTTTCAGGATGCCCCATGATGTAGCCCCATGATGTAGGTTAGGTAAAGAATTGTGATTGACTCAGGGTCAGCTAATGAGCATCATGCAAATTGGGATTTGGACTAAGTCTACTGGCCTAATGCTTTAACCACACTAGATCTCCAATCTCAAAAGCCTGGCATATAGAGAGATCCTTGTTTTCATACAGAACACTGCATGGAGATGTTAATTCTTTTTTGGCTTTATTTGTTCATGAAAAAGCTGCATTTCACTACAAGCCGTTTTCACTATGTTTATGGTATTAGGGTTCCCCACTGTATGCAGTGATCTAGCTTTGTCTCTCTTTCTCTCTCTCTTTCTTTCTCTCACTAGGGATTCTTTAGGAGGAGTCAACAGAACAATGCCTCATATTCCTGCCCAAGGCAGAGAAACTGTTTAATTGACAGAACCAACAGAAATCGTTGCCAACACTGCCGACTGCAGAAGTGTCTTGCCCTAGGAATGTCTAGAGATGGTAAAGAGCTTGCTTCCTGCTTCACAGATCAATCCTTTGAAACTGTTCTCCATTGCTTTCTGCTTTTACCCCCAACAGATGTCTGGAGAGGAAGAAAGGCAGCTTGCCACTCTGTAACATAGACTGGTGTGGTTTCCAAAACCTGAGGCATTTTAATAGGGTGGATGGTGTGCAAGTGGGAAGGAAAATAACAATGGATAAGGAGGTAGCATGAGAATGGTAAAGCAATCCTAAACATGGTATTGTGTTACTGAGCTGGATTTGGGAAGGAAGAACTGAAAAGACTACTAGGCCTGTGTTGAACACAGCCATAATACAAGATAGGGAACAGCATGCATACAACCTGAGGTGATTTTTAAAGTTTTGACTGCTGCCGACCACCCAGCAGGAAGGGAAACCAGTTTCAAATTTAAAATCCATTTGAAGTATGCTTGTTCCATGGTCAGATCAGCTATCATAACTTTTAAAACAATCTGCTAAATGTATAGGACTGTGTCTGCTGTAAGTACATTTGCTCCAAAGAATGTCATACCAAATCACACATCCAGCTGGGGATTTAAAGAATCTCATGTACATTTCGGAATGATAAATCTTCTTCAAGTAGAGCCTTTCAAAGAAAAAAATGAATTAAAAAATCTCATGCAGCGTGAAAGCTCCAATTTAAAGCAAGAGGCCACGTCTGTACATAAATAATAAAGAAGCCTAATTCAGGCATCTAATTTTTCAAGAGAGACAGTGGAAAATGCATAGGAAGCTGCAAACGGAATTATAAAATCACATGACTCTGTATGGAGGCAGAATAATGTATATTGCTTCATATTTAATTTCAGGTTAGAATTATATGTTTGTATGCAAAGTTCTACCACACTAATAGTTTCATTTTATAATTCATATGGGCAGGATGCTAGTCAGTCTGAGGAAGTGAATAAGCTTTGTCTTTAAAATATAAATGGATGTCAATGTTCAGCATTCCTCCCTTCCAAGTCTTTTCTTCCCCTGAAAAGTTACTGAAATTGTGTTAAAAGTACTGCCATTAAAGGAGGATCTCCTAACTGCCCTGGAGGGTTTTGATGCAGCATCACTCGAGTGTTTGGGTATGCTGTCAGTGCTGTGCCCTTGACCTGTCCAAAAGTTTTCAAAAAGTTTGAAACCCTTTATCATAGGTTTCTATTATTTGGTCAGGAAAGCAGTATCACCCCATGATGCTTGTCAAATCTTTATAGTTTAGCCATTCCGAGAGAGACAATGAAATGTGATGTTCAGAGGCGGTTTGGAACAGTCTTTGTCGGAATTCTTTTTAACCCCAAGGGACTGTGTAACACGCCCACCTCAGTTGTTTATGACACCGATTTCTGTTACAAAGAGGCAAGTGCTAATGGGCAACAACAGGAGAGGCCAATTAATGAATATATAAAAAGAAGCAAGGATGTTTGACCTCTCTGAGGTTTTCAGTTTAAAAAAGAATCCTCTCTTATAAAGCCCACTGGCTTCAATCCAACAGTGTTTCTGCAGAAAGAAGGATTTCTGTCCACAGAGCACAACTTTATTACCTCTCCCCTCCCATTGTAGACAATTTGTGCTTCAGCAGGAAACAAAAGGCATACAAAGTTGTCCTTCATTGATGGAAATTGTTCTTTCTGTGGAAATACTCTCTAGGTTCCAACCTATTATTTTTTTACAATAGGTAAATTTTTACTGATTATTGTATTATTCAAAGGGGGGAGGGTATATTAATTATGAGATGCCTTGGGTGCGCTAGAACAGAAAGGTAGAATATAAGTTTAAAAAAATAAAATCTTGACAGCAATATACACCAAGCTGATATTAAATAAGTTTTAGTCACCACATAAATTATGATGTAAGATGCAAAACTCCCTTTCATTTTCTGTCAGTCTTCCTGTCCCTTGGAATGAATAAAATCTAAATATGGTCTTCAAATAGCAACAGGATTGTAGCCAGCAGATTATGAATTCCATATTTGCTACAATTATTTTAAACCTTCTGTGTAATGGTTAGCACTTCTGTTTCTTACCTCATTGTATATATATATCTTATCTATTACACACACACACCTATTACCTGTACATAAATATCATCTTATATTTAGCTGAAAAACACAACATTGTACCTAGCATCTGGTACGAAATAGCTTCTCTCTCTGAAACACCAAGAATATTGAGCTGCCTCATGTTCTATCAACCCAAGAAGTTTATTATGTAGATCAGAGAAAGACTTCTGTTGGCATTTGTCCTCAACTGGCCTCTATTGTGATGCTCCTAGAGAGATGCCTGAACTTTTAAGGGAAATAGTATTAACATATTTATTCCTGCAAATATTTGGTTAATTTTATATAGTTAGTTTTTGAGTTAAATAGTTGTTTTGGCATTGTTCTAAATTTCAGTTTCTGTTCCTGGCCCAACATTCCAATCTTTTCAGATGACATTCCAAAAAGAATCAACACAGAGAGAAAGTGGGGAAATCAGCAGTGCTGCAGAAATTTTTGCCACCATTACCCCATTCATGCAAACCTTCCCTGGAAGGTCATGTGATTATACAAGCCATACAGGATAAGGGTCCAATGCATGTAAGAGTTGCCATGACCAAGATAGCTCAGGCTAGACTGATCTTGTCAAATCTCAAAAGTTAAGCAGTGGTGGCCATGGTCAGTATTTGAATAGGAGATCAAAAAGGAATACCAGGGTCATCTTACAAAGGCAGACAATGGCAAACCATTTCTGAATGTCTCTTGCCTTGAAAACAAAATTAGGTCACCATATGTTTGGTTTGACCTGATGGCAAAAAAAGCATCAGGGCTGAAACTTATCACTAAAATTCCATACCCTCCCAGACTGTATTCATTGTTCCTAACAAATCAGCTGAATGACCTTTCTTTGAGTTCAACCCAGGTTTTAGAAAATGGGAATGTGTGTAAGCCAGGCAGGATTCCTTTGTATGGTAGGAGATATACATAATGGACAATAGGAGCATGATTACAATTTTTGTTAAGTTTGCTTTCCATATCCTAGATATTTAAAGAAAGTTTTTCCAATAGTTACATTCCACCATGCTATGACAAGTTGGAGAGGCAGAAATGGCCACTAAAATATTTTTGGCAAGAGAGCCTCCACTTAGTCCAGTGCCACTACCCTCGCAATGAGCATGTATTGATTTTGGTATCAACTGAGGACTATTGCCCACACCAAACTGTGATGTCATACCACCAAGCACAGCTGGGAAAACAGCCAAAGAAATATTATTGGCTTGTCAGAGCTTGCCACTATTCAAGTTATCCACTCCTGGGTTAAATCATAACAGTTCTTCCAAAGTACACTCTCCCTCCTTTCTCTTTCTGAAAGTCTCAAGGGAATAAATGGGCTATTGATGACTTTCTCTTCATACAATCAGGGTACAAAGAGGAGGGGGCAGATATGAAAACGGCAACAGGCAGGCTTTGTCTGTCTCACACATGTATGGGCAGAAGGTACTACTTACAATTCTTGCAATATGCACAACATCCATTTTGCTTGAAAGAGACAACATGAGCCTCCACACATAAGAGTTATGCTATTTTTATATATTTATCAATTTATAGACCTTGGACTCAAGGTGGATAACATGATAACACCCCATAAAACCTCATAAAATCCCCTTTAAAACCTTGAAACTATAAAAATTGCCAACACAAGATGGTAGAAAGCTAAATCTTCCAGCTCTACACAACTGATCACAAAAGGATTTATCAGATGGAACAGCATAGCTACACATGCTGCCCCTTTCAGACAAAGTGATCACCATGTGTATCATGTAACATCCATTTTCTATATGCATGTTGAACCATGTGAAAGGCACTAAAGTTTTGTACTAATATAATTTTAAAATTTGCCATGGTTCAAAGGGGGAAAACACAGGAATAAGATGAGTCACAACATTATGTAGATACTCCTGTTTACTGCAGGGGCCCTCTGGTGCGGAAGGGGAGGGGGAGTATCCCCATGTGGATGCACCCATAAAGTCCTGTTACTGTACTGTATTACTTGAAACAAGGAGGAGCCACAAGGAGAAGGCAGTCTGCCTTCTTCTCTTTCATAGTCCACCTACTGTCAGCACACATCAAATTTGACTACAGCACTATGAAAACATTAGTCTTGCTTTACCTCTTGCAAATGACAGAGAAGTAGCTTTGCATTTTAACATCAGCTTATTCCAACAGAGCCACAATTTTCTCCCTTTCTTCTCAGGAGGGATGAATGCACTTGGCACTTAAAGATTATATGTTGCAAATGTATGACTGGAAAGTAATCCATGAATGTTGCTTTTTTGGAGGAAGTGGCATTCCTATGGAGTGTTTACCTTCAAGACTGCTATTTTCCTCTAGGCCTTAACTCTAACCTGTAACATTCATTTAGAAAAAAAAATAAGTATGTGAAGATAACAGCCCTGTTGACAGGTTGTGATAATAGGGCTTTAGGGCTTGTTATCTTCAGAAGGTACTAATCCTGTTAGTGCACAGATTAAAGGTTGGGAGAAAATTGATAAAACACACAGGATACAAATCTGAAGGCTGTACATTTTTATAGACCTTTGGTTTGCTGTTTGGTGAACATGTGGAGATGAAAAAAAGAAATGTCAGGCCTGTTCATTATTCACGGCAGGGGGCTGGCTGCGTGGCACATTTGCTTGGAAGGATGTCCTATTGATTTCAATTGAATTTACTTTTGTGCAAGTGATTATGGTTAGGATCACAACTAGGCCCTAAAGCTTTGTCTGTCAAAAATACAGCAGCAGGCTTACTACAAATGTTAGATAACTGTGTGCTCTCCTTTTGTGATAACAGTGCACACCGTCCTGATTTACCAGAATCTGCCCTTATTTTCTGAAACCTGTGAATCTCTGACTGTGGTTTGTTTGTTCCTATTTTTGCATTCTGGGCTGCAGTTAAAATTTTGTTAGTGTGTCTTGCTAGAACTGTTATTTCTTCAGGGTTTAACTTTCTCCCCAGTGGTTCTATAATTTAAATCTCTAAATGGGGGAATTGATGCATTTTGTCTCTAGAAACAAATATTGAATATGTGCAAGTATCATAGAGATTTATTGCTTGTCATTTGTTATGGAGAAACAAAAGAATGCATGGAAAGAACAAAACACAAACCCCTTCAAATGAATATAATATAATTAATTCATATCAAACTTTGAACTGGTCATAGTCACACATCTGCAAAATGGATGTAGGGACAGATAGGATGGATTTCTCTACAAACCTGGAAACAAAGTTCTAAATTTTCAGAAAATCTTAAATCTAAAACAAACAAAGAAAAATAAAACTCCCTCAAATAAGAAAGCCCATGTCTGTAGCTTTACAAAAACAAAGCCCATCCTGCTCTCAGTCACCAGTTTGGGGTTGGCCATAGCAATATTGCTGAGCCTTCCAAGCCTTGGCTTCTATAGAGCAAAGTCATGGGATGGAGCAGGGGTAGACTTGAACACCAAAACCGCCCTAGAATGGTTCCTCTCCCACTTCCATCATGTCTCCTGATTGAGAAGAAGTCACCACTGATGAATCAAGCAGCAACCAGAGACTCATTCCTCACACCAACTCTGCCCGGTAAAGCAGCTCCCGTGAAACGGGGTTCAGATTGATGGCAGTTGCTGCACAAGTAGATCTAGCTTGATGGTGGCCACTGGGCTACTTGGCCCATCCCAGTGCTGCCACCAGCCACCACACTGTCAGGCCAAGCCTGATGCCATGGCTGATCACCATACAATTATGTTCCACTCAGCAGTGGAAGTCAATGCCCAACTCAGGCAGACTTTTCCAGAAGGAGGGAAGCTGGGAAAGCTGAAGAATTAAGAGCAGATAAAGGTAGGCTGGCTGGTGGGTGGGAAGAGTAGAAGGAAACAGGAAAATAGGAGATGGGATGGGGAATACCAGTTAAAGGAAAGAGGAAATAGTAGGGAGTAACAGAGGAAAATGAGATGCCCCTTGTAAGTCATTGTGAGTCGACTGCATATATTCATTTAACTTCATTTAACTTAACATCTTGTCCCCACAATGTGGTCCAGCTAAATGTTTGTGGGAAAGTGACATTTTACAGGTGGATGGATATAAAATAAAGGCAAGTAAATTAAAGTGCAAAGTTATCACAAGAATACAACACAAGAGTTTAGTGGCCATTTTGGATTACGTAGACAATCTCAAACAACATTGGTTATATGGTCTGTGGTTGCCTAGGCAACCTAAATGCCTACCAAGATGTCACACAATGTTGGCAATTTTATTTTGACACCAAAACCCCCATAAACATTAAATAGGAGTTTTGGTGAGCAAAGAAATAATGAGCTAACAGAAGACTGATTATAAGGAATGGGAAATGAGATGCAGAAGAAGGAAGAAAGGAGGGGTAATGGACCACAAGGAGGGAGACAGAGTGGGGATAGGAAATTCCTCTAGTAATCCAAAGCATTTGTCACAATAGCTTACATTAAAAGCAATATAAGCAACATAGTGAAATTTATAAGAATTAGAAATAATCTACCATATAGATTACCATATGCATCAGAAAGACCTTTTTCGCTGGCATGGGAGTTGGCTCTTAATCGTTTACACGCTCTTAAAGTAAACCCCCCCCCAATGCTATTTCTTGCTGAAATTACGGGCAGTGTTGAACGGGGGGCTGTATTGTGCTTGGAAACTTTACAGACAATTGCTTATGGAGGGATTTCAGCCAAAGAAGCATTGCTTATTCATTGCTTTTGCCGGTTTAAGGGGGGAAACTGGCGATCGCAACGCCAGAAGCTCAGGTGCGAGAGCTTAGGGAGGGACATGCTTGCTACCGCTATACTGAGAATGCACATGTCATTTTTGGATGTGTTGCAGGTTGTTCTCAAGAGTCTAGCAGTCTAGCGGGTATTTTAGGGGGAATCCACTTTTGTGGATTTTGTAGCGCTTCCACAAAAGTGGATTCCCTGAGAAGCGCTACAATGAAGCGATTTTTGTGGGAGTGTTGCAGGAGTGTTGCAGATTGTGTACGACGTCGTGAATAACGAAAAATAAATAGGGTTACACAATGGTAACATTTCAGCAACTGTGTGGAATGGCCCTGCCTGTTTTGCAGCTGTTTAAGGTGGTGAATACACATGGAAGGAACGCAGAAAGGAACGCAAAGTGTTAGGTTTGCTCAGCCATGAATTCTCTGGCAGCCTTGAGCAGGTCATTTTCTCTGCGCCTCAGTTTCTCCCCCTCTACAATAAGAAAATCAACAAACTGTCTCACAGAATTGTTGAAAGGATGAATGAGCTAATTACTCTGAAGTACTCTGCTTGCTAAATGTTGTTTATAGAGCTGATTGATAATAAAAGACAACAATTAGTTCTGGCTTTCTTCTTTGATTTGTTTCAGCTGTAAAATTTGGAAGAATGTCCAAAAAGCAGAGGGACAGTCTGTATGCTGAGGTACAGAAGCATCAGCAGCGACTGCAGGAGCAGCGGCAGCAGCAGAGTGGTGAAGCTGAAGCTCTGGCCCGTGTCTACAGTAACAGCATCAGCAATGGCCTGAGCAACCTGAACAATGAAACTGGTGGCACTTACTCCAATGGGCATGTCATTGATCTGCCCAAGTCAGAGGGTTATTACAATGTGGATTCTGCCCAGCCCTCCCCTGATCAGTCTGGCTTAGACATGACTGGAATCAAACAGATCAAGCAGGAACCTATCTATGACCTCACTTCTGTACCAAACTTGTTTACCTATAGCTCTTGCAACAACGGGCAGTTAGCTCCAGGAATAACCATGGCGGAAATAGGTAAGCACCATAGTACATTTAATACTCTGTTTCCCTTTTGCAGTAATAGCATGCGTATATAATTTTATTTTCGTTTAAGCATGTGTGGAACTGGAAAGTTGCACGTGGAAATTACTGGCCTTGGCTGAGTTTGTTGTGGGTTCTGTTAACCGAATTCCAAAATGTTTACATTTCTTAAATAGAACAATTCATGATCTGATTATAAAGCTGGAATGCTAAAGCTACTGATGAATCAATCAAGTGATAATTACTAAATAGGGAGTTTGTATCAAACGAGCTCATTAACAGAAGGGTTTAATGATCTTTTTGACAACTATACACATTCTTGTCAACAAAGAGATCTGAAGGTGGATCATTAAGAGAACTAACTCTTAATGTAATTACAGTACACAACTGCACTGTGTGATCTTTCACTGATCACTCTAACTTGATATGAACAAAATTATTCTCTGAATCTGAAATAGATGGGTTCTTGCTGTCTGTGTAAACTCTTTGGGGGATAATGGAGCCAAATGTTACCATGTAATTTTTCAGGTTTGATTCAAGTAATAGACAACATGACCTGATCAGCAGTTGCTCCATGTAGTAAATAATGTCCTGGTTTGTACAAAGATGAAGGTTCTAACTACAATAAGCAGTCAATTATCAATGGCTTTTTCTTTCAGGCACTGTATTTATATTATTTAGGTCCATTTGAAACAAACTGCTGAATCAACTTATTGTAAATTTTTCTGGCTCAGATGAGAATTGGCTGATACCCTCAGATTATTATCCTCAAACTGGCTACTTTTATCCTATTAGCATCTGCTAATTCTGAAAGAATTTTAGTCAAATTGTAATTCTATATTATTTTGTAAATCTATATTATAAACATCAAACTGCAATCATCTGTGTGGAGGGGGGGGGGGAAGAAGACAACCACAGCATCAGTATCTTCCCGCTCCCCTGAAAAGCTAACTGCAGATATGGGGAGGGAATTTTTACATTGAAAAATTAGTCCAGAGCAGAGAGTTAACCAGTCCCTCTCCTATACAATTTTCCTGGCCTTTTTAGAAAAAGTGAGATAATTGTCACATATTTTCAATGGCATGTCTAGCTTGGCCCTTGATGTTTGAAGATCATAAGATATGGGACTAAGACAAGACACTTCCAGCCATCTTTGAAAATCATACATATAGAAAAATCATTTGGAACAAAGCAACATCTCAGGTTACCTTCTTACATCATGTTAATGGGGAATGATGGTATAGTCATCCCCTTACATTGACTGTGGGTAAGGCTTTTACTCAGCCTAGCAGTAAATTTTGCAGAAAGACCCAGCCAGCAGAGCTACTGCTGTGCTCTGTCCTTGTGCCCCTAGTAAATGCAACATCAAACTGCATTAGAACTATAATAATCCTGATGCATTTGTTGAATGCAGCATGACTCTAGCTTCAGAGGACCTCCAGCTGGCTTGGGCCCCAGGAATTTTCTCCCACCAGTTTTCTCCCCAGCCTTCTTAGCTACCCTGGTCTTAGAAAATATTAGGGGCTGGATGAAAAATAGAACTAGTTATATGGATTAGCACATAGTGATGTGTTTATTTAACTTTCCCTTGCTCTATGTTCTGTAATGACTAAGGCTTGGCATAAATGTTACACTTGATCTGTTGCCATTTGATGACAAAAGGTGTGATATGAACATCTTCCACAAACATTGTTTGTTGCAAACAATTATATGCATTGCATGGTACTTTCACTTGTGATATGTTTCTCCCCTCTCTCATAGCTCTAGAGATTCCATATGCCACAAGTCCTTGGTAATATTCTAAAGTAATTTGTAAAACTATATGTGACAGACAGAAAGTCTACATTTCTTCAGACAATCTGGAATCAAAACTCAAAGGCCAGCAGATACGAAGTCTAACTTAAAGATTTCAAACGCCTTTTTAAATCATTACAGAGTCCTTGTGGTAGATTCATAAGATGGCAAACTAACAACTCTACATAATAAAATGCATGTTGTGATCTTTACAAACATTTCATATAAAAACAAAAAGTACCATGTGGAGACTATATCGTGTACACTAGGCCTGAGAGTCCTATGTAAGGAATGAATAACAACAACAAAAAGAATGCCAAATGTGGTCAGGAGGTAAGACTTATAGCTTGGATTTTTAATATAAATATATTTAAAATATTTAGAAAAATGAGCAAATGCATGAGCCTTCGGGGAGGGCGGTATATAAATATAATAAATAAATAAAATAAAAAATAAATCACATTACATTTATTAAAAACAAATGAAGGAATGCCATTTGCTCATTTGTCATGGCTACCTCGGGGCCTCTGCTTCCCCTGCTGATGCTACTCACCATTCAGCAGCCAAGCGGTCTTGCAATGACAACACTGGTGCCTCCCTCCTTTGACAGCCTCTTCTTATTATACTGAAGACACTGGCAGATTTCTCTTCAGCTCTTTCCTTTGTTAGACTGTTTTCATGGCCTGAACTCAGCCAAAGGACATGTAAAGAAACCAAGTGCCTTGTGCTTGACCAATCACAGCTGATCTACACACTGCAGGAAACTGAAGGCAGGCCTAGCATAACAAGGGCAAAGGAGAATTCCTGTACCTTAAACAGTTGTGTGAGAAGAGAAATTTCAGCCATTTCATCTTCTTTGTATGATGAGGAATCCCTGCCACAATTCCTTCTCCTGTGGAAACCATCAAAGCCCTTACTGCCTGTGTCTCTGTCCCCATGGCTTCTAGATGGCATGTCCCTTTTTAGAAAGGAAGTACAAACACTACTGAAAAATATAGGGCTGAAAGTTTGCCACCTGCTTTTCTGGTCTTGTTTCTATGTGTTTAATAAGTTTCATAAGGAGCAGCTGAAACCTTTTTGTGGTAAGGATAAACAGTAGCACAAGCACCAAGACTGGCATTTATGACATAAGAGTGGGACCAATAAAAAGGCATTAGCTCTAGAGGCAACACCCCAGCTGGCCCTGATTCATCCAAAACATGAAAGTATGTTAACTTTTTAAAAAGGAAAATTAGAAATTAGTTTAATCTAAATGTGTCAGTTATAATGAAGAATGGTTCAGTGATATGGGGGAGATATGGATTACTAGATAGATTACTAATGTTTTCTTTACACATGCCAAGAAACAAAAATTTGTTTTACTATGCATAGAAGGTCAAGCTCCTAAAGAAATGGGAAACCTATACCTCAAATAACTGTTGAGCAAATAAACTTTTAGCAGGTACTTAAAAAAACCCTTACTATTTATTATCAATAATTTATTTTCAGCCTGAAGGTACTAGAAATTCTCCCAAAATTAAATGGAAAAAAGCTCTCATGTATTTTCCATACGACTTAGGGCTCCCCTTTGAAACTTATACACACTTATATATCAATTTCAAATGGAATTATACAGGTATGCCTCCCCACAGTTTATCATGAAAATTGTTGCTGGACTGTTGTAAGATATATAATTGTCTCAGAGTTCTTCTTCCCAGGAGTCCCTAGGAGAACCATGACCCATTCTATATAGGTATTCTAGTCAAACACCAGCCATTCATATTGGGACCACTCCCCTAAATTACTAATTTTTAAAATTTATTACTTGGATTCATTTCCTACCAGTATTGCACAGCACATCAGGATAAGTTACAATAAAAATATTAAAAGCTCCAATTACATATAAGACCAAGAACCAACACCTGTGATGTGACAATCAATAAAAATCCAACTCTGCCCACTCCCCTCCTTCTCCTGGTGCCTCAGGGGGCCGAAACATTCAGAGGTGCCAACAATCCTAATACAGGTGGATGTTCAATGTGGAGGGGTCCCAGGTCTTCCATGCCCTAGCCTCAACCAAAGATCTAGTGGAAGAACTTCATCTTACACACCCTGTAGAACCATGCAAGCTCCTGCAGGACTCTCAGCTCTTCCTGGAGCTCATTCCACCAAGACAGGTCGAGATCAGGCAAATCTCCCTCAGGCCAGGAACCACTAACAAATTTGTACCTGCAAAGCATAGAGCCCTGCAGGAAGCATGAGATGATAGGCAGTCCCTCAGGTATGTGGGTCCCAGACCATGAAGGGTCTTAAAGGTCAATACTAAAACTTTGACCTTGATCTAGGCCACAACGTGACCAATTCAGGAGTTTTCCTGAAAAATGGGTTGACCTATTATATATTGTACAGTTACCTCTGAAAATATTTTTCCCCTGTCTGCCCAAGAGTACACAACAAGTCTGTAAACTTTCAAAATGTGCACTTTAAAAACATAAATCAATTTGGAAGCAAGTGGGAAACTCCACAAATATTCAATTAAAATGTTTTGGGTTTATTTCCAAATGTCTCTTTTAAATATTTATTTATATGTATTTAGAAGACTTTTTAGTATATCTCTATCCCACAAACACCTTGTATCTTTACAGACAACTAGCATGAATTTCAACTATATTTATATGGATCAATGTTGCCATCTAGTGAGTAAATTAACTATTGCCATAATCTGAATCTTATGTGGAAGTTTCCCCCTGCTGTCAAGTAACAGCTGATTTATTCCAACCCTGTAGAGTTTGCAAGAGGCATTCAGAGGTGGTTTACCATTACCTGCCACTACTTTGTGACCCTGGACTTCCTTGGAGGTCTCCCACCAGAGTGTTAACCAGGACTGACACTATTAACTTACAAAATCAGATGTGATTGGGCTAGCCTGGGCCACCTAGTAGTTCAGAGAACAAGCCTTTTTAGACACCACTTATTCATAGGGCATCTGCAAGTTCTAATAATTATTTATTATTATTGTTGTTGTCATCAATGTCATTTTTTACTATTTTGTCATGTGTCAAATCGAGGATACAAGGTTTTTACAAAATGTAAACTATTTCAACTGTATTACTCAGGGTGTAGAAAATATTGAAAGGAAACAATTTCAACAATTAGGAGAACTCCACGTCAGGACTATAGCATTGGTATCAGGGTCAGTCAGCCAATTATCATTTTTAGCCAATTAGGTCATCTCATGACTTCATCATATAGTCAAAACCTTACATAAAAACCTATTCCAAAATTTCATAATCTCAAATAAAACTGGACACTATCAGAACAAACTTTGGAAAAAATTTTTACTTTAAACACTTAAAAAAAATTGTGGAAGAAAATAAGAAACCAGCTTCAAAGGATGAGGGCATTGGCAGGTCTGCGTTTATGCCACAGCTCTTTCCTGGACCTTCTGGATGCCTTGAACATTTTCCAATTTTTCACTGTGTCCATCTCAGTTGAAAGCCAAAGAATAACACCACAGATTGCAAAATTAGTGTGAGAACAAGTGATAGAAAACATTGTATAATTTATTATAAAGCTACCTCTGCGATCCTACCACCACTATACATCCTTCAAAGGCTTACAAGGTCTGTGCAAAATCCTGTTAAAGTCTACACATGTAAAGTGTTTAAATTTTACTCTAATGTTTACAACCATTTGCAGTTTTCTATAGTGGTTAGATTGTTGGACTAGGATCTAGATGCCCTAGCATCAATGCCTTCTCCTGCCTTGAAGCTCTCCAAGTTTCCTTAGTCTAAAAGCCCTCTCTTAGCCTAACCATAATATTGTTGTGAGGTTTAAATGAAGGGGAAAACAATGTATCTAACTCTGAGCTCCTTGAACAAAGCATATATGTGTTACATTCAGGAGCAAAACTCACAAGTTCTGTGAACTGTTTGCAGCTGCTTCTCCCTTTGTCTGTCTTCAAAATACCTGTCCTTTTCAGCAGTTTCCCATATCGTTGTAGTGACATTTATCTATAGATTCAGGGTGGATCACAATATAGGTAAAACTACATTTAAAATTCTAAAAACTACAAAATAGAAATCTTAAAACATCATAAAATTAAATCTTAAAACATCATAAAATGTCACTCATGATGATTTGTTTAACACATAGGAAAAGAGGGCTCATAATAATGCAACCCTCACTGTAGGGTATAGTAGGAGAGAGGTTTAGGTGTCATTTCAGCCTTCAATCATAGGTCTGGCAGAACAACTCAGGCCCATTCTGCACAAGTTAAATGTAGCAGGAGTGTGGCAAATTGTAAACGCTACTAATTTGCCATTTTCTTTTCTCGGAGCGAGCAGAGAGCAACGAACCGGCGAGCCTTCATTCACCAGCGAGGCTTCTCCGGCTGCAGTCCCTCCACAGAGCTGCTTTAAAGCTCCCCTAAGTCACCAACCTTAAAATCCTTTAGAGGGTTATCTAAAATCTACCCAAGCCCATCAATAGTTGTGCTAAGTTGTGCTCAACATAGCCCTGTTTGCAAGTTCCCTTTATTTTCGGCCGAAAATCACTCCTGTGCACGGTGGGGGGGGATTTTTTTTCCACTCGGGGGAGCGTGGCAACGATGAATCAGCAGCTCACGGCAGCTCACAGGCCAGCTGCCAGCTAGATGGGTCTCTACATTAGGAGGAGGCAAGGAATCAAGGAATCAAGGCATATTCGTTGCAAGGTGTGTTTTTCTTTTTTTTTTTAACCTGTTCTTAAAGGGAAAGGGGCTTTTCTTTAGCATGGTAACAACCGCCCATTGGCTGATCATTTGATTGACGGCCAGAGGCGGGACAAAGCACGGAAAAAATCGCTTCCTTTCTAGCGATTTTTGGCGAGACCGAAAACCTGTGGGAAATGATTGAAATGCTACTGGATTCCACTACAAAGGCAGGTATCCGTTACGCCGAATTCCACTATTTTAAATTCCATTATTTCTTTCTGCAAGCAATTTGCCACATTGATCCTTGTGTGGAATGGGTCTCAGGCTTACAAGCCCTGAGGAACTGTCTAAGGTCCCACATGGCTCTGATCTCATTTGCCAGTGCATTCCATCAGGCTGAGAACAGGGTGGAAAAGGCCCTGGCTGAGGACGATTTAATTTCCTGGGGGCCAAGGATTCAGAACACAGTCTGGTCACTCAACCTTAAAATCCTTTAGAGGGTTATCTAAAATCTACCCAAGCCCATCAATAGTGGAATATGGGAGATTGTCCATTTTAGAATATCTGAACAGTCCAACTGAGATGTTCCTGGTGAAGTTTTTAGCATGTTTGCATACAGCCTGGCCATATTTAAGAGTACTTTCACTAGTATAAGTTGTGAGAATGAAAGAGTTGTTTGCTTCTATCAGTAAATTCACAGAGGGGTGGAGAGAAGTTGGGGGGGGGAAACAAAAGAGGACAAAAAACTGAAATTGAAGGAAGAAGAGTTCAAGATACAGAGACCGGGAGGACAGCAACAGAGGAAAAGGAGATAACAGAAATGAGGGGGCAAAGACAGCAGTGACACAAGAACAGAACACTGAAAAAGAAGGAGTCATTGAAAAGTGGGGCTAACATCCACTTACCTTTCCTTACCAAAAGGTTGAACAAAAAATGAGAAGAAATAGAGGGAGCTAACGGACCAAGTCCAGAGCCCCTTGAGATAGGAATCAAAGCACAGTTTGGCAATCAAGCTCCCCTAACCTTACCAATTCATCTAACTCACCCTGAGGAAGGGAAGGAGGAGGCGAATAAAGAAGATGGAATGCTGTTATCCAGGCTGCTACTCATTACTAAAACAATCAAACCACTCAATAAAATCAGCTGTAACATAGAACAACAAAGATAGGACAAGACAAACCAAAGACTACCAAAACAGCTTATAAAGACCATAAGTAAAATGAATACAATTCAAGCACAGAGTGCAAGCCTCAAATGGCTTCACCAGGTGTTAATTAAAATGGTTAAAATCACTCAGGTGAACAAATAATTAAATTTAAATAATAGTTAAAACAAATCTCAAATGTTTTGAATTAAAAATAAAACAAAAGCCCTGTGCTTACAAGGTAAATAATAATAGCCTAACTAATCAAAATTCCCTAACTTTTCATCTACTCAGCCTTCATGCTACTCTAACCCACCCAAACAAGAGAGGAAGAGGAGATGTTGGCACTGAGAGAAAGAGGTGAAGACTAAAAACTGAGTAAGTCAAGGCTAACTTAAAAAGAGAACAAAGGACATAACATTAAAATAGAATAAAATACAGTCTTTATGCATTCGTCCTTAATAATATCTCTGGACTCAACCATGTAGCCATGAAGAGCCTAATGGAGGAAAAAAAGGCTCCTATGTAATATTTTTCTGTTTTAGAATGAGATAAATGCTTTTGTAGTTATTCTTTTACTGTGACTGATTCGGTGCACAGTTAATATACTTAAGATCTGTATAAGGACAATACTCTGTTTAAGAGATGACTGATATAAGTTTTATTGACGATATGCAAATATGTTGCTAGTTCCATTGTAAGTGTGTGACAAAGTTCTGTTTGGGGTATTTTTGCTTACTACAAAGCTTTTGTTTTCTATTTTCAATATATATTTTCCTTCCTCAAATGTCAAAAACTAAGATACATGTACTAAATTAGCATAAAATGGAGCATTTTGGATCTCTCTCTGTTGTGTGCGATTATCCCTCCAGTATCAGATACATTTACAATATCATCAACAGAAGATTAAAGAATTTATATTTCTATACTTCTTAGATATGCCAAGTAGTACAGTTTTATATGTTAGGTTATTAATGACTCATTTCATGTTGTTAAAACATAATTGTTAAAGCAGTTTAGGTATGATAATTATTGAATATATTTCAGTTTTCATTTCTCCCATTCTTCATCCTCCCATAGCTTTAATATTTCCAGAAACTTTACATCTCTTTAATATTTCCAATGATGTATATCACCAGATTGTGGTAAATGTCCATCTAGTGCAGATAGCTCAGTGGGAAGATGGGAAGGTGGAGGAACAAATGGATGAAAAGAGAAGAAGTTCAGACTTATCATGGTGCACATGAGAGCCAGCTTGGTGTAGTGGTTAAGAGTGGTGGTCTCTAACCTGGAAAGCCGGTTTTGATTCCCCACTCCTCCACATGCAACCATCTGGGTGACGTTGGATTAATCACAGTAGTTAGAGCTGTTCTCACACAGAAATTCTCTCAGGGCTTTTCCGCACATAAAAAAAAAAGCACAATGGCATAATGCTAGAAAAAAATGCGCCTCCAGCAATTCCTCATCTCCTGGCTCCTCTGCCACCCTCTCGCATGTCTTGCCACTCCACTTCCTGTATGGAATGGCAGAAGAGGGGAACACACTAGACATGCTCCTCTCTTCTGCCTGTCAGTTAGGACAGGCAGCCAATCAATCACCTTCTTGCTGTGACCTTGTGAAATTCAAGGGAGTTGGGGGACGGGCAAAAGAGCTTTTAAAGAAGGAATTGACAGGAAAGCTGATACATCTTTGTCATTATTATTTAATATATTTATACCACACTTTTCAGCCATTGCTGGCACCCAAAGTAGCCTGGCCACTGTCAGGCTACAGTAGATATCTTCTGTTTTCTATAGTTTATCATTTGTTTATTCACTTTATTTATACCTGCTTTTCTACCCAGCAAGGACCCAAAGCTACTTATATTGTTCTTTTCCATTTTACACTCACAACAGCCTTGGGGGGTAGGTTAGGCTGAGAATGTGTTACTGGCCCACTGTCATCGAGCAGGATTCCATGGCAGAGTGGGGGTTCAAACCTGGTATCCCAAATCTTAATCAGACCCTCTAATCATCACACCACACTGGCTTTCATGTGTCTGCATTTGATATTCAACACCTGATGACATTTAGCTGATTTCTAATAATTGAAGGGCTGCCACATTTTTCAGCCCCACTATTTCAACTTGAAAATCCCCATTTCAGTGTTGTTTTTTCTTTTGTGCACTGTTTTCTCACTCATTTTTCCCTTTCATTTTTTTCTGTTGAAAGACTCTAAAATTATTCTTTCATCAATTTATACATGTAAATATACACAAATTTATACACATAAATGGCATAAAAGGAATGAATCAAATGAAATTAAAATGTTATAAAAGAAACAAAGTGAGAATAGCAGCAGCAACATTTATTAAAAGGATGTTGCACAGTGAAAAACATCTAAAGGCAAAATAAATGTTGCATTTTATATACTTGGTATCTAACAATAGTTGCCACCCTAAATTTGCCAGGCTTGTTCCAAGGATCCTGCGTAACATGCCCATGCCATAGTTAAGAGAGCCAGTTTGGTGTAGTGGTTAGGAGTGTGGACTTCTAATCTGGCATGCCAGGTTCGATTCCCCACTCCCCCACATGCAGTCAACTGGGTGACCTTGGGCTCGCCACAGCACTGATAAAACTGTTCTGACCGAGCATGAATATCAGGACTCTCTCAGCCTCACCCAACCCACAGGGTGTCTGTTGTGGGAATGGGAAGGTGACTGTAAGCCGCTTTGAGCCTCCTTCAGGTAGGGAAAAGCGGCATATAAGAACCAACTCTTCTTCTTCTTAATAGAGAATGAAAGGATGCTATGTGGCTAGGGAAATCCATACAACGGATTGCAGTCTTTAAAAAAAAGCCAAGAAAATCATCACATTTCTCTAGTAACCTAACAAATCAATTCATTGCAACCAATCAATTCTTTTTTTTAAAAAATTAAATAAAATATGTATTTATGTAATTCTGAAACATGCTATAAGCACATTGGAAGCTACCTGTGTCATACACATGCGCTATAAGCACGGATGACGTATAATTTTGGATAAAGTGACACAAGCATACAGCTGTCATAACACTGAAGAGTTTGAGTTTTAAATGAATGTAACCACAGAAACATGAGAAATGTTTTAGTTTTCAAGTGTGACTGGAAAATAACAAGAACATTCATAGTGTTTCATTATCTCTACAATCTGTGCATGAACCCTGTAGGAAAAGTCAATACACCTTCACATTGCACATACAGATGAAAAGCTGAGATAAAGTTTTGTCTGATCTCTTGATGAGTGTGTGATTATAACTAGGGACTTTCTATATCACAACTCGATAACCTTTTCACTGCAATTGGAGAATCTGCATAGTGCAGCAGTTAAGAGTGTTAGACTAGGATCTAAAATACCTGGCTATAAATCCTCACTGTGCCATGGAAGCTTAAAGCTGCTAGATGGCCTTGAGCCAATCACACACTCTCAGTTTAACCAAGCCTACCGTACAGGGTTGTTGTGAGGATAACATGGAGAGATGGAGACAAATGTAAGCCACTTTGGGTCCCTGCTGGGGAGAAAGGCAGGGCATAAATGCACTTAAATAAATATACACTTGTGTGCAGATTCTATATAATGCTTTTTATCAGATCAGATGGTATGATAAAACAGCACCTTTCCTAAATAGAATACCCTCCCTTTTAGAAAGACAAAACAGGGATGTTAACATGGTCATCCCCTGTAACCCAGTAATTAAAATATCCCACAACACTGACAATCTCAATTAATCAGATCTCAAGGTAAAATCCCAAAGTTAATAATTCAAGATTGGAATATTACAGATTAAAGTACAAATTCTAGTATGTGTGAAAATGCAAGAAAATGAGCTGTATGGATGGGAAATGTTCTTACCTAAAGGCACAAAATACTAGTATAGTAGTTTCCTTCTTGCTGTGACCTTGTGACTTGCATGTCTAAGAACGTAATAATAAAAAGTTCATTTCTCAGTGAGCTATAGGATAAAATATCCAGCATGCTCATTAAAGGTCAAAAGAATAGTAATAGAAGCAGAATAAAATCCCTGGGCACAGAGCTCAACTGGCAAGCAAATAAATCATTAAATCTGATAAATGCGAATATTACAAGTGACAAGGGAATGAAAGCACTAAAGCTGAAACTCTACCAACATTTTGCACAATGAGTCCTCTGAATGACAAGAATGTTGTTCAAAGTTAGATTAGAAAAAGATGAGTGGTTAAATCTCCAAATGGGGATCATTTTGGCTGTAATTATATGAGGGATATTGGCGAGTGACACTAAGAATGGGGAATGCCCCACATGTCCATGCAGTCTTAGGCTATAACAAAACGATGTCAAATTGTGTTGAAATCATTTCATTTCAAAAAATTGATAGTCCTATTCTCTAAATAAATATTCTTCCAAAGTATTGTTATCAACCTTGGGTTGAGGAATTCCTGGAGAGTGGGTATGGATCTCAAGGAAGGCAGGGTTGGGGCAGGGGGGACCTCAGAGGAATATAATGCCATACAGCCCACCCTTCAAAGAAGCCATTTGCTCCAGGGAAATTGATCTCTGCAGTCTAGAGTATGTAACAGTGGATCAAAAACCACAGTAAAAATGCCTCTAAAAGTGGATCTGGCAGTCCACCATTGTAGTTTCTTCCTTTCCTGGATTATTGAGCAGGCTGTGCACATTGAAAAAAGTACTATTAGATATAATAAATTAATTCCCTTTTTGGAGAATTCTTCTGATTCAATTTGTTATTTATTTGCTTGAGGAACATGTTGATATTATATTATTCCTATTGGGTCTACTGTAGAAGCCACCTTGCGAAATGGGGGACTACCAAATCCTTGATATTGTACACTATTGTAGTGTATGGTTATTACTGATGATTATCTTTATGTTTTGTAAATGACTATTTTGCACTGATGGAGGCATTATTTACTGTAGTTTTAGAGCCACTTTTACACAGCCCATTTTAAATGGTGTTTTCCATTTACTGTGTATCCCAGTTTTTGTCTGTTGTACAACCTGGAAGTTAGCATTCATGTCTAGAGCCTTCCTACCTGCCTTATCAAGGTCCCATGGAGAACTTAGGCAAACTTTTAAAAATCCAAGTTTTGGTACAGATTCCCTTAGCAGAATGGAAACTTTAAGTATAATAATCATATTAGTTTCTCAGTCACTCTCAAACCTTCCCAAGTTGCCATGGGATGCCGAATGTCAGAAATTTGAAGAAATTATGGCAACATGCTGGGTGATGGATGCTTTAGTTCCTCAGGATACTTTTCTGTTCCTAATTCTACCTTGAATGACACATGCATTCAATGAATATGGTTTGATGCAAGCTCATATTAAGGACTAACCCCACTATTTCTTATTCTGAATGCATGTAAGGGAACAACCATAAAAACATATGTCCCAGCATTGATGTCAAATGCAAGCAGTCAAATGCAAGCAGCAAACATGTTTTGGAAACCCTATGTATATTCTACATGACTGACACTAAAATGTTTCAAAGATTAGAGTGACAAGCCTCCAGGTGAGGCCTGCAGATCTCCTGAAATTACAACTGATTGCCAGATTACAGAGATTTTTTTCCCCCTAGACCGTTTATGCACTGGGAACTTCACTGCCCCAGCTCCCATGCAGGAGCACTAATCGGGGGCAGATGTGGTGCACCAGGCCAAAAGCTCCCCATGTGACCCATTATGCACGGGGGTTTTAGCGCACATTCGGGGTGGAATGGCGGTGACTAAAATCACCGATAACGCACGGAGCCGGCTGCAACCGGCCGCAGCTTCGGTGCATGCCGCCGAAAAAGCCGCGTCAGTGAAACGTGGAAGAAAGCGCAGCTTCCGGGTGACCGGGGCGCAACCAGAAGCAGCGCCCGGATCGCCGCGTGCATAATCGGTTACTCTGGGTTTTGCCGCCGTCGCGCCCCGCCCCGTACATAACCAGTATGCATCGCGTCTTCCCCCTCCGCGTTTTCCATGTGACCCGAAATCGCCGTTTCAGCGGCCGTGCATAATGGGCCTGTGTGGGTGCAGGAAGAGGTGGGACAACCTGCCATGACTAAAACTCCAGCCTGCAGCCTGGCATGAAACCTCCAGTGCATAAAGGGTCCTAGAGAAAACAGCTGCTGTGGCAGATGAACTACATGGAATTATACCCCACTGAGGTCTTTCTCCTCCCTATATCTTATGGCCCCCAAATTCCACCTACAAATCCCCAGGAATTTCCTAACCCAGAGTGGGAAACTCTACCATATACTACATGAACATTTTCTTGCAGCTTCCATATAGGAGTTCAAAAGCAGGGTGGGGGTGGGGGATATGACATAAAATGGCCCCAAATCAGAGGCCAGCAAGTATAAATGTACATCTGTAAATGTAGAGAAGAATATTGGCCCAGTTGGCTTGCCATACTAGAAAGAGCAGTTTCACTTTCTAGTTCAGTTTGTCTATTGCTGGCAGCCTGTTGAGTTCAGGGTTTCTTCCTGGTGTTCCTTTTGGACATGTGTTCTCTATGTGGCCTTCTCTTCCTGAGAAGTAACAGTTGACTCATTTGTGTGTATTTAATTTTTTGCTGTTTTGATAAAATGGAGGAGTGGAGTGCCCTTGATTTCTCTCAAGGAAGAGGTATATGCTATCTGGACTACATGTCATCATCACCTATTATAATTTACATGTGTTTCTTTTTCATACAGTTATTTTTTGTTTATTAAAACCTGCTATTTGGATATAAATTGTTTCTTTTTGTGTACAGCCATTTTTGAGGATATGTTTGTTTATATAGCTTCTCCAAAAATGTTCACCAGTTTTGGCATTCAGAATCTTGTCTTTGTCACTTATAGGCAAGCAGTATTGTTGAAATAGTGCTTTCATTAGAAATGTAAGAAATGATTTCTTTTAAAGAAATTATACAAAAACTTCCAAACACCACTGAGCGAATCATAGGAATCACTATCATATTAATTCAAACTGGATCCCTAAGAGAGCTCAAGTTAGGGTATAAACTGAAATGAGCTTTTAGCTACTCAGCTATATCCTAAGGGTAAGTGGCAAATTAAAATTCATTATTCATTTTAATTGAGGATGATTATCAGTATTTTAGGAGACACACTTCAAAGTTCTGTGGTTCCCTGTGCATAAGAAGTGGATGCGTAGAAAGCGAGGCTTTCTCAAGAGAAAAGAGGAACAAACGGAAGAAGGAAGGTGCTTAAGAGATGTACTGAGCACACAATCCTTTGAACAGTTTAGATTTAGTTGGGAGAACAGTCCTGAATTAAAAGATATGAAAGCTCTATGGTGAACCATTTGCTAGGGCTAGATACTTCTCTGCCATATATGCCACTCTTGGTTTCATCAATCTTTGACGTGACCTGCTTACTCACCTCAGCTGTCGCATGGCATTCCCTATTAGGTTTCCAGCAAACAAAAATGTGTCAGATTTGCTATTTAATTATCTGAACTGATAATTATCTGATTCTATGCTTAGCTTTATGAAATACTGAAAATCTAATGAAACTAGATTGGTACTCCATTTGCTCTTCTCTATGCATTAAGAAACTGTACTACAATTCGCAGCATCTTTAGTCCTCCCCTTTGCCTCCCTTTTATCATAAGAACTAAAGGCCGCTCTGTTCTGTTTCAGTGCTTACCTTCATTCTACCAGCTCTATCCTCCTTGACCCTTTATCCAGGGATTTCACTCTGTTGTCTTAGAATTCATGTTTGATGTGTTTTGATACTACTCCTCAAAAACAAGTTTTTTTCCTCTTGGTTTTACCATTTAATTGCCATATTTCAAGACTTTAATTTTAAAACATAAATTTTGTGGCTGAAAATTGGTGAAATGGTTAAAAAAGACTTAGGAAAGAGACAAACAGGTTTGAAAAATCACGCCTGCTTTGAAGACAGTACCCTTCAAATGGAGAACTCCTCATCACGACTCCTGTTTCTTTTTGCAGGAACATTAAAGGAAGCTGAACAGGGAATGACAAAAAGGCATTCTCAAATAATTGCCCAAGACTAGGGAACTAGATCCTATTCATAATACAATGGATAAAGGAATCATGAATCAAATGTACTGCTTGCTTGCACAGTATAGTATGTATAAGCTCAAGCTGTATATTACTCATGTTTGTTTTTGAACCTACATAGTCCAGGCAGACTAGAAAGGACAGTTGGAAACAGTATATGTAATCCTGGAGAGCCAGCTTGGTGTAGTGGTTAGGAGCACGAACCTCTAATCTGGCAAGCCAGGTTTGATTCTGTACTCCCCCACATGCAACCAGCTGGGTGACCTTGGACTTGCCACATCGCTGATAAAGTTGTTCTAACAGAGCAATCTCAGGGCTCTCTCAGCCTCACCTACCTCACAGGGTGTCTGTTGTGGGGAGAGGAAAGGGAAGGCAAATGTAAGCTGCTTTGAGACTCCTTCGGGTAGAGAAAAGCAGCGTATAAGAACTAACTCTTCTTCTTTTCCATCTGGTGGCATGCAAGCCAAAATCAGCCTGCCCAGCACACAATGGTGGGAAGAATAAGGAAAGTTTCCATATTTTTCCCACAAGTGAAAATACTACTTGGGAAATTTATTCTTTCACCTTGAAAATGAGCAGATGGGAAAGCATCCTTTCTCCATCTATTTCCTTTCACAATCCCTGGCTGATTTTAACTTTTTTTAACACACTCACGGGAAGAGGAAAGAAAACAGAAATTCCATATAACAACAATTTTAGTCCAAAGCTATGTACTTACACCTTTTCTCAGCTCCAGCTTCAAGGTTTTGGAGAGCTGCAGCTCAGGAGCTTTTGACACTAATGTCGAAAATCAAGTCTGTCAATTCCCAGGCATGTCAGAGGCAACCTATCTTTGGCAAAATCCTTCACACATTTATAGAGATGGAAAGATCCAAAAACTATGAGCAGCTGGCCTTTACTAAGCTAATAAGGAATAGCAGAGAGCTTTGAGAGCACAGGATGTATGCTGCATATTTTTGGTGCTTTTCTACTGAAACCAATATTTTTTTTTCTTATAACAGCTTAAGATCTCTTCAATTTCCATAAATGTCCAAGGTGCCCAAATATTGTGTTTAAACCTCCAGCCGAATCCACATTTTAGTTGTAAATAATCTTTGAAGACATGCATATCCTGAGAAGCCTGTTGTAGCCTAAAATAAGAGCTACGGTGTCAGGAAGAAAAGCTACTGAAATCAGAAATAGAAAAGGTCAGGTGCTATTTTGAAACTCAGCGCTATAGAACTCCAGTTCTTCAACATCAAAGCCGTAAACCACACATTGTCACTTTCCACCGCAGTTCATTTTTCATCATAAATTAGGCCAGCCTTACAAAATCTATCATGGATCCCTTTTTGAAATTTGATAAATCACAGTGTAGTTTTAAACAAATAGCGTTTTCCCTGCTGACTTTTGCTTGGTAAGTTACATGGTAAGATCCCTGTGGAAATGGGAATGACTTTTCAGTCATCTACAAATCATTCCCACAACACTAATTATAACAGGGTAAAAAATTATACCCATATCTACCTACAATTCTAGCATGTATGGAAGGGCGGTATAAAAATCTAAATAAATAAAGTTTGGAGGCTACACTATATGTTGAAAAAGAAGAAGAGTTGGTTTTTATGCCCCACTTTTCACTTCCCAAAGAAGTCTCAAAGCAGCTTACAGTTGCCTTCCCTTCCTTTCCCCACAGTAGACACCCTGTGAGGTAGGCGGGACTGAGATAGTTGTGAGAACAAGACTGACTACTCCAAGGTCAACCAGCTGGCTGCATGTGGAGGAATGGGAAATCAAACCCAGCTCTCCAGATTAGTCACTACTGCTCTTAACCACTACAACAAACTGGCTCATGTTGTCAAGGTTAGATGCAGAACAATTGAAATGCTTTCTCACTGCTGTTATAACTTGTACATGTGTTCATTATATTGTATAGCTATTTCTGTTGCAAGGCCACACGTGGCAGAAATACGTAGCAGACACTACACATTTGTACAGTGGCTGATAACAGTAATCATACAGAGGCCTTTTCCATGGCTGAATGAGAAACTGGATGACCCAAATTCGAATCTCAAATCTGCTATCTGGAAATTTTGAACCCCAGAAAACAACTACTTTCATTTCCTCCCCTACCAAGCAAACAAACAAAAAGGAAATTTGGGTAAAAGTGGAATATATGTAATATGTAATATTTAATTTACTAGTAAACCTAATGTGTTTTATTGATTTAAGTATATATCATCCATCATTTATAACTTAACATATAAAATTGTACTATTTGGCATATTTATTTATTAGATTTTTAGCCTCTAGGCACTCATGGCAGGTTATAATATAAAATTCCCATAAAACATGTAAAACTCCATCTAGTCCCATAACGATGCCGACAGGACATTTAAAAAGCAACCTGAACCAAGATTGGCAGTATAACCCCCACCCCACCCCCATTTCCCACAGACATCCACCCCCAGGCAAGGAACTGTCACCATATAGCCTGTTCCTAACTCTGATCTCAGCCAAAGACCTTGCAGAAGAGCTCCGTTTTATAGCCCCTGCGGAATGCTGAGAGCTCGATTAGGGCCCTAAACTATCCCTGGAGCTCATTCTACCAGGTCAGGACCAGGACCAAAAAGGCTCTAGCCCAGATTAAGGCCAGGCATGCTTCCTTAGGACCAGGAGTTTAGCACCCGCAGAGCAGAGAGCCCTGCAAGAGGTATAAGGAAACAGACGGTCCCTCAGATAGGCAGGGCTCAAACTGTGAATGGCCTTAAAGATCAGCACCAATACCTTAAACCTGATCCAGGCCACAACTGGCAACCAATACAGCTGCCTGAGCACAGGCTGGATATGGGCCCTTCAAGGTATACCAGTGAAGACCCTAGCAGCTGTGTTCTGTACCAGCTGGAGTTTCTGGGTCAGGGATAAGGGTATGCCTGCATAGAGCAAGTTACAGAAGTCCAATTTATAGGTGATCATTGCATGGATCATTGTGCCTAGACAGTCCAGCAGAAGGTAGGGCACTAGTAGCTTTGCCTGGCAAAGATGGTAAAATGTCCGGGAAACTACTCAGGTGACCTGAGACTCCATAGAAAGGTAGGTATCCAGAATCACCCCCAAATTCCTGGCTTGCGGTGTTAAGCTGCACCCCGGCCAGAGTGGGTAAACACACTTCCTGATCCTCTGCCTTTCTGCCTAGCAACAGGACCTCCATCTTGGAGAGGCTGAGTTTCAAGCGACTCCACTCTAACCATCTAGCAATGGCTTCCAATCACCAGGCAAATCTAACCGGGGGGAGTCTGGGTAGCCATCCATAAGGAGATAGAGCTGGGTGTCATCTGTATTTTGGTGAAATTCCAGCCCTTAGCTCTGGACCAGCTGTGCCAGAGGGTGCATAAAGATGTTAAGTACTGTTCCCTGAGGGACCCCACAAGTGAGTCAATAAGGGCATGATAAATCCTCCCCCACAGCCACTCTCTGCATCCCATTACAGAGAAAGGAGCACAACCATTCAAGGGTTATCCTCCAAATCCTGGCTCCGGTTGACCATGGCAGAGTCAGCACTTACTTTGTTTATTCCATTGTCAATCCTGTTGAATTCAGATCGATTTGAACTCGAGTCTTCCTCTCCCCCCCCTCCCCATTGAAACAGGAAAGTGTTCTGCACATGGTTAGGGAGGCTCAGAAGAGGGGGGGAGGCAAATAGAGACTCATTCTTTGTTTTTTTGAAGGGGGAAAGAAGATCGAAGAAGTCAGAGGAGGGAGGAAAAAAATCCTTTCTTTTCTTGAAGTGGGGGGGATCGAAGTAGGCAGAAAAAAAATCCAAGACTGACAGAAGTTGAGAGAAATTAGGGGCTTCTCCTTTAAGGCAAGTTTGTCACATGGCCACCTGTGGCCAATCATGGTTTCTCTACCACAGAGGAGAGCCCAGGTTCAAAACAATGCGATTTTAAAATATATTGAGGGTTAAAAGCACTCTAAGATATCGCACAATAAAGGTAGGGTCACTCCGGATCAATCCTTCTTGCTGCAGAAGGAAAATTTAAATCACCCCAAATCAAAACGGAAATCGCATTCTGTGTAGAGGGCAGGGACTGAATCGACCTGAGGTTGGAATAAAAGCTCCATGCAGTTTAGAATCATAGAGTTGGAAGGGGCCATCTAGTCCAACCCCCTGCTCAACGCAGGATCAGCCCTAAGCATCCTAAAGCATCCAAGAAAAGTGTGTATCCAACCTTGGCTTGAAGACTGCCAGTGAGGGGGAGTTAGGCAGCCTCCTTAGGCAGCCTATTCCACTGCTGAACTACTCTGACTGTGAAATTTTTTTCCCTGATATCTAGCCTATATCGTTGTACTTGTAGTTTAAACCCATTACTGCATGTCCTCTCCTCTGCAGCCAACAGAAACAGCATCCTACCCTCCTCCAAGTTACAACCTTTCAAATACTTAAAGAGGGCTATCATGTCCCCTCTCAACCTCCTTTTCTCCAGGCTGAACATTCCCAAGTCCCACAACCTATCTTCAACCTTGGCCCTAGATCACCTTCGTCGCTCTCCTCTGTACCCTTTCAATTTTATCTACCTCCTTCTTGAAGTGAGGCCTCCAGAACTGCACACAATATTCCAGGTGTGATCTGACCAGTGCCGTATACAATGGGACTATGACATCTTGTGATTTTGATGTGATGCCCCTGTTGATACAACCCGAAATGGCATTTGCCTTTTTTATCGCTGCATCACACTGCCTGCTCATGTCCACAAGTATCACAAGGTCTCGTTCACACACAGTGTTACCCATCCAGTAGGCATGCTTTTCATTTTTCTGACCCAGATGCAGAACTTTACACTTATCTTTATTAAATTGCATCTTGTTCTCATTTGCCCATTTTTCCATTGTGTTCAGATCTCATTGAACTCTGTCTCTATCTTCCGGAGTATTTGCCAGTCCTCCCAATTTGGTGTCATCTGCAAACTTGATGAGTAGTCCCTCCACCCCCTCATCTAGATCATTAATAAATATGTTAAAAAGTACCGGGCCGAGCCCTGAGCCCTGAGGTATCTTGCTACTCACCTCCCTCCAGTCTGATGAAACACCATTGACAACAACTCTTTGAGGGCGGTTCTCTAACCAATTCCCTATCCACCTAACTATCTGAAAATCCAGATTGCAGTCCTTCAACTTATCCATCAGAACATCATGGGGAACCTTATCAAAAGCTTTACTAAAATCCAAGTAAACGACATCAACCAAATTTCCACGATCCAGCAAACCTGTTACTTGGTCAAAAAACGAAACCAGGTTGGTCTGACAGGACCTGTTGGAGACAAATCCATGCTGACTTCCTTGGATCACCAAATTGTCCTCCAGATGTTTGCAGATCGCTCCCTTTAATATCTGCTCCATTATCTTCCCCACAACAGAGGTCAGACTCACTGGTCTGTAGTTTCCCAGGTCATCCTTCCTCCCTTTTTTGAAGATCAGAATAATGTTTGCTCTCTTCCAGTCCTCCGGGACATCTCCAGTCCTTAAAGAGGTCCCGAAGATGATGGACAAGGGCTGTGCAAGTTATCTGGAAAGTTCTTTGAGCACTCTCGGGTGCATTTCATCCGGCCCAGGGAATTTGAACTCATCCAGTGCAGCTAAATGCCTCTCGACAACTTCTCTATCCATGTTAACCTGCCACCCAGACACTATCCTTCGGCTACTGCCATCTCTAGATGTGCCTAAACCCTTTGACCTGTGGGAAAAAACAGATGTAAAATAGGCACTAAGCCTTTCTGCTTTCTCTGCATCTTCCGTTAGAGTTTGTCCATCCGCACCCAACAGTGGGCCTATTGCCTCCTTTACTTTACGTTTGCTCCTCACATAACTGAAAAATCTTTTCTTGTTACAATGGGCTTCCCTGGCCAATCTTAGCTCACTCTCAGTTTTGGCCTTTCTGATGATTGACACCCATGTCAGTCACGGCCAACAGATTGAGCATCATTAGGATGACTGAACCACCCTGATCCAGCTGGCACTGGAGATCATCCACCAAGGTGACCAAAACCGTCTCTACCTCGTTGCCAGAATGGAAGCCCGACTGTTATGGATTGAGCATGGGATTTAGGGGATTTAAAAGTACAAATGTTTTTGGTTTCTTTAAGGAAAATTGCAAATACATTAAATAACTGAAAGATAGGGAGAGAGATTTCTAAACTGCTGAAAAATATATTACCTTAGCCTATGTATATTAATTGACATCTGAGAAGTAGGCAAAGAAAAAAACAAAAGCCAGCAAATAAATTCTTTAGTGAACAAAATAAACCATTATTTTTACAGAAACATTATCACCAGCATATTTAGATATCAAGTTAACAATACTGAAATCATTGCAACACATTTAATAATGTGTTATTAAATTCATTGAACAAATAAAACTAGATTGATTAAAAGTTCTAGATCAAATCAAGCCTGAGAATGAGAATACAAGATTCCCTGGAAAAACAATAATTCTAGGAGAAGTTGAAGGGAGTGGGAAAAGAGGAAGCCCTAACATGAGAGGGATTGATTCAATGAAGCAAGACCTGAGCAAGGCTGTCAGGACATTTTGAGGTTATTAATTCATAGGGTTGCATAAGTCAGAAAAGACTTGATAGCACAAACGCTTTAGCAATTTCCAAACTTATTCATTCATTCATGGGGTCAACGTGACCAATTATGCATGGTGGCAACTGCACCAGACCGCCACCAGTTTCTGGCTACAAGGAAGCATTCTCTGCTGTATCCTGTGTACCAATGGGGGAAGATTTCCCCTGCCAGACATAGTCCGCCCTGGCTTTTCATGTGCACACACAAAGTTGGGGCAGAAAGGTTCTTCCATGCCTCGCTGCAGTGGTGGTAGGCAGTGGGGGGGGGGGTCTTCACTTTACAAAGGTGGGATAGCATCACAATGCTATCCCACCATTGTGGGAGTAAAAATACCCCCCCCCAATTTGGCTCCATGGCATTACAAAGTGCTGTGGAGCTGCACAGGGCATTATGTGTCCCTACTGAGGTTGGGGAGGGGCCTGTTTTTTTGCTGTATGCAAGGGCCTGGCCACTAATGTCTCCCACATTACTAAAGGGAACACTGAAGCATTCCCTTAAAGCAGGGCCAGGGCTGGGCTGTCAGCAAAATTGTGCATCAATCGAAATTTGCCCTGCTGTTGCCCAGCCCAGCTTATCCCTCCCATGCATAATTGGTTTGTAAATCAGAAATGACTTGATAGCACAAAACACAAACACATTATAGCACAGTGCCAAAACGTTTCCATGTCTTTATGGCGAGAAGGTATTCCCCTGCAGGGCAATACTCATTTTAAATAAAGAATAGCCTTGCTTGGAGAAGAAGCATTCTATCCAATCCAAAAGAAAAATATTGCTCCTAAGAGCCTCTTTTTCAGTACTTCCCAAATTTTCCAAATGTTTCTGTCAGAATTATTTTAGGTACTCTGGAAAAAAGAGTAGAAAACTTGTTTGAGTTTTCACACATGCACACACACACACATAATTTGTGTGTCACCCCCCACCCCCCCTCAGGCAGTCACATCTCTAGCTATGAAGGCTGCTAAGTGATGTTGGGCTAGTCACTCACAGGGTTGTTGTAAGGATAAAATGTAGGAGGGGAAATGATTTATAAGTGTGCTTCTTGGAGGAACAACAGGGTCAAAATTAATAACTGCAACTTTATTCGTGGTTGTACACCTTATGCTTTGAATGAAATGGAAAATAAAACTGTAATACAAGTATTTGCACAGGGCTGAGTTCTAAGTAAGTGAACAAGAAACAAATGATAAAATATGCCTAACAGCCTCCTATGTGCATCCCATTTTTCTGCCCCAAGAGGCCACCTAAGTCATACTCAATGTTAACAAAGATTCATGGCATGCAACTGGTGATAAAAGATGAAATGAAAGAGCCAAAATAAAGGAGTTGTGGCCTATGAGAATTGGAAGATAAAGGTGGGAAACGAGAACAGAGTTTAATTATGGCACCGATATGGACAGTACTGGACAGGCCTTATTTTCCATTGAAGAAGAGCAGGTGACGCCAAATAACTGATTGGGAGGAGAGAACTATGAATACCTCAGCAAGACAGAAGATAAATGAATAATCCGATACAGAAGATCCATCCAACCAATGTAGACAATAGAACTGAAGTTTCCCTGCTGTAGTATCATAGACAGGACTTCTAACAAGTTGTTAACAAGCTGCTTCATGGTGGGTATGTTCAGAGGCCAAAGGAGCAATATGTGTGTGAGTGGTGGGAGGATGTATAGTGAATCCCAATTATCAGGCCATTGAGATAATGGCAATTTTCCTGGATGAGGGAAAGGCTGTGTAAGCTGCAGTAGTCCTTGTGTTCCCTGGCAAAATAAAGCACCATTCTGTACCTCTTTTACCCACCCACCCCTTCAAATGACTTGTGCTCTGTTGTCAACTTTGAAAAAGAAAACCCACATCAACTGTACTATTCATCTTCAGCTTTTATCAAAAAGACTTTTTGGAAGCCTTTCAGCCCACTGTCTTCCAGTCTAATCCACTCTGTCCCTTTCATCACTGCCAACTCAGACAGAAAGAAAGCTGCCCCCAATGCTTATGCAATGATAATCAGCCAACAGAATGAGCTGTCAGACTCCAGTCCCCTGAGTCCAAGAGCGGCCTTTCTAGGATACACTCCTGCTCTGCTGGCCTGCGGCTCAAGAATCTCAAGTCTGCCTTAGGACTTGGCTCGGGTTCAAATGGCAGCAGAAGGGAGCCTTCTTGAAAGTGGCTGTTTCTGCTGCCTGCCCTAAGGCATCGTGCACCTATATATGTAGGTCTGCTATCATTGTGACAATCAGCGAGATTGTTTGGAAACAGCCCTCTGTGTAGCTGTACAGTGTTGTAGTTTCTGATGCCAAACATAGAAACATGGGGAATGCTGCTAATCCAGCTCCTTTCAAAAGTGATACGATTTCCCCTCAAAAATAGAATAAAACAAGCAGAAGGTGTAAACTCTCAACTGTGCAAATGAAAATATTACCAGCTTGCTAAATCAAAATTACAATTTTGAGACTCCATTTGTTTTTACCTGCAGACCAGCTTGTAGGAAATGTTTCATACAGTTCTTTATTCCTGAGGATGAGGGCTCTTAGACCACTATCTTAGCCTGGAGCTAGATAGAATCTAAAAACTCACAAAAATGGTTTAGCTGAGTCAAATATGCTGTCTGCAGACACGAGTCATCACTAACTCAGGTGTACTTACAGAAAGATGTCACAGGGTAGGTGGGTGGGTTGCATTTGTAGTATAAAATGCAAATATGTGCTAAGAAATTCTGAACATAGTGCTTATGCATGTAACCAGATGTTCTTTTTTTTTTTTGGTGTCCGTCTTCCTGGACTGATGAAAATATCCTCTTTTGGGGTTGAAAGGTTAGGAATATCCATAGTTGGTAGCAATTATCACAGCTTAAGTAGTAGAGATATTTAAAATGTGATTTGTCAAAGTGATAACTAGCTACTATTGAGCAGATAAGCCAAGAAACCTGCCCAAATTCGAATCTTAGCAGTTAGGCCCTTAAAAATGACTTTGTTGCCCTTGTTAAAAAAGGACTCCTCGTGAATCAGGATATGGGAAAAGAATAATTCCATGGGGGTAAAAGTTTGGTATTGATTGAATTACCAGTTAATAGATAATCATCCTGTGGATTTTCCCACACATTTAAAAGGATGACGAAGGACTGGAAACATGGCATCAAACTCTACCCCTTGCTGTCTGTATATTTATGTTTGCAGAATGTGCATGTGTACCATTTGTGTACATATAGCTTAAACCTACTAACAAAATCACACTTTTTCTGTCCTGTGCCCAAACCTGTTTAGTCTAAAAAGAGTTACTGGTGAGCAATTTAAATATCCATTAACAACAAACATACTTACCCAGGAGAGGAGTATTTTTCATATATTTCATAGTTTAGATGGGTTGTGCTATTTTAAAAAAATTAAATACAGATTAAAAGCATGTTGTCAATATCTCCCTCTTACATTAAAGAGAAGTGCAATTAAAACTAGTCTTTAAGACTAAAACGTGACTATCTCAGTGGCTGTGCACAGAAAACAAATTTGGACACACTGTCATCTTTATATTTTTCAATGTTTGTGGTAGAATAGTAAACACTTTATGGTTCATGTGCTGAGACACTCTTTGGCACAAATAACTCACTGTGTGATAGTCTGAGGGTCACTGATTTGTTACTATTGCTTCATAACAGAATGTCCAGGGCTGTCCTTACTGCGGGTTTACTTCAGTTTTTTTCAGAAATGACATTCTGTATATACTTACTGCTTTGAGGCAAAAGCTAGTTGCTGCATCATAGTGATCTCAAGAACACACAAGTGATGAATAATTTGCAGCCAGGTGTACAATGAAATATATGTGTTGATTGCACCAGTAGACATTTTTATGCTAGAGACTTCAATAGACTTCTACAATAACCTGTTGATTAATTCCATTAATAGCCTGCTGGAGTTGCATTGAGTTATTGGTTCAATTTTCCATTTGGTCTGATCGTAGCAGTGGATACCATTTAATAAGAGTGTCTTGGTGTTCTAAGATGCAGTACCAGAGAAAGCATTCTTAGTATCTTTATTCAGCAGCCAGAGTCATATGGTGACTACCGTGCAGAACTGATTGATGTGATAGATTACTCCTGAAGCAAATTTTAAGGATTTGTTTTCCCTTCTGTCTCTCTTTATTAGATCGAATTGCACAGAATATCATCAAGTCCCATCTGGAGACATGTCAATATACAATAGAGGAACTACATCAGCTAGCCTGGCAAACCCACACATATGAAGAAATCAAAGTATACCAGAGCAAGGTACCATTCTTTTGTTTCTTCCACAATAGCGGTCATTCAATTTTGTTTTTTTGCTGTTAATCATTTAGCAACTTCCATGGTGTATAGTCTTGACAATGATGGTCTTATTATAGCTTCAATATAGCCTGTTACTTGTTTAAACATAAGATTTAATGGACTCTGGCTAATAGGATTGTCAGGTCTCCTGTTATAGTAATAGACTTGTCTGTGTGTGTATGTCTGTGTGCATGTGTTTGCAGGGGCGGAAATCACTATTATATCAGTTGTGTGATGTCATTTCCAGGTGAAATCCAGTTGCTTACACAATCGCATACTCCTTGTCAGTGTCCCTTCTAGCCTCCCACCAGATGCCAGCTACTGGTTGTCAACCCTGCTCTTAATTTCAGAAAAAGTATCCAAATTCTGATTTCATAAGAACCAAAGTAGAAAGGTAATGCCTACCTGATAGCCTTACATGGCTATCTCATGAAGTACAATATATGGAATCAGAGTCTGAACCATAAGTAAATCCTGCCAAATTATTCTAGCATGCTAGAATTAATTTAAAAAATGGTATTTTCCCTTAGCAGACTGGACATTTTCTGCCTCCTCCTTGCAGCCCACTGATCTAAGAAAATGCTGCACTTTAGGTCACAGGCTAAGAATAGAAGGCTATATAAAGGAATCCACAAAATTAATATAAATCAATCAAATGGGAAAAAAGAAGGAACTCAGTAAACAAGGAACAACCAGTAAAGAGAACTCAGCAGACAAAAATAAGCCTACACCCAATAAACCTATTCTAAAACAACTTGTTGGTGTAATCTGGGAGTTTATGTTATAAAAAACAGCAGAGTTAATGTATAAATGATGAAACCAGACAAGGCATATAAAAAGACAAGTTTACTAGCTAAACTCAACATTGATATTATGCCTAAAAACATGAAGAGTTTACAGACCTCACTTGAGAGGGCATTCCATATTCTAGGTCCTGTATCAGAAAAGCATTCCAGTTTGGCCACCTTCTGGGTAGAGGAACTTGAAAGATGGCCTCACACCATGCTCTAAGCATTTGAGAAGGGGCTAGCCTTCAAAACTGATTATTTTAGGGCTCAAGGATCAAAAACAACACCTTGAGCTAGACCAAGAAACAAAGTCTTATCTGGCTATTACTAAAATATGCATTTGTTGTTAGTTGTGAAGTCGTGTCCGACCCATCGCGATGCCATAGACAATGATTATCCAGGCTTTCCAGTCCTCATAGAATTGGCCAAATAACACTGGGATAAGATCCTTTTTATTCCAAAGTAAGAACAGAGACCCCAGTGTAACCCAGAATCAGGAGTAAATATAATACATGGCTTTCCCCCATAGTTCATTTGCTGAGCCACTGACCACAGTGGGGGAGTCTGTTCTTTCAGTACGGGATGTTTAATGACTCTTCCTCCCCTCAAGCAGATCAAAAGGTTGGCTGAAAGGCAGCAGGGTTATCACTCCTCAGCTCTTGAGTTCCTGTTAGGCAGTGTTGTCACCTACCTTTCCCTCAGAATTGTAATTTAAATATAACAGACATTTTAAGTGGCTTGTGCATCAACATTTAGAATACAGGTTTTGGAACTACTCACAGGGTTGCAATAAGGTATATATGTTATACGTGACTTGTTTTTTGACGTAAATTGGTTTTTTTATGGGGATTTTATTGTGTTTTAACTGTTTATGTTGTAAACCGCCCTGAGGCCTATTTGGAGAACGCCGGTCTAAAAATTAAATAATAATGATGATGATGATGATGATGATGATGATGATGATGATGATGATGATGATGATGATGATGATGATGATAATAATAATAATAATAATAATAATAATAATAATAATAATAATAATAATAATAATAGCCCTCTCTCTCTGCTCTGCCTTTCTATGGGGGTGTCAAGAGGCCACTGTGACAGATCCGAAATGAAGACAGATCATTCTGCAGTCAACTCTGACTGTTTTCTTAGATTTTATTTATGGGTTTAGGTTCTAAAAAATCATTGATTTCCCAGATTCCAAATCAGTGCAGTTCAAAGATCCCACTGAAACCAAAACAACCCATTTACCCCTTAAAACCCCCCTCACATTTCCAAGTAATCTCTAAATAGGATTTCCTTCTCTAAATGTACTTAATGCACATAAAAACTGCTAAATCAATGAATTAACAACAGTGCATAGGCAAGACCTGCCAAATTATCCACCTAGATTATAAATACATCTCTGTGTGGGACTGGAAAAATAATATGTTGCTAGCATTGATGAATGATAACTAAGAGTATTAAAAAGGGAGGCTCTCAAGTCCTTAGTCATAAGGACTAATTGCTTGTTCATTCTTTCAAATATTGTCCAAAAAATGGGCAGAGATTATTTTGGTGTTTGCACTACAACTGAATATAAGGTGTTTCTTTTTCTGCCTCTGTCATGTCCACCACCTAGCCTACTGTTGCTCTGAATGAATGTGAAATAATGGTTATGGTATGAGTACTATTTTCACTCTGATGATTTTCATACGGAAATGGGATAAACATGTATTGCTATCTCTGTGAGCTCTTGGAAGCAATAAATTTAAATGTAGCATATATGCTAGCAGGCAGAAATCATCTCACTATTTTTATTTGCATACTTTGTGATCCTCATAGCTACTCAGTCCCATTGCATGTTAGTTCTGTTAACATAGTGTCTGCATTTTTGGCATGTGCCGTTATCATCAATACTGAATTTAAAAAACAGGCTTCAAGTAGACATAGTGGAGTAATTTTTAACAACAATGCAGGATCAATTTTATTATTTAAATAAAATGTACTCACTGTATTCTTTCCTTTTCCATGTTCATTTCTTCTGGAAGTCAAGAGAAGCATTATGGCAGCAGTGTGCAATCCAGATCACTCATGCTATTCAGTATGTGGTGGAATTTGCAAAGCGGATAACGGGCTTTATGGAGCTCTGTCAAAATGATCAAATTCTACTTCTCAAATCAGGTGAATAGAGAAGAGTGAAATGTTGCCATGCTTTGCTGAGCATCTTTATGTTTGGGAAGCAACAAACTGCTGAGACAAGAGTGTTGTTCAGAAATGCTGATGAGCAATATAGATGCTGTGTGGTAAGGGTTTGTCACAGAATGTCACAGAGGCCACAGGGATAGGAAAGGCTTTATGTCACTAGTGGAATTTGATGCAGATGGGCAAAAAACTGCTTCAGATAGCACTATTAGTAAATCAGTGGTCAGTATGGATTCTCCAACCTAAGCATGGAACTGTTAATATATATATTAGTTGGCTGATAAACACAGTTACTGTGTTTAGATAATGATGCTTGGAGGACTAGAAATTGTATCAGATTGCTGATAATTCTTTCTATTTGCTTTACTAATCTTAAGATTAAAGGAGATCATGCACATTTTAACTGTCCTAGAGGAGATTAGGAACATAAGCTAGTGGTGGTGTTGAACTATAAACTGCTGTCCTTTCAGGTCAAGCTCAGAGTGATATCTTTTTTCTCTTTAAGGACCAAAACGTACAATCCCAAAATAAGTTTGAACAAATGTTGATAACCTCAAATCTGTTCAGACTGTAGCCCAATATTCTGTTGTTTTACCATCAAGTCACAGCTGACTAATGATGACACCATAGGGTTCTTCTCAAGTCAACAGACATTCAGAGGTGGTTTGCCATTGCTTGCCTCCATGTCACGTACTAGCCACGGTCAACCCTGCTTAGCTTCCAAGATCTGCCAAGCAAAAGCTATCTAGGTCAAGATATTTTAATTTTATTTCAGCAGAAATCTTGCAGTGTATACTGTTTCTGAGAAGATTTGGTTAAGAAATTGTATGTTTTAAAATCCTTTATGCTTCCAAAAAGTGTTTGAAAATATCCTAGTTGGATATTTAAATGTGAACATTATCTGTCTCTCTAGGCTGCCTGGAAGTGGTTTTGGTGAGAATGTGCCGTGCCTTCAATCCACTCAACAACACTGTTCTGTTTGAAGGAAAATATGGAGGCATGCAAATGTTCAAGGCTTTAGGTAGGCTGGATTTTTGGTTTTTAGAATTATTGAATAAGTTGGATATATATTTGCTTTCAGACTCTTTCAACCAAATTTCAAATTTAGCATACCTTAACATTACCATTGCAACATACAATATTTGAGATAAATGCAATATCATATAACCTGCTGCGGCCAATTCTTTCTAATTCAAATGTTCTGAGTGTTTTCAAGATCTGCCTGTTTGCATATAAGGCTGTCATACTCATTTATCTGAATATCTTGCTACTATTGTTGAGGCTTCTGCTTTCTGATACACCACCTTTTCTTTTAGAACAGAACATAGCAATTATCATGTTGAGTTGAGGGGAGGAGGGTGGGTTAAGAATTTTAACTATTTCACTGCTGGGTGAACTGTAAGGATGGGATATAACTAGGATTTCAATTGGGATTTCATTGTTGGGTTTTTACCATGTAACTCGCCACAAGCCAGCTAGGGTGGGAGTGGTAGGAAACAAATCTAAGAGAGAGAGAGAGAGAGAGAGAGAGAGAGAGAGAGAGAGAGAGAGAGATCTGATTCTCAGTTTATTGACAGAAGTTTTCTAAAAAAAAAAACGAAGCTATTCAAAGCAGATTATAGAGTTCTCTTAAAGTGTTTTCTTAGAAGTCCCAGTAATGAAAATGAATGGTGGGGATGCTATTGGATCTTCTTCATGTCATACACTATCTTCACCCATTAGGGAGTACATGGGTATCGGCCCTACTTTGTGTCAGACAGTCTTGTGCATGTGGTGCCCAATTAAGATTCAGGCCATGGCAGTATTAGGCTTGTCATAGCAGGAGACTCTCTGACAAGCCCCAATGTGGCCTGGCAACTGTGTGCACATGGAGTCTTCTTCACAACTCCATTTACCCAAGAAAATGAAATAGTCCAAGGATGTATTTGTGGGAAGACTTATATGTTCCTTTGAGCACACATGGATTTCCCTGAAAAACCCAATAATACTCCACTGGGTCGGTTTTAGGTTGATAAAATGGAATAATGGAGAAGGCCTAGTGATAATCAGGTAGCACACATAAAGAAATTGAGGAGACTCCACAACTCAAATATGATTGTGCCTAACAAAGGGTGGGGAGAAGCAGTGCTTGTCCAGGATTGAAATATACATTCAGTTGTTCACAAATAAAGATATTCATGTTTAAGGAAAATGTTATATGGGCTGCATATTTTTGGACATGATAAATTTGTATTCTGTGTTATTTAAAGGTTCTGATGACCTGGTGAATGAAGCATTTGACTTTGCAAAGAATTTATGTTCTTTGCAGTTGACTGAGGAAGAAATTGCCTTGTTTTCATCTGCTGTTCTGATATCACCTGGTAATTATAACTTCTTTATTAATATTATTTCCCACCCAGCTCCCATACAAATGCCACCATTTAAGCTATTTTTTTTGTTACCATTGTTACCATCTAAAGATGTGCAATGAGTAACTGAAGTTTGAATGGATTTGATTTTGGGAGGAAATGGTAGAGCACATGCTTTGCATCTAGTAAGTCCCCAGTTCAGCTCCCGGTGAAAGAATCTTTGAAAGCTAGTGTTGGGAAAGATCTTGCTGTGCCTAAGACTTTGTAGAGCTATTGCCACAGAGAGAGGAAACAATGCATAGATGGACAAGAGTCCTGACTCAGTATAAGGCAGCTTCATATGGCTTCCAGGATTAAAGTAAGCATTGCATCAAAGGGTTTGTGAGGAATGCTTCTTGTGGCAGGCTCTTTAAAGTTCCTCATAGTACAGAGCTTTGTGGTGCTTTCCTCATCAAATGGTCAAGAGCAGTGATTGTCTTTCTGGTAGCTGATAAATGTAAAAATACTGGCAATTACAGCTGAGTATGAGGGATGAAAATGTCCTACATGGAGTTGGATTAGCAGAGCAGGAGGAAAATGGCTGTTTACAATTGTAGCTTCTCTGTTTTGACCAAATAACTACTGTATCTGTAGCTCTGTTCTCTGCAGGCTAAAAACATCCTGTGTGTAATTTATTCAGATTCTGCCTCTTAAATTTATATTAGGCTGAATGAAGTATGTAGATAATTATTATAATAGGATGCCTTGAGGGCTGGAATAAAGACTGACAAGCTGATTATATATTTCTGTGAAAGTTGTGAGACTTATTAATGAAAGGGAAGTCAGGAGGCAGAATCTGGCAAAGAGCTCATGTAGCCAAGCAGCTCAGTATATTGTTCAAAACACGACCCCACTGTGCCACATCCACTTCTGTTCAATATGTTTTGCAGCAATAGTAAAACTTTTCCTAAAATCAATTGTTTTCTCCCAGATTAGTAGAACTTGTAGTATTTTTTCAACACCTGTCATTATTGGCAAGAATCCATGGATTTAATATTACAGGGAAACTACTAGCTAGGTTTGTGTTATGCTTGAACTTGATATTTATCATGAATACAATAAGGAGGAAATACAAGGGCAAAAAGCAGCCCCAACTACATGGTGTTAGTTGTAACTTATCCATTTGATCAATGCCAGTTTCCATAAGCAATTTGCCAAATGTATCTCCTGATAGTAGGTACCATTCCTATTCAGGAAGCTCTCATCTTGAGGGCATGAGACAGGAGGAGGGAATGAGGACATTCAGCAGCTGTCCTTCATATCGGTCGAACAGCTGCTCACATTGGCCACGAAAGAGCTATCTTGGATAACACAACCATAAGGATTTAGGTAGCAGGAAGCTAAGCAGGAATGCCAGTTATGAAAATGTTCAGTGGTTATCAGGACAGTGTGGCCAAATAAGCCTTAAACACATTGAGTTGAAAACAAATCACCATAATTTCAATGGAAATTTGTGGACTAAAAGTCATGGTATGATAACTAAAACCATGTCTAGCATGGGTTTGGATGCCAGGGCTCTACAAACAGCATGGGGTAGCTGTGATGCACAACAGAAAGGCAATGGAGCAAGAGTAAGGAGGATTACATCACTGTAGCAAATGAGAAAGCTAAGCTCAGGATTCCAAAAAGTTTCAAACCAATTTCTACAATTTAGTTCTTCAAAGACTGGGTTGATTAAGAGGCAGAGTACTGCCCTTGCTGCAAACAGTGAGACTGTTTTAAGTAGTGAGCACTGCAGTGATTATTACTGATGCCTCAACATTGCTTTGTCTGCAGAAAGATACAGATTCAATCTGGATAAAAGGACTAGGAAAAAATACTCTTCTTGTGGTCTGGTGGAGCCACTGCACGGCAGAATACACAGTCCTGCGTTAGATAGATCACTATTCTGTTTCAGCAAAGGGCTGCTTCATAGATTCATTACTAGTCATTACTATTAATTTGTTATTTTCATCTCCTACTAGCTTTACTGTGTGTGTGTGTATTTGTTGTGATTATAGATCAGCCATGTAATATATTGGTTTTGTTTTTGTTTTACCAGATCGGGCTTGGCTGTTGGAACCAAGAAAGGTCCAGAAGCTTCAGGAAAAAATATATTTTGCACTTCAGCATGTGATCCAGAAGAATCATCTTGATGATGAGACATTGGCAAAGGTAGACCCTCAATTTGGACTCACTGTTCAGTAGAGGTTTCAGTATACTAACTGTACAAGTGTATAACTCATAATTCTAATATTTAATTTTTCTTATTTCTGATTAGTAAGTACTTTTGTAGTATTTCACAACATTAGAATTGCCCAGACACAGCGGTTTCTTGTAGGCACAAGTGGTACCCTCATGTTTCCCCTACTGAGTGGTATGCATCACTGGCTAAGATAGCTCCATTTGCTTATAAATTGAAAAAACTGCTCGCACAAGAGTTTGGGGGCATTCAATGAATCATGTACTAAAGTCTGGAAGAGTAGCTGGCAATTGTCTGGACTCTGCAAATGAAAAACTGTCTAAGGCAACAAAAGCTGTCTAAGGAATGTCACATTATAATGAAAAGGGGGGGTTTACAAAGACAGAGGTGTGAAATAAACCTTGAATGTATTTCATAGATTTTGTGACAGCAGTTCTTCGGTATAAACTTTCTCTCTCTTCCTTTATTTATTTGTTTTGCAGTTAGTAGCCAAGATACCAACCATTACAGCACTTTGCAACTTGCACGGAGAGAAACTGCAGGTATTTAAACAATCTCATCCTGACATAGTGAACACGCTATTTCCTCCGCTATACAAGGAACTTTTCAATCCAGATTCTACCACTGGCTGCAAGTGAAGGGGAAAAACTAATAATGTCACATAGTCCTGGAATGCATCACTGTTAAGACAAAAGAATTGTTTTCATGAAGACTTGCTAAAAATGTCACTACTACAACACTAGGAATGTCCTGCACTTAATAGAATTATTTTTCACCGCTACAGTTTGAAGAATGTAAATATGCACCTCTGAGTGGGGCCTGTTTTTGTTTCTCTTCTTTTTGTTATTTCCCCCCTTTTTAATTTTTAACTGATCATAAATTTGCAAATAGAGAACACTGGGTGTTACCTTTATTTTTTATTTTATTTTATTGGGGGGTATGTTTTGGGAGACAACTGTTTATAGAACTTTATTGTAGATATAAATGAAAACAGAGGAGTACGTTGCAGTGCTACTCTTGCTGTTTATTGTTCAAATATAATTTAAGAAAACTCCACTAAATTAGACTTACCAATTACTATGTTTTTAGCTAGATTAATGCATGTGGCAATTTGTAGCTGTCTTGGAAATAAGTGTGCGTGTATGTAATATATATGGGCATGATCTTTCCCTGTATGGGTACACTGCCTGTGCATGGAGGTTTCTCCAGGGGATTTAAAGGAATCCTATTTTCTACCTTCTCATAAGTGTTTGTATAGAGCATGCCAGGACATGCAGAACAAAAGGTCTGTGTGGCTCTCCTAACCCCATTCACCCCACCCCTCTTCTGCTTGGTCTCCTTCTGAACTTTCGAGAATTCCCATTCCTTTATACTGTTGGTTGAGCTGCTTGTATATGCACCTAGGGTCGGGGTAAAGGAATAAAAAACAGGCCTCAGCTGAGCCATATGGGAATTCTTGCATGCACAGGCAAAGATCATACCCTATGTGTATATGGAATGGATAGTATATACCAGGGATGGCCAACTTCTGTATTCTCAGGGCTGCTCTGTCTTTCAGACAGTGATTAGGAACAAGAAGTGTATTTTACAACACAACTCAATCCCCTGCACTAGCGGTTAACTCCTAATGAAGTCTGCCAGTAGTACATTCTATACAAAGCCCAAAGAGGGATGCAGTAATAAAATGTGGAATCCCACATATATGCGCGCGCACACACACACACACACACACACATCCTGTTTTGAAAATAATGTTCTTTTCTTATGGGTAAAACTATATTTGACACACTTTGATTCAAATATGATAGCAACACCAGAGTCTGAATGAAACTGCTTTATGGGTCACCAGTTAGCCATGCCTGCTATATACCAATACAGTACATATATTTATTATAATATATATATCTATATATATATATAGATATCAATATATATATATGGAATACGCACACACTTGCTGTAGCTTAAAAAAATGCCTATTTTCTAGAGATGCTCTCCTGCATTTTTAAACTCTCGGTGTAATGTATTAGACTTGCGTTGAGCAATTAGGATTTGCTCTGCCATCCATCCATATATAATGACAAGATGGTGCCCTTTCTGATCAGTTTGTATATAATGTGTATGCAGTACGCAGTCAGTGAATAAAAAGTCAGGTTAGTATTATTGGTGCCAAAGCCTTGTCTGGATAATTCAAATGGTCAGAGAGAAACTTATTGGGAGATTTTTTTTCTCAGTGATAGGAATTAAACATATATGAATATTATAGAACTCAATGCCAATAGAGTATTTAAAACACAGAATAAAATGTGCACCATCCCAAATGGTACATTTTTTGTGAATCAGAAAAAGAGTTTATTTTATTTTAGTAACACTTCCTGAAACACAAATAGTTATAGAGTTCAGTATTGCTCTGGTTTGTCTCCAGGGGAGTACAGGAGTGAGCCCATACTATACCTTTGAAGACTTATAAAAGTTACAAAATAGCAAACTATCATTCATCAGCTAAGCATGACTCTGAGTGATGAGATAAGAGTGAAAACTTTCCATACCATCATCTATTGTAATAGCAATTGTAATATTCCAGTGTCAGGATAGACAGCTGTTTTCACCGGTTCATTTCATATCCAGGGCTCTCATAGCAGTTTAGCAACCTCTTAACTAAACTGTGATAGTAGCTTAGTGTACAAAAGCATTTATCATTAACAGATGAGGCCAGTACACAACAGATCCTCAATCCACAAAGGGGAAGTTAATTGTTTCACATAGCATTTTCTCCACTAGCTACTGGGAGAGTTTTGTATTAAAAGTATTTCACCCTCGTGGTTGGGGATGTGGAAAAAATTCTTTTTTCACTGTATACTAGGTCCAACCCAGCATAGTGTGTAACTTCATCAGGGGTGGGGACCTGCCCAAGTCTATGTTATCAGAGTAATTCTTTGTGATTGTGCAACTGTTCAATGGCTTTCAAATAGCTGTACAAGATGCTTGCAAAGTCCTGGGTATTCCATATATGGTTTTTCCATGCCTAAGTAGCGGATCTCTGGATTCTAGCACTGCCCTGCTACATCTTCCATTCCTTGTGGAAGACTTCCAGCAAATTCTTAAATGTGAACTATGGAAAGTCTCCAGCTCTTCTCTTCTTCCCTTTGCTTTAGCCTTCCATCCAGTCTCACTTTTTTGGCGTGGCACAAGGCCATTATTTGTAGCTTCTCAACTCTAATGCTATTTTCCTTGGCAATCACAACACTTAATGAAGATCATCTCCATGCTGTAGCCAGTTCTCTACATTCCAGTTTTTAGTTTGGAAAATGCACTGCTGCAGTACCCTTCCAGGACAGAGTTCACAAATCACACTGACAATCTTTGAAACCACCGTTGCTCCATTTTTCCAAAACAGGGACACATTATTTGACACATACAAATTATCTTAAAATCTCCTTCAGAACTAAATTAATTTGCAGTGTTACTAGAATGCTACCTAGGGAATCTGACATAACTGATAAATTTGTCTTGCAAATGAGATAGTGGAAAATCAGAACTGTTCAGAGTCCAATATTCGCTGGGGCCAATATACTTGCACTTAATTTATTCTTATCTATTAACCTCTGAAGCTAAGAGTTCGGTGGAATTATTTTGAAATATATGATTCAGAATTTATGCCAGTGACATGCTGAATCTATGATACAAACATGAAGAGGCCTGTTCCTTCTCTCTTGCCCATTCTAGGCTGCTTTTGTAATTGACATCTTTTCTTATCTTTGCAGGCCACCTGATGCATATGGTGCAATTCTAAACAAAGTTACACCTTTCTCAATCCATTGAACTCAGTGAGTTCAGAGGAGTGTAACTTCACTTAGGATAATATAGTTAAAGAGACAGAACACACAGAGAGAGATAGAGAGGGATTGTGCTATAAATGCCACTTTTTCAGTGTGAAGCTCTTATTACTATTATTATTTACAAGATGGACCATAGACCTATTGAAATCAATAAAAAACCATCCATTGAATAGTCTTGGATAAGCTCGGCTACTTTTCCTGCCCGCTTTTCCTCTTCAAACAACAGAATAGAGAGAGACAAATCAACAGCAGTCCCTGTAAATGTTATCCCTTCTTCCTTTACTTGATTTGTCTCTCCTCCTCTGGAACCAACACAGCAATAACACTTTATATTGTATGGTGATGGTGATAATGTAAGAGCACTGAGCCACTTTATTCTCAGTGTCTGAGCAGACAGATGTAGACTGCTTGTTACACTTCTACAGGGACTTAATTTTGTATAAATGTCACTCCTGCTGGCTCTCTGTATAAAGAATTAATTCCAAGAGTCATATTTCCTTCTAATGGAAAGATTACTTTACTGATTGCTAGGAAAACAGGGTAATAGAAGACACTCAATTAAACCAAGCTGTTTCCAAATGCAATATATATTTGATGATTGGTTTGTGTTAGGGACCTTGCAGGATTGGAGGCTGGGAGGTCTTGAGCTCTTTCAACCCCTCTAATATAATTTCCTTCTTTCTTTTCCCTCTGTCTTAGTTCTACATTGTGGGGCAGTTGGAGACTTCCCAGCTGCAGCATTTGGGTTAAATCTATTTTTCTTCCTCAGTTATATAAACAAAAGATTATGACTGTTTATAACTTTAATTCCATTCATACTGCAAATGTGGTAAAACTGGAGGTTGAACAAGACCATGTCAGTATTCCAACTCCTTTTTAATTCTTGAATGAGCATGTACAATGAAGCTCACATCACTAAGGACAGAGAATGCCAGTAGACCTGTTGACAGTGTCCCTAGCTGTTATTCCCCCCCCCCCATTCCAACCATTCATATGCGCAATGGGACCTGTGATACACAAGTAGAATTGCACTGATTCTTTTTTCTCCCCCCCGATCAGATTAGTTCATTTGAAATTAATGGTGTTAATTGCACATGCAAAAGCCTCATGTGCTCATTTGATCAAATATGAAGCTTCAAAATAGTACGGAAATATAGTCTCCAATATGGTAATGTGGGTCCAAGGCCTAAGTCCCTGTGGAGCTGAACTTGGAAACCTAAGACAAACAGCTTTGTTTTTCCCTGGCACTCGGAAGTTGTATGTATGGATATGTTGTGAAAGAGAGGAAGAGAGTGAATGATGCATTCTGCTTCCTCTCTGAAACCTAACATGTATCTCTGAAATGCTGTCAGAACCATGTGGTCAAAACTAATGCCATTCTTATTATTTCCTTTTAAATCTTCACACTTTGTAAATGACAATCACTGCGTAATGCAGATGTTGCACTGTATGCCACTCAGGGATATTATTGCATTCTTTAAAAATAAGATATATAAAATGACAGTAATAATAAAGAAACAATGATTAGAAATGTGTTGAAAGGCACGAATTTTGATGCCAAAATGAGGAAGACCCAGACAAGGCTTTCAAGCCAGCTATTAGACAAGATGCAGTTAGAAACTGAATTCACTGTCAAGATTTCCTCTGCTCCTCCACACCCATGTCACCCTTTTCACTGATTTCGCATTTGATTGTGAGCACAAAATCCATATTGTGAACTTTCTTCCTTCAGCATCAAACTCTGCACAGAGGAATGGAATTTCAGAGTACTGGCAAAATGGTTGCAAAGACATTTTGTTGTGATCAAAGGACACATTACTTACACTCCACGTATAAACACACTTACTTGGAAACAAGTTTGCTGTGTGACTTTAAACTTAATTCAGGTAATACATTAGAATCAAAATCTTGGAAACTAATCCTAGCATGCTGGCAGCAATTTCTATAGTTTTGCTGATTTACCACATGGAGAAATATATGAGCTAGCAGTAGTGATTAAAGAATCTTCCAGCTATTTTTTTATAATCTCAGGCTTTTCATGGAGATTCCTAGTCTGAACAGCATAATAGAACCCGTTCACACAGTCATTGCTACTCTCAGCCATTCTCCAGTCATCCTTGGGTAGCATGTGTCCTCAGTCATTAAAAGAAAGCAGTATAAACAGGATGGCCAGAAGAAATCTTCATAAGCAAAAAGTATCCTTGTGCTCTCATTTCTTGTTGCTCTCTAAGATGCTACTGGAGTCAAATCCAACACCTTTTGTTCAACAAACATGCAAAGAAGATCAACTCCCAAGCCATTACAAATATTGCCTGGATCACAGGATATACGTAGGACACTTTGTACAAGTTTTAGTGTATATTCTATAATATATCTGTATATTACAGACACTTAATTCCTATAGATTTAAATGTACAAATTTGTTACAAAACCTCAATATTACAACTTTAGTATCAGATCACATGCTCATTTGGTAAATCTAGTCAAAATAATTTAAATTTGTTTCCAAGCACACTTACAGCTAGGGACTTCTTCACAAAACCTAGTTCCAATCTATGCTTTCCCGCAGTTAGTAAACAGTTGTTCTTCCTTACTATGGAAGTACTACATATTTCTCCAGTGGTAATGAATATATCAGTACTTCCTAAAACAGCAGTTTGAATGTATAGTGACATGGATTGATTGTGCTCATCTACTGATGTTTTATATTTTTTGAAAAACTCCATCTATTCAGTTTACATTAAAAAAATAAAATAAAGAAACGCACAAACATTTGTGAAAAGAGGTGACTGTAATACGGGGTCTAAACAGTTCTTGGCATTTCTGCAGAGAAGGAGGATTAAACTGCGTACAGTGAGTTTAGTAATGTGATGTATAATACTTGCCTATTTTTCTCATCCCAGTTGTTCAGCTACAGAACACAGGATGAGTGAAAGACAACAGCATTGGATATAGCAGCAATAAAATCTGAGTGTTTTCTCTTTTTTTACAAACATTTGCAGAAAATGTTTGCTTTGCACGCTATCTTCTGTAAGCTAACATAAAGGAAAAAAAGCTTCATCTACTGTAGATATACCAGTGTGGGTTTTTTTCCGATTGGGGGTGGGTGGGGTGGAGCTGCTAATTTGTGACTGAAGATACTGATGTTGGGAGAAGGGGAATGTATGCTTATTTGAGAAAGGCAGAGATTTTTAGCTTAGGTATGCACTGGCAACAGTCAAGTATGTTCGAAAAATGAAATTCAGACATGGCTAGAAAAGAAAATGTTACCTTTTTATTACATTGCCACATTGGTTCTTTGTTGTTTGAGCAGCAGAAGCCCAATATGTATTGAAGAATCGTATGACGATGGGCAGCTGCAGAGAACAGACTTTACATTTCAGAGTGTTCTACTTAAACAGCTTATTAAAAAGCACTTATATTTGTCTTTGATTAGATTCCCAGCTTAATGGATTGAAGCAAAATAGATTAGTCTGTCAGCTTCTATGGATCAAATGCACTATGATTGTGTTATTTTCAATGTGTCACTTCAATGTCTGAATCAGGCAAAAAAAAGTATGTTATTTAATATGATGTTCTACAATAACGTGACCTTTTGAAGTTCTGTCATGTGACCCATGCATTCCTGTCTGGATGATGGGGATTCGCTCATGCACTTATTTTGGAAAGCCATAGAATGGCATTAACAAATGTGGTTCTCTTTGCCTCTCCAGATCTTGTAGCATGGCCTACAGCATGCAAACACTGAGGCACAGCGATTGTACTTGTGGCCATAATTAAAGCACAAACGAAACATACTGAGCTTTCCAAACCCCTCTTGAAACACGGTAGGTAGGGATGTTGTGATGCTGATTAGCCTAACGTTTTACCCCGGAGGCTGCTTTTTGCATTAGTTGTTCTATGTCCTCACCTTCCTCCATGACCAGGACATCTGCTGCACAGGAGGACTCTCACATGCCAGTGCTGAAGGGGAACACTGGGCAGCCAAATGCTGCCATGGGATACAGCAAGTCAATTAAAGGGAAAGAAGCGAGTAGCGGCAGCACCAGGGAGAGATACCACAATGCTCAGGAGAGGAGAAGGAATACAAAGCCGAGGAAGCCTTGGTCAGAAAGCCCCAGTAGCACTGCACATGGGTACTTCACTATTCTGTAGGTAAATAAAGATATCAGTCTGTCATGGAAAGCTCCATGAATGAAGTGACTCCATTATGAACTGATTTTTGTTTTTCTGCCAGGATAACAAATTATTTATTTAGATTCCCCCCCCACACACACACACACACACTTTTTTCCCCAAGAGGGATCCACATTAGCATACTAATATTGCCAGGTAAAAGGAACAAAAAAGTTAGTGCATTAAACCACATTCAGTGGGCTATAACATGCAATGCCAAGAGCAAAGACCCCTTCAGTTCTTGCCAAAGATTCATGTCACTGGCACAGGCTGAATACCTTACAGACAAAGGAGATACAAATTCAGCCCAGAACTTATTCAGCTGCTGCTAGTAAGATGTTCCCTCAGATTCCACCCCTGCTATTTACGTTTGTATGAATAAATAGCTTAAGGTCAAGAGAACTTAGAGACCACCACCACCCCATTCATTGTGCTCTACTATGTTCTTTGAAATCCAGCAAACAGATACATTGTCACATAAAGTTTTACAGGGTTCAAGTTTATTTTGCCTCTGACCCTGTGTACCATGAAATGGAGTCTAGTCCACAAAAGAATTAATGCCACAATTAAAATGTCACAAGAATCCATTTGGGCATCTGCAACAGACTGCTATTTCATTTTAAAAGCTACCATGAACATCTTCTGCATGTTAGATACTTTCAAGCAAGGACATAGAGAGAACCTATTCTAGTGACTGCCCTCACTTAGAGGATTCCCTCACACTTGCGTTCATCGAAGCTCAAGCCACTGCATTTCTCAGAACCATTGTCTGAGCTGGCCTTTGGACTGGTTCAAGGTGACATCAGGAAAAGATATGAAATTGGGTATGTTGGCATAGTCTGTGTCTTCTGAATGGGACAAACTATACATAAATTGTATTTGCTTATATTTTCAAAATCTGGACATGATTACAAAGGTGGGCCTGCATGAGTAACAATCAATGCAAAAAGCAGCCTTCAGATAATCTGCATGTCAAAGTCACTTGTTCTGACTCTGGGAGGCAACTGGCATTCATTAGGAATCAGAATACTTACAAAGCCCCTTTGCTTACCACTCAGCTCTGCTGTTTGCCTCATTTGATCAACATTGAAGAAAGTCACAGAAACAAACAAAACCTGAGTATGTATTGTAGAAATGTAGAGGACAAATACAATATTTTTTCAAATGGAATTACTTTTAATATATACTCACAGAAGGTCTAATACTATGTATGCTGTCTCTGTAATTTTTTCTTGTAAATAACTTGGGGACAGTGAAAACGCTGATTTTTTTCTATGTCTCTGTTTAAGCATAAGACTTTGTAATGCTTTTTTAAAGGGGGGACATCAAAAAGCAAATTATGTACTTGCTTCCTATGAGTGTAATGTATTCAGTTTTTTTAAAATGAAAACTGATTGTAACAGATAAAGCCTTTTGAACAGCCTTGGTGTTTAGTGTCATACTCCTGTTTTATAACGGGGGGGGGGGGGAAGAGCTGTTAGTGAACCCTATTCCATATGGGACTATAAACTGGAAAATGTGCTAATCACCCATGGACTGCACAAGAAAAATTCTACTAGTCAAGCAATTACTCAAGCCAATAAGATTTCCTTACAGCGTCAGAATACAAGCCACCCAGATGGCCCCACTTTGAAATGAATGACAGTTGTGCCAGAGAGCACTGCATGGTCCTAGTAGGAGCCTAGCATGCTCCTGTGAATCTCCCATTCCTTTCAATGTGGCTGGCACAGGAAAACTTCCAGGCAATCTTTAACTGGATGCTTTTTGACAAACTTTCCAAGCATAGATTCTCAGAAAAACAAATCTTTTTCCCCCAATGAATATTTTTGTACACTTCATTTCCTATTTAAATTTGATCTTCAGCCACTCAGTATCTACAATATGAAGCCATAACTGATCTTCACCAAATAAATGTTTTAAGGATCATCATAGGAAGAAAAAGTATCTCTAGTATATTAACAACAATGGGGGGGATGGGAGTAGGCAGAAGAAAAACTCCAAGTGCAAAGTATTTGGTGTGCCTTTCTAGGTACCCAGGTTTGTTTTTCATGGGGAGTATTTTATGATGACCAATTTATTTAAGAAAAAAAGATATTTAGATTTAAATAAAACTTTGTGATATTTTTTTGAAAAATCCCTGGAAATTCTTCCTCACTTTTAGAATTCTGAAAGAAACCAATTTTCATATACTTCCGAGTTTCAAAGGTTTAATATTCTATCCTGTTTCCAGTAATTTTTGTTGATGTGAAGTGAGCCAGTCCATCTTGTAAATTTGAAGCCACAAGTTATTTGGTGCTTGGCTGTAGCTGTTAGTCAGTGTTGTAAATTTATTTTTATTTTCCTTTTTGGAGTAGTTTGCTTTTTTTTTGTCAAGCATGCTCACCACAGTTAGAAACTACTTTGGGGTTGTGTTGCCTGAAAACAAGCATACAGAAAAAAAAAGTTCACCCTAAATGTAGAACTTTAAACCAACTGTAAGAATTTTTTTTAACAAACACCAGATAGTCTCAACATCATTTTTATCCCCATGAAACTTAATTGTATGAAAATATCAACAACAGTATATTTTATTGACCTGTAGCAAATACACAACAGGTGACATAACGTTTGTTTGACATCTGCGGTTCCTTCTGACCTCCCTCTCTTTCTGCTCTTTCTCCCTTGTTTGATATTTTTGTGAACGTGAGTTTAAAAAACTACAGCCTGATTCATTTAGAAAGTGACCATTAAATTTTTTTCTTATAAATGTTTTAGGACCAGCATTCCCCTGTCAAAGTTTTTAAAAGGTTTTATATTCCTTTAGAATGTAATAGCCTTTTGTCTTATTTTATTATGTCCTGTAAGTTATTAGTTTGATACTTGTTAGCATTCCATAATAATGCACACATGATTTTTGAATGTTTTCTGTAAATGACAATCAATGTTGATGAAGTTCCTTTCTTTAATGCTGAACAAAATAAAAAAAATCTATAAGAAAATAGTCTGGTTGTAGCTTCTTTTGTCAAGAAGGGTGAAAGAATGCAGAAATACATTGTCAGTAGTTCAGGGCTCCCATTAAATGCTAAGGCATAAATTAAAAACTATTATTTAGGATGCTTGAGAGGAACAAAAGTGGCTCTTGTGCCCAGGGACCATAAGCAGCATTCCACATCAAAAAAACCCCCATGTGGTGTTCTCACACATTCTTAGTCATCCCTGCAAGACACAGATATTGTCTCCAGCCCTCCACACCTCACAAGAATAGGTATTTTGCTCATTTTAAACTGGAGGTATCTAAAAATCAAGGCCATCCTTATCCATTGTTCCTCTATATATTTGTGAAACAGCCTGGGGGGTGGGATGTGTCCAGCTGCCCAAATTGGAATAGGGCTAATCAGGGTGCAGCCAGCAAAGCTTTGATTGACCCTGCCCCTGCAGCTCCCGCCCTCCATCCCTGGACTCTAGCCTCTTTGCTCTCAGACATGCCTCAGTGCCTGGAGCCAGCAGCAGGTAAGGGGAGAGGGCCCTGGGCAAAGGGTTGTGGTGGAGGGTTTGCTAACGAGGGGCCTCTTGGCCTGCTAGGCTGGGCCTCCTAACAAGGGCCTCTTGCCCTGCTAGGCCAGGCCTGCTAAGGAGGGCCTCCCGGCCTGCTGACTGCCTGCTAAGGAGCTCTGTCCTGGGCCTGCTAACAAGCTGGCCAGCCCCCACCTGCCCCACTTGATCCGGTTGCAAGCTGCGGCCCAAAGCCACCTTAAGCTGCCTGGACGGGGCCCAGGGGAGGGGCCCTTTCAAGTCACATTCTTAGGAACGGGCTTTGAAGATAGTAACATATAAACAGGTTATTCTGTTTACATATATCCATATATTATGTACAATTCTAAATTATTTAGACTATATAATCTATTAGCTATTTGAATGAGGACCACCTTAGCTGGTAGAAGAAAGCTAAAATTCATATCATTCAGAATATACTTTATTCATTCTATGCCACTCAAAAGCCAGGTACTGTGATTCGGATTTTATAAACAGCTGAATAGTGTGTGTGTGATAGCATTCTGATTTGTACATAGGGGTTACTACAATTAGAGCTTTCCTCATGCTGGCATTTTCAGTATAAAAAATGCTTTGCACATGAACATGAACATTGTAGATGGGGAGTCCCCTATGTACATTGAAGCCCCTTGAAGACTTCTTAATCAGGGGCAATCTTTAGGATAACAAAGAGCCAAGGCCTACATACTGAAAAACTCTATATAATAAAAACTTTAATTGCCTGCTTGGCTGCCTTACTATACTTGGGAAGGATATGCACAACCCCTCTGAACTTTTTAGGAAAAACATTTTACTTACTTCTAAGCGTGTACTTTTTAAAAATTCAGGCACTGAATTTACCTCAGACTTTTACATGAGACAAATTTGGTTCTGTTTGTTTTTAAACTGAAAGGACAACAAGAAAATTCAGTTTATAAATAGGGCTTACATTTCTAATTAAGGATGGACATGAAGCAGCTCATGAACTAAAGTATGTCATGAATTTTGGCCCCTTTGTGGTTTGCAAAGCAATGTTCGTAGAAGGTTGTCCAGCACAAATATTCCATGAACTTTAGTGTTGTTCGTAAATGGATAAATTCCCTGGTAAACTAGCTCCACTAAAGTAAACTGGTTACAACACCAATACTACACCAACTCCACTAAAATGGTTATGACACCACTACAATACCTCCAAAGCTTAACAGGCACTGCTGGCTGCCAATAACATCCCATTCTGCTCTATGGGATCAGAAAGTCATATATATGCTCAACTCAGTTCCACAGCCTTTTGTCTGTCAGCTGTTTGTGTCACAGTTTCACAGAAAGACAGGGAACTTGTTAAAAGCCGGCTAGCAGAGTGTATTCATTTATTCCCTCCTGGTTGTGATCAACTCTTCACTGCTGGGATTTGGGTGTTAGGTAGAGTCAGAACTCTGAGCCAACCCTGTCGCTCTGCTCACACCAAGTGGTGGGGCATAGTGTCTTGGCTGAGTGAAGAGCCAAAGTTTGGATCTTAGGCCGACTCAGGGCTCTACCACATCTGCGTATTCATGTTAAGTGGTGGGCCTTAGTTACTGAATACTTTAGTTGAGGACCCACATTTTATACCCTGCGTGTTGTAAATTCACTGCTGTGATTTGAGTGATAGGTAAACTGAGCACTCATAGCAACATAAGAGATCAGGCCAGATGACAGCCTTGTGTGACCATATTCTAGCATCAGCACTCTCAGAAGACTTGGCAAGGTACCATTACCATAACCTCTTGTGAATCCTCCACCACTGCATGCCTGGCATAGCCATAGCTGACATCTTGTCAGTGTTTGAATGCCACTCTGCAATGGAAGCTTAGTGAGCCTAAGCTGAGCCTAACAGGGTTGTTGTGAGGATGAAATGGTGGGGAACAGAACCATTTATGGTGCTCTGGGGCCCCACTGGGCGGAATTGTGGGATTTTAATGAAGTAAATAAATAAAAATCACAGACAAAGCTGGGAAATTATTTGCCACAAATGGCAATAACTTCACTGATTATTAATTGTTCTAATTAATATACATGTCACAGTTCCAAGCAATAAAACAGTTCCAAGACAATACTCATGCATTCTTGAACACACTGAAGATGCAGCATAGAACTATTGTAAATAAATACTTTTATGGCTATATGACATATTAAAGAATGTGTTAGTATTAGAATATATAGGGAAGGTCACTAGACTGGTCACTAGAGAGAAATTGTATTAGACTACTAAACATAGTCCAATGGATTTAATAAACTACTAAACATGACAATGACCTCTATACAACCATGAGGACCATCATTTTAGACCTTTTCAAGAGCTATGAAGGCCTATAGCACTGAACTCTTGTTCCCCCTGTGCCTTTTCAGTGCTGAAACAGCACCCCCACCCTTGGTTGCTTTTTTGAAAAAGAGTGAGACAAGAAAGCTGTGCTGCAAGCCCAGGCCTACAAGGTATTTTAAAACATCTTTTAAAAGGTGCCATTGCAAAAAGGAGATTGTCACATTTAGTTCGGCCCTACATCTCCCAACTGCACTGACTCTTACTTAGAGTCAGGTGGGTAGCCATGTGGATCTGAAGCATCAGAACAAAGTTTGAATCCAGTGGCACATTTAAGTGGTGTGCTTGTACATGAAAGCTTATACCATGAGTAAAACTTTGTTGGTCTTAGAGATGACACTGGATTCAGATTTTGTTCATTCCAAAGTAACAGTTGTCTTTTCCCTGAGGGTAAAGTAACAGAAAAAAGGGCAGGTAAACAGGGAGGGAATTAAGAGAGCATAATTTGAGGGGAAACTACAGGAAGACCAATTATGCATGGGACAGAAAGGTCGAGCTTGTGGTGACAGGACAGAAGGGCTAATCCCCGCATAGGCACAATATCACCGCCACTGCGGCCCCCTCCTGGCTGTGGCCCAAATCAGGGCCTTGGATAGCCTACAGCAAAGGAGCATGGATTCTTCTGCATTCCCTGTTTTGCTGCTGTGGCTAGCAGAGACTCAGTTGGGGCAGGCCTGTGTGTAAGGGGCAAGCCAGGGCTTTTAGGCCCGGCTCTTCCTCCACACCTTCGGTGTTTCCCCATGCATACGCAGGTCTCTGCCACTAGGAAGCAGTGGTGGCACGGCCCCCATCATGTATAATCGGTCTAAGAGGAAACTGCCTTGAGAGCTGTGAGGACACCAGTGGGCCTTGTGGAAGCAGAAGCAGAGGGTTTGTACTCCTGCTGTCAGACTAGGGATGCTTGGGGATCTATTGGAATGACAACTAATCTCCATAGTACAAAGATCAATTCCCTTGGACTGAGTGGACTCTATGACATTGTATTTTACTGAGGCCCTTGTTCTCTCCAAGTTCCATCTCCAAATCTCGAGGAGTTTCCCACCCTGGATCAGGCAAATCTACCCCTCATTGTCCACTGGTGGCCAGGGGGGATCTGTTAACCCTATGTTAGACTGAAGCGCCAGTTAAAAACTGAACCACATTGTCAGGAGAGTTATGGGAAGAAAGGCCTGAAACTTGTAAGAGTGTTCCTGCTGTGGGCAGAGTTTGAATATGCAAAGAGAAGCAGAGCAACAGGATGTTTAAAAGAATAAGCTATCTTTATGAAAAAAAGAAATAACTTTGCATAGAATAAGGGGTGAGAGAATTAGCTCTAACCACTCTGTTTTGTACATTCTGTCTGTTCTGGAGGCAAGCAGAGAAGAAGTGTGCTCAAAGAAGCAGGAATTCTCCAAAAGAGCCAATAGGCATAAAGGTAAAGGTAAAGGTATCCCCTGTGGAAACACGGAGTCATGTCTGACCCTTGGGGTGATGCCCTCTAGTGTTTTCATGGCAGACTCAATACGGGGTGGTTTGGCAGTGCCTTCCCCAGTCATTACCATTTACCCCCCAGCAAGCTGGGTACTCATTTTATTGACCTCAGAAGGATGGAAGGCTGAGTCAACCTTGAGCCGGTTGCTGGGATCGAACTCCCAGCCTCATGGGCAGAGCTTTCAGACTGCATGTCTGCTGCCTTACCACTCTGCACCACAAGAGGCTCTCTCCAATCAGGCATAGGAGGAGACTATTTGAAAAAATATCTAGAAGTTCCTAGTCTAACTATGCTAAACACACATATCCTCTGATGCCCCCTACAAAATATTCATCATATGTCTTTTATCAGGCACATTGCAGGTATTGCATATTCCAATACCTGAAACTGAATAGGTGATTATAAAAGGCCAAACAACAAGGAAGGTACACCATCTGAAAATATCAAATACATCATTTGCCTAGAGTGGAAGAGAAAGATTTTCCCCATTTTAATATTCAAGGCTGGAATCCAATTACTGGATTAATATGTTTGAATTATTTCATTTGAAGAAGATAATGGCAAGGCAAACTGGAGCAGAGTCATTGAAATGCACTTTTATCTGGAATTCCATCTTGAACTTTCATATTTTGGATGCCATTCTGTGTCTACAATTGCAGCGCCTATTTTTGTAATAGGAACTCTGAGGAGTCAGTCCTTTTATATTAATCATACCTACTGTAGTTTGGAGAATGTTCTACATCTCCACTCAATGTACGTTGTCCAACATGAGCAGATTGGGCATTTAGCTAAATATTTAACTTTGAAACTCAGTTATCACTTCCCAGCCCTTCTCGGTCGAAGCTTCTCTATTTACTTGCTTCATGAAAGTTCTTGTTATTCTTAAAGACCAAAGTTGTTGGACCCCACCAAGGTTGGTAATAGGAATCTCGCCAGCCCCAAAGGTGCATTCAGCATGTGCCTCAACCCTTATTTGCTCAGTTACGCTACTGATTTGTATTGATATTACAAAATGCTGGTCTATGATTCGGTTGAGAGTGTTTAAATTCCAGGAACCTGCTGTGGTTCTCAGTAGTCTCCGCTGAATTTTCAGTGAATACTAGGGCTGTGCATTTGGGTAAAGACTAATCAAAACATGGACCAAACAAACCTTTTCTTAGTACAGGTATTAAGTTATTCTAAGCAAAAAATTAATAAATCTGGAAATAATGAGAAGAGGCAACCATTTCTTGCATAGACTCTAGTGCCTTGTGAACACTATTTTCTATTTTTGTTCCACAAGGCATAATGCAGCAAGATGAAGAGTGAACACAGAGACTCAGCAGGGACTCCTACCAAGAGAGTTTGACAATATTACTTCAGAACAAGACTGTCCCTAAAGTGCTCTCTGTGCATTATATTTCCATTTCCCAACAATCACTGCACCATCTCAGTGGCTTGGGAAGGTCTTTCTAATTCTATGTATAAGCTGCTTGCATGAGCGACTTCATTATCTGGGACTGCACTAGTTGCTAATCCACGGCTCGGGGCAAAACATTGTACACATCAGGGATACAGAGAACTTCAGTATGAATGTAATCCATAGTTAAGGTGCCAGCTTCTAAGTGGGGCATGGAGTTCTCAAAGAATTTCAGCTCATCTCCAGGCTACAGGGATCAGTTCCCCTGGAAAAATAGCAGCATTGAAGGGCAGACATTATATCTCAGAGATCACCTGCAAGTTGCCTGTGGTTCCCTTTCCTGGCCCCCAGTGCCTTTCCTGGCAACTACCAAGTGTTTTAGAAAGTGAGCAAGGTCTGATAGGGCTTTTGCCTCGGAAACTTCTGATTGACCTTTAAAGATCTGATTGGCTGTATAGATCTTTGAAAGTTGCTTTGACAGCAGCTGCCACATAGCACAAGAACGTCCACTGCATGACTGAAGGCAAGCTGTGTGAATCCAGGAACATATTTTTAAACTATATGTTAATTTTAAAGTCATCCTGTTAAACAGAGCATTTACCCAAAATATTGAAGATTTCCTTCCAGAGTTATGCATGAGCCAACTCTCTGACTTTGTGGTTGGCTCTACCTGTTCTGGCAGACATATTATGGTTGGCTCTGCCTCCTGTGGCAGCCATTTTCTAGTTGCACCCACCACCTGTGCCAGACTGAAAAAAATTGGCGACCCCTGCTACAGCATCATATCTCTGTTTGGGGCCTGCATATAGCCACTTGTATCTGCACATCAAGGCCAGGTTATACCTTGGTAAATAAGATACAATTTTTGCTTATGCATGACTGCTTCTCTGCCTGAAGATGTGCCAAACTAATTTTCTTGATCACTAAAAAGAGTGGTTTTCTTTATTATAATAATAATAATGCTCACTGTCACGCCCTGTCACCATTCGATTTTTTTGCCTTTATTTGCCCTGGAATTTTTTGGGTAGATGGAGTGCTGTCCTTTCTTTAAAAAACAAAACAAAACAACCCTTTGTCAAAATGGCACCAAATTATTTTAAAAAATTATTTACTAAGAAGGAAAGGGTAGTTGGAATTTAGGGATCAGTTTTCTTTATACAATTCAGTTATTTCATGGCTTCTGGTTCTTAAACACAGGCTTTTCAAATGTTCTTAGACTTTTTTAATATGTTAAAATTTCCTTAGAGAGGTTTCTTTACTGTGCTTATCCCGAAATTACATTAGTTTTACTTTGTTCTTTTAATCTGTAAAATTCTCCTGAATCTGTAGATTCCCCCCTCTGGGTCCTAGAAAGTGGTCACACTTAGCTTATGCCACCACTTTCTCCGTTTTTTGATGAACCAGTCTCCCACCACCTTCTGAGGTAACTGATGCTCTTACACACATATCTTAGGAAATTCACCCTTAATATCCCTTTACAAACTAGACAGGAATCCACCTTCTCTTCCTTAGAACGATTTTCCTTCCACTTTTGTCTGATTGGGGAGTAAACACTCCCCATTGTTAAATAACTGCCTTAGTTGAATTGTCGAAGGCCTTTATAGCCAAAGTCAACTAGTTGTTGTGGTGTTTTGGGGCAGTGTAGTTGTGGGCTGGTAGTTTTAGTCTCTGACATTTCACTAGTACCTATGACATCTTCAGAGGTGGGGCATAGCAAGATGGTAATCATTCCATACCAAAGTGTGGAGTGTGTGAATAATTGCTGTTATCAATCCTTTAGAAAACCAGAATAAAAAAAGTGGGACACTAAAAACACCTTGCAACAATTCATCAGATAAGACCGGTAAGACCTTGACTAATAGACTTTCTAATGAACTCCACCAAGACTTAGGAAAAACACTTCCTAATAGACTTTCTAATGAACTTTATACAGACAAAAGAAAGGTACTTCCCAATTTCAGTTCATCCCCTGGGAGACTCCCAGACAAGACAGGAACGTGATGTGTTACATACACGTCCTAAGAAGTAAATTAAATGTCCAGCAACTACTCATACACTGTACACAATGGTATGGAGAGATGCCCATCTTGCCATGTCCTACCTCTGAAGATGACAGCCACAGCTATGGGAGAAAATGTTTGGGACCATAAAACGTCTGATATTAAAACTACCAAACTATGGCCACACAGCCACAACAAGCAACTGCCCAAGTTATTCAGACACTGTGTGAATTAACTGTCAATAGAAAACTCTGTTCACTCTCACTAGAGTTCCTTCCCAGAGGACTTAATCAGTCAAGAATCAGAATCAGACCTCTATCAGACCATTCTCAGACTGAACTCCCCTCCATCCAGCCCACAGCCAGCATATCAACGACCCAGCTGTGAGGCCAATCACAGGGCTTAAAGCAGGCTGCAGCCCCTAGTAAGGATTTTAAACTCCTCACTAACTTATGCTGTTGTTTCAGCAGCACTTCGAGCCTTATTTTCTAAGTTCTGTCCATCACACTACCCATGTGCCCAAATATAATCCAGACACTTTTCCTTATATCAGTTTTGAGATGTCCTAGTCGTATCCTCTTTGTTAATAGAAAGTGGCCAGATGACAATTTTTCTTCTAAGCCTGGTTTATGTTTATTAAATATTGGCTCACAATAGAGAGTAAAGAATCACTAGTTTAACTGTCAGTATTAGATTATTTTAAACCTAGATCAATTCATCTGCTCATAGATAACTGAACTCACCTGATTTGGATTGCTTCTTTCTTCCAACCTTAGGATAGACTGGTGCTTCTGGCTTGATTAGAAGCCACCTTGTGGCAGAAGAATGGTGTGGTCTTCAGGAAAGGAAGTAGCACCCATGTACTTTGGATATTCATACTTGAATCAATACCTGATACCAAATTACAGCACCAATACTATCAAATATTTTTTTTTTGCATTAATGAATTCACTTCCGCTTGCTGTCATACAGGCCAAAAAGTGGGATCTAGAGTTTGCATCTGTGATAGGTCTTTGTTAGAAACTATTGGGCATTTCTTTTTCTGTGCAATTTATTCATATCTGAGAAGAAAATATCTGAATCCTCCTCTAAAGGGCCCTTTATGCACGGCACGGCGGGGGAGGTGAGGAGGGGCTGGGGAGGGGCTGGGGGAGTGGGGGGTGGCAGGGGGTTGCCCCTGCCAGCTCCGTGCTGCCACGGAGCCTGCAGGGGCGAGCGGTGTCCCTTAAGGGACACCGCAGGTTGATGCTGGACGGCCCAACAAGTCTGGCGCTGCCGATTATGCACAGCGCCGGGCCGCCGCCGCCCCAACTTACCTGGGAAGCTCTGGAAGATCCTGCGTTCGCTTAACGCGGGTCTTCTGGAGCCCAGGGCCGGGAGGCTCCCGCACTCACGGTGGCAGCGTGCGGTTCTCGGTGATTTTAACTGAAGCGCTGCTGCCGCGAGTGCGGGCCTTATGGCCTGTGCATAATGGGCCAATAAGAAGCCTGCCCGCTCTTCTATCATTTAATGACTCCATTAGCACACCTGGATTTTAATATCTTATTAGCTGTGTGCAAATATATAGCTGTGGCAATTAAATGTTTTATCGAATATTAAGCAGCCATAACTTTTTTGTTGTATAATGCTGTCTTTTTCTGGTCAAACAGCCTATCATCTTTAAGAGCTAGATGGGACATTAAATTCCCAGCTTTCTTTTTTTTTTTAAAGTTATTTGTCTCTTTCATTTCTGAGACTTAATGAAAAAGCCTAGAGACTTTAAAAAATGAAAGCTGGGAATTTGGAAAACCTGATACACAGATAGTCATAACATTATAATGATGTTCTGTTACTGATTTAAAAAAAAAACCCGTGTAAAGTCCTGGTAGTACAAGAGAGATTGAGGATGGTTCCAGTGAGGCCACTGGGGCTGGGAAACTACAAGAAAACATGCCATGTGGAAACCGTATTGGCATTCCACTGTATCAGCAGCAATGAGGAAACCACACAAGCATGTTCTTGTGTGTAAAACTCCGACCTCTAAAGCTGCCCTTCTTTCACTTTTAACTGCCTTTCACAAAAGTCCCCTTAGTTTGATATTCATAATTTTAGCTCAATGTGATTGGTACATAATTACAAGCACATTTTCATCAGAGACAGGGATGATGGATTTCCCTTTGCTGTTCCCAACACTCTGGATCAATGAGCCTATTCTCTATAAGTGGATTCCTCATGCTATGTAGTGGCCCCCATTAACAGTTGCACAACAGAAAAGTTGACCTAGAAGTTTATAGAATTTCACAACAATCTTGCCTTGTAATGAGCAGACAATTAAGGAAGATAATCAGGACACTTCCAAACTCTGAAAGTCTTAAATGAAAATAAGCTACATTCCAATCTAAGTTAATCAGGCTCAATCTATTTTCCCTATCGCTGCAAATCACTGCAGTTTTCAACTAACAAGAATGGTTGCTCTACTTGATCTGACACCCCTTGTAAGAAAAGCACTTAGCATAGCATTACCATCATTACACCCCCAGGTTAAAGGCAATGAAACTCCAGGAGCGGCAAAGTCAAATCAGTTCAATTGTCTGATTGTTCATGCTCACAAAGTAGTGAGGCCGGCAGGGGTCTGGCATAAAACTTAGTGGTTTTATAGAGAAGCTCCTTTAAGGTAATTCATTGCCCTCTGCAGTAGCTTTAAATCAGAAGGGCTAGAATGGTCACAGTGAACAGGGCTCTCCACGGTTCTTGAGAGCTATGTAGCAGATAGCCAGCTGCTAGGCCAGATGTCAAAGGTGCATTAAGAGCACTTGGTTTTGATCTAACCCATTCCAGGGAAGCACAGTGGATTTGGCTTGAAGCGCTGCAATAAAAAAGAGGGTGATTAATGAAGCAGCACAACTTAATAAAGCAAGTTGACTCCCGCTTCCTTCTCAAAGGCATTTTCACTGTCCACAAAGCAGTTCTTTTACTTACCAGCAGGGACATGTAAAATGTTAATCATCAATCTGTGGGCCATTAAAGAAGTTGCTTTCCCTCTCTCAACTTGAAAACCAAGGGGGGGGGGGGAGATAATAGGTTTAGTTAACAGAGCTCTTCGGATAATGGGGGATGTTCATAGGGAGGCATTGATGGAGTCAGCATGGGATCACAGCATATTAATCCAGCTTCTCTTAGGAACTATGAGTTTCAAACTCCGGGCATTGAAGTTCAAGCCTGAGATGTGGGTCAGCCTGCTGATGGAACAACATGGATATTTGGCACTCAGGACAGAAATGGTAAGATGCCTTACATACTGCTTATCGTGCATGAACTCCACTGGTGCTTTGAGGTAATAGTTATGGTCTCCTGCTTTGACTAGATATATAGGGTGAAATATCACAAATCATGGATCCACACAAACCATGATTTCAAAGAGCTGGGTTTTCAGCAGTTTGTCCAAAGCACAGCTGGAGTTCAATGAAAATCTTGAGGCAATGTACAGATAATGGATCCCTACCATTCTGGGACTGTTAAAGTCAGTGTTCGAGGGTAGATGTTTTTTTTTTCCTCTAAATTCCACTGACTTCTGTACATTCAGGCATATATTCACTTCACAATTCCTTCTGCTTTGATTCATATTTATCAGGAAATATACCAATAATAAATATACCTACATGAGTTGTCCTGCATTGCTTGAGACAATATCAATGAAGACAATACCAGTCAATATCAGTGGTGATGGGATGCCAGTTTCTAGAAAATACCTTTGAATAATTGTAGCCAGGTCTGTTTTAGTTATCCCGAAAGACAATGGCAATATAGTGTTGTGTGAATGTTCTTTTATCACCCAATAAAGCTCTTTTTTATCATACCATAAACTTCCTTTACCTATTTCTTTGGTCAGTATACAGCCATGGAAAGAGGGGGGAAAGAGAGGTCATTTGGAACCTTCTGTTAAAAACTAGGATATTTAAGAAAGATACATTTATGATTCAGTTCTCATTTAAATGTTTGTTTTATAACATATCATGAATGGGGATTGTATTTATATGCTGTTGCAAGTTAATTGCACTGTCAAAATGGAATTCACAACTGGTGCAACACTTAAGAGAAGTATAGATAGTGACCTCAAATACCGCTATTTAAAATCAGGAGAGATTATTATCTCAGCCAAGACTGAATCTTAAGTGCTAACCTTCAAAGTAGCACAATAGTACTAGCAAAATTGAGATACCTGCTAGCCACCCAGCCCAGCTGGAACTTCTGGATTAGATTCTGGATTTAAACTTCTTTTGAATTCTCTGCATTAACGTAGAACAAAATGCTAGAAAAAGAGGAAGGCAGAAGGAAAAGAGGAAAATCCAGCATGAGAAAGATTGACTTAATAAAGGAATCTGTGGTCATCCATTTGCAAGACCTGAACAACGCTATTAACAACAGGCCAGTTTGGAGGTCACTATAGGGTTGCCATAAGTCAGAAGTGACATGATGGCTCTTAACATGCACACACTGTTTTTCAATGTTCTGTCTAGAAAACAACAGAATTTTCCAGGAAAACCATTGACTGTTCAATTGGCCTTTCACATCATGCATCTGATCAGTTTAGTAATTTTTTTTAAAGAAGTGCTTGCCTAATTACAATAGGCTCATTTATCACATGTGGGAATTCAGCACTATTTTTTTAAATCCACCTACATGCATTTTCATATTGTAGAATATAATATTCACCAGAATACAAATTCCTCAACCAAAACCTTTTACACTCTTATTAACTCTTTCTCTTCTAACTCTTTTAGTTTCACCAAAAGTTACTTCTAGGTAAGTATGCTTGATACTGTCACCATATGCAGCTCTATTTACTGGCCTGGATAACCCAGGCTAGCTTGATCTCATCTGATCCTGGAAGCTAAGCAGGGCTAGTGTTGGCTAGTGTTTGAATAGGAAGTCTCCAAGGAATGCCAGGGTCATGACATGGAGGCAGGCAATGGCAAAGCACCTCTGAATGACTCTTGCCTTGAAAGCCCTTTGGGGTTGCCATCTCAGCTATGACTTGATGGCAATATATATACATCCACACTGATTTCTTATGAATTCTGGCTAAAATGTGCTGTTGACTAAAGACATAGAATATCTTTTCTGCATAATTAAGTGACCAAAATACTTACAGAAATATTTAAACTGTGGAATAAAAACATGTATGACCTGGAACCATGAATCACAAAATCCTGATTCTTTTCTTTACTGCCACACAATATGGTCAAGAAATACCTTTCTCTGTAAGACACTTCTCCACATCCTTCAAGAAAGATCCTGCCAAAATCCTACCCACATGACTAGATAAATGTGATGAGTCTTTAGTGTCAGGCTGCTGCTTCAAGTGATCCACTTTGATCCTGACAAAACAAAAAAGTCTTTTTTTGGAGAAAACATAAGACTTTTCTTTGCATGCTATTTTAAGTATTATTTTTTATTTCAAACATTTCATGTCACACCTTTACTGCCTCAATTTAGGGTCCCCAAGGCAGAGAACACTCAAAATAATTAAACAAGTTTTTAAAATAGATGCTATAAACCAATTAAATAAGCATTGAACAAACACATAAATACTTAAAGCATATAAACAGGAAGGTGAGTCAGTGACAGAGTGCTAAACAAGAGCAACTAAGTCTTCACCTGCTAGTAAAAGACAGACATCAAGGTGGACAGATGAATCCCAGAGTGAAATCCATAATTCTGGTGGCAGTAGGGTCCCTGAAGATGACAAGTATGGATGGGAAGGTTCATATTGGAATAGGCAGTCCCTATGAGGCTTGTGCGCTTTGGTGTGCTTCGGCCACTTCAGTGGCCTTTCAAGCCCGAGGCGGCCAGCACCGCGGTGTGTGGGGGAGGGGCGGCACCGGTGGTGGCACATGACCCAGTGCCTGCACACAGGTACAGAGCCTATTCCCTACAGTATGTTAGCCCCAAAGTGGCACAGGGCTTGAAAGGTTAATGCTAACACCTTCAGTTGGACCCAAAACTGACTAGAAACTAGTGTATGTGACTCAGACTTGCAGACAGATGGTTCCTATGTCCCACTCCAATCAGCATATTGTACCAGCCGTAGCTTCCAAATACTCTTGAAGGGCAGCTCTACTTATAGCACTTAGCAATAAACTAATCTAGAGGTCACCAGGACATGTGCCACAATGGCAAGAGCTTTTACCCTGGAAAGGTCACATGTGCTATTGAGGGGTCATAGTGTTTTATTTTAATTGTATTGCTGAGTATGATGATGATGAAGATGTTAGAATCATAGAATTGGAAGGGATTTCCAGGATCATCTAGGTTTTAACTAATGGACTATTGGTAACCCACCACAAGCCAGTTCCAGGAGTGGTGGGAAAGAAAAATCTAAACAATTAAATTAAATTAAATTAAAGGAGCACAGGATGCAAAAGGCCCCACAGGTGGCCCAGGCAGTATCCATACTGTTTTTCACTATGATAAGAAGAGATACTGCTATCTCCAGGGATTGGGAAGAAGTGATATGAAGACATTTCCTGACTTTTATATAGCAGTTTAACCTTTCATATTTTCCCCCTGGGGACACCAAGACCAGTGTTCCACGCATATAAAAGAAGCACTATTTGTATAAGTTAGTTCCCAGAACTGCAATCATCTGCATAATTAGCCAGATACTGAAATACAGTTTTCTGCCCTTTTCATAATATATTTGAAAAGTTACATAGAATTAAACTTTTTTCCTTTAGAAAAGATGCATTCTGTCCCTCATGACCAAACCCAGGGTAGATCACTCCAGAACTCTTTGGGGTTTGCCAAATAGACAAGAATGCAACCGCTAGCCTCTAAAATCTGTAGAGGAAGGCAAAAATCTTGTCCCCCATCTCTTTAGATACCATAACACATTCATGGCATCTAAGTTAAATGATCTCCACCTCGGTATTAAAATGATTCTGATGTTAGAGAGTTTATTTAATCACCCTTAGCTTAGTGTTAATCTGCATGAACATCAAATCAAAATCCAGGTCATAAAATAAAATAGGGCTATCCATTTAATGCAATATGTAGTTGAAAGTAGTTTAATACAGCTTAAAAAGTATATCTTGTTCTGTCTCTAGACATGAGGAAATCGGACAATGCACAGGCTTAACAACTTGCCTAGCCTGGCATCCATAATGCTCAGGAGACACAAACACTCCTCAGTTGGTGTACTGCATGAAAAAATGTATCCCAAGAAGTGGGGAATTATGGATACCCTGGGTGCTGTGGAGCCCAAAGAGGTGGGAAGGTTATGTAATTTGTTTCCGTATGATGGTTTGGTAAGATCTGCATCTTTGTAGGGGGACTGTCATCTGCTGACCTCCTCCTTTCCAAGAGCTATAATCATCCCCAAGTTCTTTCTCCAAGATGACATGATGCTGAGCACCCAGGATGGAGAAGGGGGTGAACTTTTCACTTTTGCTACGCTGTGAAATGCAAAGATTCCACCTTTAAACATTCCAAAGGTGAGGTGCCACCACAGAAAATGCCTTATCTCTGGTCACTATCCACCTTGCCTTTGAAGGCAGGGGCGCAAAAGGGAGAGAGCCAGGTCGTTCCTGATAGGTGCCCTGACCCCAAGCTATTTACCTTAAAAGGTAAGAACCAGCATTTTGAATTGTGCCCAAAAACAGGTAGGTAACCAGATTTAGCATATCCTCCAAATTTTGGTACAGTTTATTGCATTTTCTGCACCTTCATTCACTTTCTTTCTTATTTCAGCTTACATATTCTTATCCATTGTTCCTCTTAAAATTTATGAAACAGCCTGGGGGGTGAAATGTGTCCAGGGTGTCCGAGTTGGAATAGGGCCAATCAGGATGTGGCCAGCACTCTGATTGGCCCTGCCCCTACAGCTCCTGCCCTCTGTTCCTGAATGCTACCCACTTTGCTCTCAGACGAGCCTCGTTGCTGGAGCCAGCAGCAGGTCAGGGGAGAGGGCCCTTGGCAAACGGTGGTGGTGGAGGGGGAAAGCCCTACAGGCCGCTAACGACCTCTGTCCAGGGCTCCTAACGTCCTCCATCGCATCCTGGGCTGCTAATGACCTCCATCCCGTCCGGGCTGCTCCGTCCCACCCTGTGCTAATGAGCTCTGTCCCATCCCACCCTGCTAACAAGCTCTGTACCGGGCCTGCTGATGGCCAGCCCCTGCCTGCACCACTTGATCCAACTGCGAGCTGCACCAGAGTCCGAGCACCTTAAGCAGCATGGGCGGGGGAGGGGAGCTTTCAAAGCCCATTCTTAGTTCTAGTTCTAAGCTGATGTTTCCCTTTGTGCCTTTTACTGTTTCACCTGAAATTCAACCTCAAGATTGCATTTGTATATTCACAAATTTGGGATCCAGAGATGCTTTGGGATCAAGAGATGCACATGCATTCCCTTCTGTCCCTTGGTAACAATGTCCATCATAAATTTTACCAATGTACCATAAATAAAATAACGCAGACAAAAAAGTTTAGACCGGGCAGACAGATGTTCTCAGTGGACAGACTCTCCTGTTCAGGTATGGAGAGCCCTGCCCAGTAAGGACACCATCCATCTGCCCTTACGTAAGTTTCTCAATGTAGGAACCACTTTTTGTCTGTACTGTACTCTGTAGAATATTAATGATGCTATATAAACAGTTTCTAGAATATTAAAGAGTGGTGAGGTCACTTTCATTGTAAGCAACACACTCGACAGATTCAGTTATCTTGCGAGCATGAAAAATAAAAATGAGTATTACCCCTGAACAGTGGTTAAAATTCAAAGGGTTAACTTTTGCAGACTGAAAGCATGCTCAAAAGGGCATGTGGCAATTAGCTGCCTTGCATAATTCCCTACAGCCCATAAACCATAACACTCCCTGGTCCCCCAATGGCTGCTGTTGACGTGGCTACAGTTTCCAGTGATTATGGTCACTCAGTGTAAGAAATGAATTAAGATTCTCCACAGGGTCCTCATTTGTGCAGTATATATTAAGACTAAAAGGCTACTTATGTAAATAGTTACTCTTACATCACTACTTATTTGCCCGCTAGCTGAGTTGTATCCAATTTAACAAAGTGGTCACAAAATGTGTAATTTCACATGAAGTGGCTTATCTAATGGCTCCAGGGAGGATTATTTACATAACAGTTATTACCTGAAGTAATTTAATGCACATGTACAGTGGCCCCTTCCTGTTTATTTTTTTACTTCATGCCAAACAAGGCAATATAAATAATAGCATTTTACTCCTCTTGAAGAACTTAGGATGTACTGACTTCGAACAGGTTTAAATAGAGGAAACTCCGGTTAATTTCGATGGTTGCAAAAAAATGAGTAGGGTTGCCATATTCAAGGCCATTTGGTGATTTTAAATGGGAACATTTGGAAATTCACAAGAATATTTTCCATTAAATGGTTTGTTTCTTTAAGAAGCCAGTTAAAGCAGAAGATGCAGCAAATGCAGAATGAGCTGCAGACCCTCCATAAGCAGAGAAACAGCAGCATCCCTTGCCTGGGTCACAAGGGTGACTTCTCTCACTAGCTACATGAAGGAATGGTGCAAGTGGCCTCTCCTCATCACAAAGGGGCTTTGCTATAAATGAGGGCTCATCTGTGACTGAGAAAGAGTTTATGAAGATCTCAGATTGGAATCCAGAGTTGCCATGGCCTTCAGTGACCTTTTGAGGTTGGTCACAGGAAATGCCTCAGCCACTGAGGTAGGAGAGTGGTTCAACTCATCCAGGCCAACCTTTTTCCAGCAAGCAAGTCAGTACTATGTTGAACTTTCTCCTTGGCTGCTCAGAGTCCTGCCTTTTAAAGGAGCCCCTAGGAAGAGGAAAACTCTGGGCTCATCTAAAGTCTCATGATATGGAATGGAGCTCTAGGAGGTCCATTTGGACCTCCCCTCCATACATCCTCCCCTTCCCCACTGCCTCAAAAGACCTCCTCAGCCTACACAGGCCCAAGAAGGGAAGCTGCTCGCCTCAACAGTGGGTCTGCCGGCAAGTGCAGTTCAGCGATGGAGCCCTGCTGTGTCATATGGTGGGTACAAGTGGATCTGGAAATGTCCCACGTGTTCTTCCTTGGGCAATGACTTGCCTGGCTCTTTCTTTCCTGTTGGCCTGGTCCCTGAAGTTGCCAGTGCTGCCTTGGCCACAGACAGAGCCTAGGTATGGAGAGAGATCTGTGCGTTTAGGGACAATGAGTCTGTGGGGAAGCCAGCAGACTGATCTATTTTCACATCCTGAAAATTCAGTCATAAAATTTACTGATGCAGAATGCAAGATTGCTTTGGGGGGCAGTTAAAGGGCAAAAGGAGAGCCAGGTCCAGGGAGCAGACTGGCCTGCCACCTGTGATGCAGCTGGGAAGGAGAGGGTTGGAAACAGCCAAAAAGTGCTTGGCATCCTCAGCAGGTTAACAGTATATAGCTGGGATCACAGTTCTGCATCGTGCTAGCAGGAGCTCAAAGAGATGAGGGTTTTATGGCAGATAGGCTAAAAAGAGGAGGCCTCTGGGATTCAAGGCCTCTTTTAGTCCTTTGGACTCACTCTGTTCAGCAGCAAGCTGACAGAGGCATGGTAGCAATTTGCATTTAATCTGTCCCATCATACTCTTGAGAAACAGGAAGTTTCAACCTCGCTGCTTAAATTATAATACAAAGAATATTTGAATACAATTCTATAGTAGCACCTGGTGGAGTGGCATGCATAGTTCACCACTATAAATAAAACTTTTAACAAAAAAGTACCAACAGTTAATATGTTTAAACAGAGCAGCTTTCTCGCTCTATTTTGTGTATGTTACCACAATTTTTATACATGTTTGAAAATGCTGAATAGAAAAATGTTTTTATTCTTTGACACTTTTGTTCCTTGTGGGGCTTTTGTAAATTAGGGGACTGAAGTGTCTTCTTGGAGAATTCAAGACATATCCTGTACAGGACAGAAAAGATTAAAAGATCTTATGACAATAAGGAATGTTTGAAAAAAGTCTGAAAAGAAGAAAAATGCTCATAGTTACCAATGACAAGGTTACTGTTTCTGTAACATAGTTTTAAGAATACAAACTGATGAGCATGTTAATGCTCAAGAAGAAACCTCTCTATACTTTTGTTTTTAATGGGGAAAAACAGCAAAACCTGAATTACATTATAATTTTTTTTCAATTACTGAAACAAAAATATGATGCACTGGGTCTATAAACCACTTATGTATATATGTATTTTAAGAGCCTCTTGTGGCGCAGAGTGGTAAGGCAGCCGTCTGAAAGCTCTGCCCATGAGGCTAGGAGTTCAATCCCAGCAGCCAGCTCAAGGTTGACTCCGCCTTCCATCCTTCCGAGGTCGGTAAAATGAGTACCCAACTTGCTGTGGGGTAAACAGTAATGACTGGGGAAGGCACTGGCAAACCACCCCGTATTGAGTCTGCCATGAAAACTCTAGAGGGCGTCACCCCAAGGATCAGACATGACCCCGTGCTTGCACAGGGGATACCTTTACCTTTACCTTTATATATGTATTTTAAATATTTATTAACCACCTTTCTCCGTTACTGAACCCAATGTGGCTTACAGTATAAATAAAATATAAAACACAAAATATTATTATAAAATCCATAAAACTCATAATTTTAAAAATCTAATTTGTACTGTTAGTAATAAAGGCTAAATCAAATAAAATGAAGTCCTAGATAAAACTGTCTTCAACCGCCTTTGGAAAATCAACAATGAGGGGACCAGACACACATCCCTGGAGAGGTTGCTCTCTCCTGAACTCACTAAACAAGCATTTTTAATTGGTGGGTCAGTCAGGAGGGCACCTCCCCACAATCTTAATTCCCAGGCAAGACTGTATAAAGAAAATAAGCCTTCAGAAATTGCAGCCTCTAGCCATGTAGGGCTTTTAAGAGCAAAACCAACACTTTGAATAGGGCTCAGGAGCACATTGGTATCCTGTGTAAATCCTTTAGTACAGAGGCCATGTGTTTCTGTTTGCTTGCCCTGACTAGCAGTCTAGGCCAATCATTGTGCACTAGTTGCAACTTCTGAATGCTCTTCAAGGGTAGCCCCAAGTGTAAGGTGACCAGATTGTCCCACTTTTGGAGGGACATCTGGGGGTACCTGGCAAATTGTACTTATGTTGAAATTAAATATATATATATTACAATACTATTTTTGCATTCTATGCGTTCTATGAAACTTTTTGTTGCTCCATATAGACCACATTTTAAATCGACCCCCCCCCCCCGGTCAATGGTGTCCCGCTTTACCAATGTTAAAATCTGGTCACCTTACCCAAGAGACCACATTGCAAGCCTAGTCTATATAACAAAGGCTAGATCACTGTGACTAAATTTGATTGAGTCAGGAACAGATGCAGCTGGCAACCAGAAAAAGCTGGACAAATGCATTCCAAACCATATCAGTCACCTGGGTTTCTAAGGAGACCCATATGAACCTGGTTGTCAACCTAATCCAGAATGGGAGATCTAAAGTCCCTGGTGTATCTTTCTGCTAACCCAGAGAACTTCTTTCTTGTCAGGATTAAGGTTCACCTTGTGAATAGTATCAAAGTCTGCTGAGAGATCCAGTAGAACAAACAGGTCACATTTCCTCCCCGTAGTTCTGAATAGAGGTCATCAGCCAAGGGGACCAAAGTAGACTCTGTTCCAAATTCTAGTCTGAATCGAGATTGAAATGGAGGGCTCTGTTGGATACTCTGGTTCTCCCAAGCACTGGGAAGACATACTTACATTTGCACAGAGAGTATTGGAATGCAGGAGAGAGGACAGGGAAACAGAAGTCACTGAGAAGACTACTTGGAGCAGGCAAGTAAGGACTTTAAGCACCTGGTCCCTTTTGTCCAATCTGTATTTCTGTCTCCCAACATTACCTTCTCATATTAAAAGATGATCCTGTAATTTCCTTAAATACATTTGCATGAAATGTGCAATCTCCTATGTATAGTTATTTCAGTTGTCAAACATGTTAGCCTTTAAGTTGTCATAAATGACAGGGAGTAGGCTTGCCACCTGTTCTTTATTTTAAGGTACAGTTCCTTCTTTATTTAAAAAAAAAGTCATGAAAAAGAAGACAGGTGCTTTTACTGCAACAAGCAACTTTAATTAACACATCATCAGACAAATACCCTAATGTACATCCAATACAGGCTACATTAAAATAAATCTGTATTCTTCTGATCTTACATTGTGTTACTTTTGGTGCTCCTCATGTGGCAAGCTTAGCAGAAAATGGGGAAATAAAGAAAAAGACTGAAAAGGGGAAAGTACTGAGATGGTATAAGACTGACCTCAAATATGAAGTGTGCTGTAAATTCAAGTTTGTTTGTAGAATTTGTTATAAGCTAATGAAATGTTAGTGTCTTTAACATGTCTGGAATTTATTACTATACAAAGTAAGTTTATCTCATTTAAATGGCACTCACAGGAATCCACCATGTAGAGATCATGTAAGAACTGTGGGATTACTATATTTATTTTAAATTAGTCAGTCAGTAACCTTTTATTGGCATAAAATATGTATAAAACATATAAAAATAGGGTTTAAAATTTAAACAAAATAATAAAATAGGGTTACATAACCAAACAGATCTTAAAATGATTAAATAGACTATAAAAGATAAAATACAAGGTAGGCAGCATATTATAAAAGCATCTTAGTTAAAACTCTGGCAACTAAAATGATTACCTCTGGGTCTTTGTCAGAGAGCAGAAATTGCAAGGTCATAGATTTACTTACAGAAGGCTTGTTTCCCAGCAAAGCAACAAAGCTGCCATCCTGACACTGCTCATATAAGGGGCAATCTAACAAAATGTATGAGACAGAGTCAGGGCAGCCAGAACCACACGGACAGAGTCTCGCATGGTATGGGATATGGTGGAATCTTCCCTCTAAGACCTTTGAGGGGAAAGCATTCATTCGTGCCAGGAGAAAAGCTCTTCTCAGGGGTGGGACATCAAGGAGGCAAATATGTAGACATAATATTTCTCTGCATAATCATGCCAAAGAATGCTGGTGAACAGACTCGAGGCCGGGTAGGTATGAGTTCCTGCTGCTCATGGTCTAATATTATTTGTTTAATAATCTGGAAGATACATTTTTCTTCCAGAGGTAGTAGGGAGTTCAGATCGATGTCAATGGAGACTAATTTTTGTTCAATAGCCTGGAACCATTGAAATTTAAGAGGGTCACTTTTTAGACAAGTTAAAAGGCTGCCAGTTTCTATTCTAAAAAACAGTCTGACCCAAAATTTAAAAGTAGCTATCCAGGCCCTTGTCTCTACCCTAATTTGGCCAAATTCTGCGCAAATGGCATGGTAGGAGACACAATTGGGAACCCCTGCAATTTGCCTATAGAAAGCAGATTGAACACTCTCAATAGATTTATTAAAGGCAGGAACCCATAAGGGGCATCCAAACAGGAGCTGGGACATTACTTTGGCATTAAAAATTTTAATTGCTGCAGGAATAAATTGGTTACCTTTCGCAGAGAAAAAGAACTGTTTTATCAAGGAAGATGAGGATTTGGCCAGATTGATAGCTCGTTGGCAGTGGGAGCGCCATTTCTTGTTATATTGGAAGGTAACACCTAGATACTTAAATGTTTTGACTTGTTCTATTGAAGTGCCTCCAATAGACCAAGTCATTGCATGTCAGCTCTTAGAGAAAACCAAAACTTTTGTTTTACCATAGTTAATTACTAACTTATTATCTTGGCAATATTGGTAAAAGGTGGATAAGTATCGTTGTAAGCCAACCCTTGTATATGAGAGTATTGTAGTATCGTCGGCATACAACAACAAAGGAATATGCTGGGAACCAAGTTTTGGAGGATGACCATTAATAGGTTCCAGTTTTTGCGCTAATTTTTAAATTAATTTTAAATTAAACATAGAACGGGGCTCTTGTAATTTTTCCATTTATGTTTTGCACTCCCCATTTGCTCAAGTGATAGAAAGTTAAGGATAGCTTTTACAGGGGATGTTTCTTTTGGAGGAGAAAAGAAGTTAATCCTGTGAGATGTTTGTAATAAAATATTTATTTTTAAACACATTGGTTGATCAGGCATTATAGGGATCCAGAAACAGTTGATTTTTTTTTTTTGCTTAGGGTCTTCTTTTGTCACCTCCTCTTGTCTTCCAAGATAGCAGACAGAAGAAATAAAATACAGTAAAAATAGACCCCTAATTTTATTTATTTATTTATGTAGATGTTTATACCGCCATTCCAATAATTATTAAATTAAAATCATAAAAAGAGCAATTAACCACAGGGGTAAGAGAAACTATCCACCATCATTTCATCAGAAGCCGTTGCTTTATCATATGACTAACAGAAATGTCACTTGACTAACACTTTTCCTTCTACTGTTACTGAAGGCACAGTAGCCTGTACTGAAGTCAGCAAAACAAGCATAGATATATTAATACTAAAGATAAACCTGACAGTAGAAACGATAACAGCAGACCTGTCTGAAATCTAAATCTGTTCAGTCATAAAGATGTGGTAGTGGGAGGTTAAATTTCAATAGAATATAAGTCACATGATTTCAGGTCACTGAACTGCCCCCTCCCATCTTCCAACATAACAAAGCTGCCTAGTTACTTGCCAACCACCTTTGTTCTGTTCCCCAAGAGACTTTGTGCTCTGTTTGAATTTTTGGGTAATGTGGTCAGTACATTTGTTTGATAACTTGTTTTTAAATTCTATTACATCAATACAATAACGACATATTATTTTTTTGCCATTTATAGCCATCATTATTACAAAGCTGAAGAAATTTCACAATGAAACTAAACATTACCTGGGAGTCTAGTCTTTGTTTTGATGATATTAAAGACTGAAGACTAGGACTACTCTTCATGGCAAGAACACAGGAATTCTTCTGTTAACTGTAAGATTTACTGAGTCATACTTCCCACCTTCCAGCTGATATGAGATGTGAGACTAGCTAGCAAACAAATGCCTGCAGGGAAGTAAACCATTCAAGAGAGGAAAGCACCTCTGGCTATGAATCCTTCTAGCTATGAGCCCCCTTCCCCTGTTTTGCAGGAAGCCTCCACTTAGGGAAATGGATCTGCCACTATCACACTTCTTTTAAGAACAAGTTACTTATATCTGGAAAAGGGTTTGGTGAGATCACATTAATATATATTTCAATAAAGAACATTACCTTCCTAATTTGTGCCCTGTGATGGTGAAAAAACCGGAAAATTCGGTTCCTAATCAAAAGCTAGTATCATGCAACAAATAGTGACCACAACATGGAAGCATATCCATTGGTTGTACTTGGTGAAGTAACCAAGATATTGCTCCTGAGAGTAATGGTGGGAAAGCCCCTGAAACAAAAAAAACCCTTGATTAAAAGTACTTGACTTGCAGGAGGGCATTTTTGGCCGCCCAGCACTCATGTACATGCCACCTCATGGAGAGGCCACGAACCCCAGTGAACCCGATCACCCAACAGACTCTCTGCCAACAGGCTCCATCCCATGCAAATCTGCAGCTGTGACAAATTATTAACCATGAAACATCCACCTCATACACTGAACAAGATTGTTTTCACAAACACAGGGTGGGTAGGAGGGAAGTTGCATTCCGTGGCATCCTGGGCAAAGAGGTCTGGGACCTGCACATGTGGTACCTATAGGTGACATAGGCCCCGCCTTGTCCCGACGCCATGCGTGCGCACGAATGCAGTACACGTAGTACACTACTAGACTGTATAAGATGACAGACTCAGCATGGAGTTGAAAGATTATTGAATTCCTAAACAATGTCATAGCTCCAAGTCCCAGCAATAGGAAAATGCAGCTGAGACTTACCTTGGCCACTTGTTGATGCCCACGGTGGGCGACTACGTGGATAATATTATTTGACAGGAAACAGGCCTATTCCTGTGTGTTCTTCACTTATCTCACAAAGCACTTGAAACAATCATCAGAGTGTGCTTTGTGAGATAAGTGAAGAACACACAGGAATAGGCCTGTTTCCTGTCAAATAATATTATCCATATTCTTCTTGTCATTCAGTTAAACCCTCCTAGGATATCATACCTAGCAGTATGCATATTTTATACAAATATTATAAGACCAATAAGTTCCTCAGGAAACTAAGCTAATTCATGTTTCTGTCCAGCTCCAGTTCCACTATTCCAGTGTTCAAATCATGAAGCTAAAATGGAAGAGAACAAAACAATGTTTTGAGTTCCCATTGGTGAGGTATAAATTTTGTCTTACAGTAGAGTGGCCATAAGAGCCTCTTGTGGTGCAGAGTGGTAAGGCAGCCGTCTGAAAGCTTTGCCCATGAGGCTGGGAGTTGGATCCCAGCAGCCGGCTCAAGGTTGACTCAGCCTTCCATCCTTCCGAGGTCGGTAAAATGAATACCCAGCTTGCTGGGGCGTAAATGGTAATGACTGGGGAAGGCACTGACAAACCACCCCATATTGAGTCTGCCATGAAAACACTAGAGGGCGTCACCCCAAGGGTCAGACATGACCCGGTGCTTGCACAGGGGATACCTTTACCTTTACCTTTTTAGAGTGGCCATGTTCCTGAGAAAAAGAGTTTATATCCTTGTAAAAGTCTAGATACAGGCCGACTTCACAACAACAGCTCTTCCCATTATACCATTGCACTGGGAAAATGGCCTTACTAAATACTGCCCTCCCTCTCTGTAGGTACATGTCCTGTGCAAGGACTTAGGAACATGACAGGTAAGGCAGATTGTTGTCAACTGTGGGTTGGGAAATTCCTGGGAATCTTGGTGCTAGAGTTTGGGGGAGGTGGGGTTTGGGAAGGAAAGCGACCTCAGCAGGGTTTAGTGCCTTCCAAAGCATCCATTTTCTCTAAGGGTTTATGTAGTATGTAGATCATTTCTAAGAAATGTCCAGGTCCTGCCTGGAAGGTGGCAACCCTATGGGTAAAACATACTTCAGGGTGGATTCCTGAATGAGGGAAGCACAGTAGTGGAAAGACAATAAGTCAGAAATAATTGCACTGCAGTTCAAAGGCAGTTACAGGTTTACTTCTGTGGTTGAGAACAAAGTTTGAGTCCAGTGGCACTTTTATGACCAACAAAGTTTTATTCTTGGTATAAGTTTTTAGGTGCAAGAACATTTCTTCAGATGGTCTTAAAGATGCCACCAGACTCACTTTGTTCTACTGCCTCAGAGAAACACTATTAACCATCTAAACCTATCCTGTTTGAATCAGTCTACAGACACAAACATTGCTGTCAAAGGTCTGTATAAATAAAAGTTATGATAGAGTGAGAATCCATCTGTCTATTTCATTTTCATCCATCTATTCCTCTAAGGCAGTCTTTCTTAAACTTTTTACCATTGAGAAACCCCTGAAACATTCTTCAAGCTTCTAGAAACTCCAGAAGTGGCACAATCATGCAGAATATGGCTGGGGAGCATAGCTGTGTACATGCCCACCCAGGACCCCTCCCACCACCTCTAGGCCCATCATTGATCATTTTGAGAGGAGGGAGGATCGGGCCCCGGGGGGGCCGTATTAGACCGGCCTGGTTCCCCAGATTGTTCCACCCTGTGCCCAATTATCCATCTGCTCCCTTCTGCCCATCTAGTGGGCCTGTGTGGGAATAGTTTTATTCAATCGCTATTGTTGTGACATCTTTGTGGGAATTTTATGGAGAATTTTAATGGTTTTAATGTATTGATTTGTATTGAAATATTGTGAACCGCTGCAAGCTGGTTTCCGAGAGCGGCGGTCATACAAATCGAATTAATAATAATAATAATAATAATAATAATAATAATAATAATAATAATAATAATAATAAATACTAACATGATCATATATGGTCATATCATCTGATAATTTTAAATATATATATATATATATATATATATTTAAAAATATATTAAATTAATTAACCCACCCAATTTAAGAAACCCTTCCAGGGCCATCAAGAAACTTCTAGGATTTCACGAAACCCTGGTTGAGAAAGCCTGCTCCAAGGAGCTCTGAACAGCATAAATGATTGTGAGTTCCTCATTTAACCTTACAACACCTCTGCAAGGTCAGTAAAAATTGTAAAATCTTGTAAAAAATCAGTAAAATCTTGTGAACGTTTCATGTCTGAGGATGGAAGCTAGCAAACTTTTGTGGTGGGTCATGAACCATTTTGGATTGATATTGTGAACCTGAGCAAACAAGATCTCCATTCTTCTTCATCTTGAAAGTACAAGCTGTGAGAGAAGGCAAGAAAAAATCAAATAACTCCTTCTGGGAGAACACCAAGTCAGTTGCCATTCATTTCTATTGGCAGATAAATTTCCAAAATATAAATATAACTGTTAGCTCAGGTTCACCTAATCCCAGAGACTTTAAGTCCCTAAATAAATGTGTTTTTAAAAAATTCACTGAGGCCAGTAACTAAGGACATACCTTTTACAACACATGTTTTTATTTATTTACATCCTTTTCATGTAGATGTTTTTTCTTTACTTTGTCTATAGCAGTAACTGAGATATTTGGGCATGTATGTTTGACCATAAAGACAATTATGGAATGTGGAATGGAATTATGGAATGTTCAGATGTTCATGAAAAGACAGATCTTGCCTGCCTGTAAATTCATTTCATCACAATCGCGTATTATATTCCAAAGGTTCATGATTGCTATCCTTAACAGATTCACTTCCTCCTCCTGCTGCTGCTATTGCTTCCATTTCAGCTTCAAAATGTGGACTGAAACTTCCAGGTGTATAGTTGTTACTTTTCAAATCTACAGGAAAAACAAGGAAAATGCAGACAGCAAGTGCTTATCAAATGCAAAGGGCCAGATAGTGGCAGTAAAAAGGCATGTTACATCAAACTACTATACAATAGAGAAGAATATAATATTTTTGAAATTGTTTCCCCTATTCCAAACACCAAAGGAAGAGGGACACCATAATAGACACCTTTTTTGCATTTTAAACCTTTTAACTGTTGTATCATTGGGCTCAGATTGGGTATGTCAAGAATTAACCTGTGCACTTCACATAAGGAACGAAGAAAGCCACCAAGAAAGCCCAGCATTGCTACACAGAAGCAGGCAATAAATGTCTGTTGCCTTGAAAACCCAATGGGGACACCATAAGTTGACTTTGACTAGATGGCATTTTCCACCATCAAAGTCAGAAATCACAGCTATACCAACACCCCCCTCCCCTTGAACAATCTGTTTTCTGACTGATTATTACACCTCCACACCACCCTGATTCACAGTCTAGCATTTCAGGGTACTAATATTTTTGACTCGATTTTGCATGTTCAAGATGGCTTTTGAAACCTGCTTGGTGGTGGAATTTTCACATTAGCAGACTTGGGGAGGATCAGGTAGGATGCTTAAATGAGAGGTGTGGCTGCTGCAATGTGCATGGTCAATGAGTAAAACTAAGAAATGTGGTTTTGCTAGAAGAAATCAGGTGGTGCTGGGCTGATACTATGTTCTCCACAGGACCTAGTGAGAACTGTGGGCGACAATTCCTCTACTGAGTTGGATAATGCACCGTCTATCAACTACCTGATCCAGGAAAATGGAAGGAGGTACTCTTTACCAGCAGAGAACTGACCCAGGTCTCAGATGAAAACCTCAGTGAGAAAGTTCTTTTAGCTCACAGCTCTGTCTGAAAATGATAGGGAAGAAATCCCACAACCTCAGCCTATAAAGCCACTTAAATTCACAAAGTATAGCTATTTAACAACTCTGCATGCAATCCCTTTCTGGACAGGATTTCAGGTGGAAAATATGTGGACAACCCATTTCTCAGCTTTGCTGTGTTTTAATACCAAACCGGTTACGTTTCACCAGGGGTTCTGGCAAAATTGTAAGGCAACAGTACTCAGCCATAATGATGTATTGCAATATAACTTACTTCTTTAAAAAAATCTATCACTTCTGGTGAAAGAAGAGCAGTTAAATGCAAAAAAATGATGGGATGAGACAGAAAATCAAATTATGCTGAGATTAATGATCTGGTAATGTTAATGTGGCTCTCCAGGTCCTTAACTCAACACTAGAAATTATTGGTCACTCCCCTTGAAACTTATCTAACATTCTGGGTGAGAAATAGAAATAAATATGTGATAATTGAGATATATTTTAAAGAATTAACAGTCCAAGGGAGAGCATTCTGTACTTTTTAAAATGCACATGTGAATCTTCCTGTAATTTATTGTTGCTAGGAGATCTTTATCTGTTATCCGAAAGCTTGAAAGCTAGGAAGAAATTAGACGATGAGCAAGACTGTGTGTCAGATTCACTAGCTAGTTTAGATCTGGAAATAAACTGACCTTAGGACTGGTTTGTTCAAAAATATGCAAAGATTGTTTTGTGCATACCTGGAAGTCTGAGTTTTCTGCAACAGGAGTTGCAGTGGTGTTTTGATATGAAATTTTTTATTGCTTCCTCCCCAAGATTTGCTGGTCCAAATGCGACCCCTTTAGCACTGAAAGAAATGACAAAGAACTTATAAACCTGCAAGCCTGTGTTTTGAGTCATTGCTTTTTAAAATGCGCAAGCATGGTACTTAGTTGATATGTCTGCATCTGTTGATCACCTTCTCCCCTGAGAAAGATCTTATGACAAGTGTTTTAGCAGCTTAAGCAGCATGGCATTCCTATGATGGTGTGGGGGAGACTATCATCTTTAGGAGAGTAAGATGTAGATTATGTGCATTACATGAAAATACAATGCCAACTTTAACTTTGGTCCTCTTTCATATTTCTAGCTGTTGAGCAAGTTGCTCATTCTGATTACAGCCACCAAACTTAATCCTGTGGAATTCCATTAAAATTATACAACTGGGGTTCAACTGACCAGGATGACACTCTGCCCTCTGCCTATATTCTTCTCTCCAAGAAAACACTATATTTAAACAAATTCTTGTAGAACAAAGAAATTCCCATATGTTTGTATTAGATATAATACAAACATATGGGGCAACAAAACATTTCATAGAACACACAGAACACAAAAATAGCATTGTAATATATTGTATTGTAATATATATATTTTAAATTTCAACATAAGTACAATTTGCCAGGTACCTCCAGATGTCCCTCCAAAAATGGGACAATCTGGTCACCTTAAATTAACATAGAATCTCTGGCCTTTAACTCCCCAAAGAATCAAATCAGTACACAAGAAAAAGCCTGTGGAATGAGCGTCCATGCACTTCATACATCCAAGTCTATTCACCCTTTACTGAAGGTTCAGGCCAGTGTTCCCTCTAAGCTGTGTGTGTGAGTAGCCACTTATTAACACAGGAAATCCCACTAAGCAGCAATCTGGAGTTGTGCAGAGTCTTGCTTTGCCTAAGACTACAGAAGTTATATTCTGCCCAGAATGTGAACTGCTCTACTCTGTAAGGCAAGAATTAGAGGCTACATTGGTTCAGACAATGATGATGATGTCATCCGTTCAGTTGTGTCCAACAGTAGGTGATGTGAAAGAACTTTGCCTGATACCCTGGAGAGCCACTTCCAACCTGAATTGACAGTTCTGATTATGATGAACCAATGGTGCGATTCAGTATAAAGCCACTTCATGTGCATTCATGTGAAAAATATATGCATATCAGGTGGCACTATTCAGTGGTGTACCTTATTATAGTAAATTAGTTATTTCATAGCCAACCTGAAGCAAAATTGTTATGTTTGTGTGACCTCTGGGGCTCTGTGTGATTTCTGATTATTTTGCCAGCAACAATCATGGTAATCTTAAATGTACTTACTTGAAAAAGAGACATGTGCAAGCAACACTTAATCAGAAGTAGTTATAGCTTCAGTCTTTATTGCATTCCTTGCTTTTCTTCAATCAACAGAATTTTGGGATCCATTTGAAGATGTAATCAAATTCATGAGCCAGGGTATTGGTCATTAATTTCAAAAATTGAGGATACTCCAGGTTCACAGGGTAATCCATGTTCACCCTTCCCCAGAGACACAGTTTTACTTTGGGTATAATATCTATTAAATTTATGATCTTGAGTTGTTTCTAAAATCAGACCAGTTATAACTATTTAGCAAATAAAAAAATTCTCCTTACTCGTAGCTGACATTTGAATTCAGCAACATTATGAAGTTTCTTATTGACCTTTAAGCCTAGCTACAAGAAGTCTGCATTATGGTATTCTAATCAGTCAATTAAAGATATACAAATAGGTCACTGTACTGCTAACAAAAAACACAAAGAGTGTTACTGTCATCAGCGTGTAAAAATATGCATATATGCATCACAGCTAATATTGTACATTAATTGGATCACTTTAAACATATCACATTCTGTATGACAAAGTAACATTAGATACTCACTGTTTGTCTTCAGGTTTAATAACAGATGGATCAGTAAGGTTCTCTCCAACACCTGCAGCAGTCAAATTTATAAAGGGTGTTAGCAGGTAACTGCATTTTTAAAAAACATACTTATGAAATACAAACCAATGCAATTTATTGATATGGTTATCTAATCCTTAATACTAGGTCACAAGATGAGGAAACAAGCCTCACTGGGAAAGACAGTAATGCTAGGAAAAGTTGAAAGCAGAAGGAAAAGAGGAAGATCCAACATAGGAGGATCGACTCAGTCAAGGAAGGCTAAGCTCTCAGTTTGTTAGATCTGAGCAAAGCTGTTAACAACGGGACATTTTTGAGGTCACTAATTTTATAAGGTCAGCATAAGTCAGAAATGACTTTACAACACTTCACACACACACAAACACACACACTAATATACACATTTACTTCCTTGTTAGAAACCATTGTCCTACTTTCCAGTCCTGCAACCACCAATCTGGAAACAACAGTTTAAAGAAAAAAGGCTACCCAGTTCCTCCACATGGCTACTGCTGCAGTCTTCCATAGCTTTTCCCAAGGCTATTCTCCCAGCTGACACTCAGTGGACAAAGGCCCTTTCTCTATAGCATTATTATGTCTATCACAATAAAGCATGAATTATTTACTGTAGTGTTAGCAACCTGGCATATGGATTGCACAATGGAGAGAAAATAGGCATACAGTAATAATCTCAGTGTACCCTCAAAATACCATGATTCAGATCCCAAGCTGTTTTTGAAACTGAACCAAACATTTTAGAGATTTTCATTTATTTTCATATATTTCTTTCACCTTCTCTCAACTCTTTCAGGCTCTGTGCAAAGACCTTTCACATCTATTTAAGTTTTCAAAATATGCTAGCTACCCACACAGCAATTGCAGATCTTTGTCTAAACAAACACTGCGGCATTCTGTGATGAATACATGCTTTTTAAGTTTTGAATGTGAAGATAACAGTAAATGAGGTTAAGGGACTGGAAGGTTTATTTCACTTGACAAATGGATCTCAGTGTAATTCACGCTCTTTGAATTCTGTAAATAAATTAAGCCTCTATCTTACAATACACATTTTCCTTGAAACAAATAGAAAGCAATTATATTTTGTTTACATTATGGCTGGTTGTTCATCTATCTTTCTAATACTGCCTTAAAGTATGTTGGCTCCAGTCCAGCCGCTGAATGAGTGTATGCTCTATTGAACTTTCTTATGGGCAAGGAATTCCCCATTCACTTCTATATCTGGATCCTGCAGCAAGTGTGTGGCTTCATCTTCCATACTGGGAAGGCATCTAGCCATGTTCTGTAATTAGGGTTTTTGCCCCTTTCCTCCACTGAGTTGTTTTAACTCAAGTTTACTATGGCAGAAGAAGACAACAGCCATAGTTGAAGACAGCAGAACAATGGAAACAGACAAGGAAGTTAGGGCTGTCATTACAAGGTGGTGTATCTAAGAAAGTGGGAGATGATACAGACATTGTGCTTCCCATCCTGCTGCTCTGCTTCACCAATCCCTTTTGCCCATTTTTTCTCCTATTTACTATTGCTTTGTCCTGCTACAGGCAAATGAGGATGGGTAAAGAAAGAGAAGGCTGAGAGATGTAATTCCTGACCAGATGGGTCTGGGTGTCAACTTTACAGAAGAGAATGGAGGTATGGAAGATGCATTGACTTAGCTCTGCCATTATATACCCAAGCTTCTAATTAAGGTATGGTGACCAGATTTTAACATTGGTAAAGCGGAAAACCATTGACCAGGCGGGTTCTTGATTAAAAATTTGGTCTATATGGAGCAACAAAAAGTTTCATAGAATGCAAAAATAGTATTGTCCCTCCAAAAGTAGGTCAATCTGGTCACCTTAAATTAAGGGGTTGTTCTTTTAACACCATTATTATAGAGTGGTCTTAACTTGAAAAATGTTACATTCCTTTTAAACTGCTCAATGTTGCACTCTGGTGAGGCCTTTAACACTGGGTTTTAATTAACAACATTAAGTGTTTTATATGTTTAATTTTGTAACCTGCCTCATGCAGATTCAGTGGAGAGATGGAATAAGAAATTTCTAAATAAATACCATTCTAAATGCTGGTTTCACTGAAGCAAGAGCTGACTATGTATACTAGCACACTGGTATACTTCAGTAATATTCCAGGATTTCATAATACAATATTATAAGTGACCATTTACCTTGCAAATCCAGTACAAGGAGTTCTCCTCGGGTGTATTCATAGGTCCAATGAGAAAAAGCCAGCATGATTTCTTCCAGAAAATTTGTAGGTGTGATTTCATCTCCATTGTTGTTGTTATATTTGCGGAACTCTCCTGTCATAAACTTTTCTATTGTTAGCCACTGATTTGCTGAATGACAGTATATTAAAAGGACATCCAGAAACCTGCCAAAAATAATTATTTAAGTGTTATCAGGACACTGAAGGTCTTCTGATAATTTACAACAGTATAGTGAAATACTTATCCCATGTAAAATTTGAATTCAGCTCAGATTTTTTTAAAAGATGGCCAGTCATATATTTTCAACCTAATCTACCTCACAGTATTGTTGTGCATATAAAAAGGAGAAGAGAATAATGCAAGCTGGTTTAGTCATCACTGTGGAGAAAGGTGGGGTAAAAATGAGCTAAATATATAAGAATGAGAGTATATATAATGTTATCTAAGGATCCAGCACGGCATTGCCTTATTAATAGCCTTATTGCACGCTCCATCCCCGATGACCTCCTAAATCCTTCAGCTAATAACTCTCACCTTAGAGACTGGATCTTCAAAAGTGATGCCCAGTTAGACAGAATGCAAATTTTGGAAATTAAGACAGCAACATGGTTTAAGCGGTTTAAATATGACCATCATAGATCCTCTTATCTAATGAAGATCACTAACCACAATCTCAGAGTAGCTTTTACATCACTTCGATTCGAAACGATGCCTACAGAGGTACTGGCGGGTCGATTTAGCTGTACGCCAAAAAACCAGCGTTTCTGTATATGTGGTGCACAAGCTCTAGAGGATTTACCCCACTACATCTTTGACTGCTTACTTTATGTTCAACCCAGAGCCAAATTCCTCAATGAGACCTTACGGGGTTCTAACCTTCACTCCGTTGCTGAAAAGATAATCTATCTTTTATCTGACCAGGTTGATGATGTAACATATAAAACCGCCCTATTTGCCTTGGCTGCAAGGAAAATAAGGGCCAATGTTACAACCACTAAGGCAGCCTCTTAACACTCTTGCACTTTGTATGCTGTTTCAGTTTTTTGGTCTTAAATTTTATATTTTTATACAGTTCCTTTTATTCTATTTTACTTTTTGTAAATTTGTATTTTATATTTTGTAAAGGCCTATGGCTATATACAAATAAATGTATCTTATCTTATCTTATAAGAATGAGAGAAATCAATGGTGACTGAAACTGTTAATGGACAAGACAGATATTTCTACAAACCTGAAAAGGGCCCCAGGTTTGCAGAAAAATGTGACATCTAAATAAATAAATAAATGCATACATTGGGGTGTTTTAAAAAATCTGAAAATGATAAAAAGAGCATCTGTAGCTTTAAGCGATAGATTCCTGTTGTAGCTGTTGCTTGGCAACCTCAGTGTTTCAAGGTGTGGGTGCAGGAAGAGGTGGGGCAACCTGCCACAACTAAAACTCCAACCTGCAGCCCGGCATGAAATCTCCAGTGCATAAACGGTCTTACTCACAAAACCAGCTTTAAGTATTTGGTTAACTTGGCTATTCAAATATAAAATATGTTCAACTGCTGAACAGGTTGCTGCAAAATCTGCAACAGCAGAATTACAACAGGTTGGTACAAAACCCAATGAAAAGTGTGTGTATATATTATACTGCATATGTATGTAAACTGACCATGAAATGGAATAATATTTATTTGAGCCATTTAATATAAAATAATATTTTATTTTGTGGTAGAAGGGTCATTTTTGGTGACAGAGGGATTTGCATATATTTAAACTATGATTTCGGCCATTTCCTAAAATTAATAGTCACTCTAAATGTGTTGAAATGTTCTTTCTGTCAAGCTCTGAGCCATTACTTTAAAATTTTTATTGTATCAGAAAAGCTATTTTTCAAAGATAGTATATTCAGAATAAGTCATTGGAGGACATGATTAATAAATGTAAGACCACCAAATAAGTTGGGACAAACTATTTCAAAATCATATAAGAATGCCCCTTTTTGATAAAGATGAGGTGAAAATGCTTTTGAAATGGAAGGCTGATTTCCTCATTGATAAAGCATTTTAGATCTTTTTATGAGAGAAAGGCTAATGTTACTGATCTTCATACTCTATAAAACTGCTTGTAAAACAAATCGTAAAAGGTTATGTTAAGTACTCTGTGCCAAGCTATGATCTCTCTTGTCAAATAAATACGGATCAATGTGGAAATTTCAAATAAAGTCACATAGGAAGCACTTTAACTATACATTCTCTACATGGCACAGGTAATTAATTCATAAACCCACCGGATTTTGTCTTGCTGATTCAATAAGCCTTAGCTTTGAACTGAACTGAGAACTCCACAAGCCTTCCCTTAGCCTGAATGTAGAGATGGTGGCAGACGCCACCTGCAATAGCCCATACAAAAATGGGGTTGGATCTCCCACCTGCAATAGCCCACAGGGGGTTGGATCCAATATTCCATTAGTGGAAAGCACTCACAGTTGCAGATCTTCCTGGA